>NC_141535.1:217261666-217578333 GCF_021556685.1 Rattus norvegicus | reverse complement strand
AATCCCCATCAAAGCACCCCCCCAAAGAACTGAGTGGCACCCCTCCCATCCAGACATATCTCTCCAGAAGACAGGTGTCCCCCAGGGACAAGACGTGTTAAGCCGAGGACCAGATGGTAGAAGCAAGTCAGAATCAGACGCTAGCTCCTTGGATGCTAAGACCAAATGCCCAGTGAAAGCCAGAAGTTACATTGAGACAGAAACAGAGAGCAGGGAGAGGGCAGAGGAGTTTGAGTCAGAATCAGAAGAAGGGGCCACAAAACCAAAGCTCTTTGCATCCCGACTGCCAGTGAAGAGCAGAAGCACCTCATCTTCCAGCAGGACAGGCACGAGCCCCACAAGAGAGAGTAGGGAGCACTTCTTTGACCTTTACCGGAACTCCATAGAATTCTTTGAGGAGATTAGTGATGAGGCTTCCAAATTAGTAGACAGGCTTACACAGTCAGAAAGGGAGCAGGAGCCACCCTCAGACGACGAAAGTAGCAGTGCCCTGGAAGTGTCAGTCATTGAGAATCTGCCACCTGTTGACACTGAGCACTCAGCTCCTGAGGACATCTTTGACACAAGGCCCATTTGGGATGAGTCCATTGAGACTATGATTGAACGCATCCCTGATGAAAATGGCCATGACCGAGCTGAAGGTATTTGCCAGCCACTGGGAATCCCTGTGCTACGCATGTCATAAATTTGATATAGATTTTTTTTTGGTAATGTTTGTTTTATTTTGTGATTTATGTCTCATTTTCTTTAAGCTTTCTGTAGTGGTTAATGTGTTTGTGTAAGCCCTTTGTGTTTTGTGCTTTTTCTGTATATTCTTGTCTATGAAACAATCTCAAGATTGAGTAATGAGAATGCTTATCCAAACCAGAAACGTAACCAAGCAACGGGGGCCCTCGCTTTTCTTTGGCTGCTGCACGTAAAGCCATACAAGCGTTGAGTTTTGTTGTTCTGATGTTCCAGGCTTAGCCTCCAGTTAAATACATTTGCTTTTACACACAAGAATGTGGATTTCACAGCACAAGGCCAATTGGCTCTAATTTTTAATTTTTTTGTGTGTACTTTAATCGGTACATCCAACTTTGTCATGATTAGGAGGCCCTTTACTCAAAACAATTTCTCACATCCAGACATTCTAATTATTGTGGGTCTGTTTTTCAATTCAAAGAGGTCAGCTTTCCGATATCCATGAGAACCAAATTAGTCCAACAAACCTGAGGTAAAAATGAACAGCGAAATACTCAGGCGAGATTCAGCAGACAACAAAATCTCAAACTCTGCATGATGTGAGGGAATGATGGCTTTTGGGATTGAATTTTTTTTTAAACAAGGAAACCATGGGTGGCTTTGAGAGGTAACCTTCAGGCTTCCATTGTCTCTAAATGAAGACTTATCCCTATGTGGGTGGCAGAATTTCACATGCTACCCAGCAGTCCACAGCAGTTAAAAGGGAATTGGATAAATTCTAGTTTGTGAGAGTGTGTACTCCATGACTTTGTTTAGAAACAGACAGCCAGAACCTTTGCCTCAGAAGCAAATGTCCCACTGGCAAGGATCTACAAAGCTCATGTGCCTTTGCCCTGCCTTCTTCCAAAGGTCAATAGGACATTGTTGTTCCTGGCCTCAGATTAAGTCCAGGTATAAGATAATTCTTAGTGCATTCCTTCAGGTAGGACGTGGTGGTGATGGTCACCTCCATAGGCATGAGGACTACAGTCCAACCAGTTACTCTACTTCTGTATCCCATCTGTGGTTTCTCTGGTGTTTCATATGTCAAGTGAGTGTGCTTTGGTGGACTGTCTCCTCCTCCTCCTCCTCCTCCTCCTCCTCCTCCTCCTCTTCCTCCTCCTCCTCCTCTTCTTCTTCTTCTTCTTCTCTTCTTCTTCTTCCTCTTCCTCTTCCTCTTCCTCTTCCTCTTCCTCTTCTTCTTCTTCTTCTTCTTCTTCTTCTTCTTCTTCTTCTTCTTCTTCTTCTTCTTCTTCTTCTTCTTTTCCTCCTCCTCCTCTTCTTTTTCCTCCTTCTCCTTGTCTTCCTCCTCCTCTTCTCCTTCACAATCACAAAAGGAAAGTCCTGAGATAACTAGACACTCTGTTCAGTTACAAGTCTTCATTAAAGGGATATGGAAGCAGATGGTTTCAACAAATCACCACATGGGATTCATTCCCTTTTTATCCCAGAATCAGAAAACACACCACTTCATATGACCTAAGCCATGATAGCTGATTTGTGTGACTATCAGATATTTGACCGAGTGACTTCCTTTCTTGGATGATCAGTACTATGGTTCCCCTTCTGTCCCAGACACTCTTTGGCCATTCTATTTTTAACCTTCTATAGATCCCCAGGATGAGCAGGAGCGGATGGAAGAGAGGCTGGCTTACATTGCAGATCACCTTGGCTTCAGCTGGACAGGTAATTGGTGTGACCCAGGCTTTCTACAGAGACAACCATTTAAAGATCTTTCCTTTCTCTCCTTTGTTTTTCTTGAGGAAGATTGTACGGAGTCGTGCAAAGAAAAATCTGACTGCAACAGCTAATAGCACAGCCTGAGCAGATGGTTCTCAGCAGGTTCTGAGGTTCAGAACTTGAGATCTGAAGAGGGAATAAACTCATCTACCCAGCCCCTTTTATATAGTTAGCTAAGTTTGGGGGAAATGGCTAGGCTTCAAACATTCTTAGATTCAATTTTATAGTATTTCGTTTGTGTTTTACTGAGACAGGTTCTCACTCTGTATCCCTGGCCAACCTGGAACTTTCTATGTCACTTAAGCATATCTAAATTCATGTTAATCTCCTTCTTGCTCCAGTCCTGGGAACACAGATATAAGTTACCATGCCCAGCAATTTCCATAGCATTCAAGATTTCACCAGAGGGGCTTCTTTTCGATGCTTGACATCAGGTGTCTTTCACAGTAAATAGTTACTAACATATGCTCTGGGTGAATGGTAAAATATATATGAGGGAGATGGTTCACTGACCTTTTTTTTTTTTGAGGTAGGGGTGTTGAAGCATAGAGTATATGTTCGGTGAGCTATTAAAAGGTGAATTCTAAATCAGTACTGTTATGTACAAATACTGATTTACAAATTTAAAATGTATTTCTCATCTGCCCATGACTTAATAGTAGGCAACATTGTAGCCTTGCTTACTTTCCTATTTACCATTTTTAACTCTGATGTGTTTCTTTATGAATCACTTGATATGTTTCACTGAGACAAAGGGTATAAAGTTACTACTATCCCATGTTTCTTAAATATTTGGTAATAAATAAGCATTTGTTCTCGAAGATGATTGATAATTTTGAACAAATGACTGGAAGCAGTAGGAATAGCTATTTTCTAACTTTTAGTAATTTTAGAATAATATTGAAATACTCACCAGATGTTTACCTGGAGGATTTAGAGGAAAGACTGATACCAAAATATCTCCAGTTGGCATATCAGAAATTCATTATTTTCCTTGAATATGTATGCTTCCATACACATACTAAATGTGGGAGGTATAGAAAAATTGGTGAAAATGTAAACCTTATAACCAAACATAACAAAAGAACAAAAATGAAATAATCTCTAAAACAGAATTACTAGATCAAGAATATTTTTAATATTGAAAGATATCAGTTAATAGAAGTGATTGCTTTATATACAATGGTATATACACATTAGAATAGCATGCACAAGCATCAAGTATTCATATAGAATTTTAATAGTAGAATAAAAAATCTTTAGTAAGCAAAACATTTGAGACAGGGTTTCTCTATGAAGTTCTGGTCGTACTGGAACTCACTATGTAGACTAGGCTGACCTCGAACTCACACCTGCCTCTGCCTCCTAAGTGCTAGGATGGACATCGCTATGTCCAAATGAAGAAATTGTTTGGCTTCTACCCTACACAAGTTTAATGCTTCCAAGGCCTTTCCTTTATGCACATCAAATCAAGAAAAAAGTTACTATAAGTTACCTACAACAAGTGTTTGTATTCATTTCCAGAAATGGGATTTATAGGAGTTAAAAATTCATAAAAGTTAAAAATGCTCTGTTTCTCCTGTTTTTCAGTCATTTATTTTTCATTATCTTGGTTAAAAATATCAACAAGTGATGATGGTCTGATCTTCATTCACATTTTTTCCCTTTACCCTTACTACTTCTGCAATGACACTAATCAATTTTATATCCACTTTTAAGGGAGAGTGAGACTGAGCGAAAGTGAGAATTAGTTAGTTAGTTAGTTAGTTAGTTAGTTAGTTAGTGTTAGTTTATCAAATTTGTATGTGAGTCACTGCTAATTCAAATTGCTCATAGCAGAAGGCCATATATTACTTACACATCAAGAAACAAGGTATTGAGACTGAAACCTGAACTCATTGTGTTGATAATGCAGGCTTTTGTTATTGTTCTAGAATTAGCAAGGGAACTGGATTTCACTGAGGAGCAAATTCACCAAATTCGAATTGAGAACCCCAACTCCCTTCAAGATCAGAGTCATGCACTGCTCAAGTACTGGCTGGAGAGAGATGGGAAGCATGCCACAGGTAGGTGGGAGACTCAGGTAGAAGTGGGTCACCCAGTGATCCCACTCTTAGAAAATCAGCAAGAGAAATTGTCAACAGTCACCAATTTTAAGAACCATGTCAGCGAAGGAGAGCAAGCTGCTATCAGTTTTATCTTGATCCCTGAAAAATCTTGCATTACCGTATGTTTGTGAGCAATATAAACTACTTGGAAAGGATATCAGCTGCCAACAGAAAGTTCACTGAGACCTAACAGTTTCAAAGTATTGGTTAGCGGGCACAGTGTGTAGTTACTTATGATAACGTCACATTCCTGTTCACATTCCTCTCTAGTAATTTAGGTGTGTGGGGGAGGGGAACCAAATGGATACTCTATATGATGACTGATATTATGATCTCATGTGGACAAAAATAAGAAATGAGATGGACCACAGCGGCTGCAACGTTCAGTGCTTTCTTTCACCTCTCCATGAAGATCTTCATAGCCAATCCTGGGTTTTTGTTGTTGTTTGTTTGTTTTTGTGTTTTTTGTTCTTTTGTTTGTTTAGAAACAGAAGGATACTTGAATAAACTTGAAAACAGATAATCAATAAATACCTTTTACATAAATATTTTTCACACTGTATTTGAGATATACTTGAAGTCTTTATGTTTACCTAGATTCCAGTTTGGGCTGTGTTGTGGTCCTGTCTGGCAACTCTGCCTTGAGGGTCTGTAGGGTACAGGCTGTGTGCGTCACTGTTTGCCTGTTTACAAAGGTCCTAGCTAGACTTTGCCAGGTTCTTATTTGAATACCAAGAATGTAGTAAAGCAACCGAATGAAAGAAATCCTAAAAAGAGCACCTCTGAGTTGTAAGGACTGCCTCTTCTCCAATGTCTTAGATACTGTCCTCATCGAATGCCTCACCAAGATCAACAGGATGGACATTGTACATCTCCTGGAGACCAACACGGAGCCCCTCCAGGAGCGCATGGGCCGCACTTATGCAGAAATGGAGCAAACCATTACGCTGGACCACAGTGAAGGTCAGGTGATGTTTCTTGGTGATAGGGGTTAAAACGAAAGCTGGACCTACTGCCTTCATTTTTTTTTAGGCAACAAACTACAGCCTTTGGCGATGATGTGTTTGTTTACATGCCACCTCAGTTCTCTCTCAGCCCATGGTGGCCCCCTGTTCATTCTTCATTGTCTCCTTGCCATAGGTGGCCATCCAGTTCTTTTTTTCCTCAGTTCCTTAGGGAACACTTTTCATACTGACACTTTTAAAATCTACTTTAACCACCAAGTTTTATATTTTGAACAAACACATCATAACCAGTAGCTATGCAGTTTCTAAGCATCACAATATTTAAGCATCCTGCTTCCTTCTTCATTTCTGAACCAATAATTCTTCATATGCACTGGAGCCTGTGTCCCTGTCAACTATAAGTATTCATTTATACTGAATTTGTTCTCACTTGTTCTTGGTCTCTCCCTCCTTCTCCACCCTCTCACGACTCTTCCTTTCCCTTTCCTCTTGGATTTGTACTTTCAGTTCTTCCTTCAAATCCTCACCATTTCTCTTCCTCTTATTTATTCTTACATGATGAGTTTTAACTTCAGATTTGCTAGAAACATGGGATTATAAGTAAATCTCCACATTTTCTACCAGAAGCTCTTCTAAGGTAAGGTATCTGAGTAAACACTCCACATTCCTTCCTGTCACAGTATACTACCTTCCCTTCTTGGCTAAAGCTATTACGTCTTTTCTGCTGATTCTCATCCTCTGTTAATCAAGGCCTTCCCTTCTGCAAGTATCCATTTGGCTCTTATCACTGGAACCATGTCTAAAGCCATTGAGACACACTCTTAAAAGTTCTGTCCTTGAAAGAAAACTAAAGCGAATAGCTCTTCTGACTCTAAGTTGCTCCTTCCCTGTGTCTGCTCTGTTTCTCTGTCCATTTTGTCTCTCTCTTCAAGAGAGAGACTGAGATGTCCTGCTTCGTCCCTTTCTCCTTAGATCTCTGGATACTACACCAATCCATCCAGTAATGCTTTCCCTATGACCAAATCCCCAGTGTTCAAGTTCCTTCACACCTGATAGCGTTTGATGAAAATACTTAATTTCTCTTTTTTCAACCCCATCTTCTTGCTTTCTTCATCTCCTCTCCATAACTTACCCACTGCTAGACCTCTCAGTGACTCATCATTGCTCTTGATGTAATGAGATTCCTTAGCCCTGCATACGAATGTCTACGTAAAAAGAGTACTGAACCCCAGTAGTCAGGATTCCTCTTACCATTTGAAATCTGTCACAGGAGATGCCTGCTCATCCTTAGGCTGACACTTTCTGAGGAAGTGCTCCCACAATTCTTTGGCACCTATGGCCCCATCACGACGCATCTTTCTCTGACTTCCTTATGCTCCTCTGTAATGAGCATGGTGAAGTCAGGCACCGACTCTTGCTCGTCTTTCTAATAATGGTCCCATAGCAGGGTGTGGAACATAATGGTCCTTACCCAGCATAAGTGAGACTCATGGATATTTTCTCCCCTGCAGGGTTTTCGGTACTTCCAGAGGAGCTCTGTGCTGTCAAGGAGAAGAAGGAGCAGGAGGCTTCCAAAGAAAGCGAGTCTAGTGACCACCCACCCATGGTCTCTGAAGAAGACATATCTGTTGGTTATTCCACATTTCAGGATTGCATCCCCAAAACTGAGGGGGACAGCCCAGCAGCAGCACTGTCTCCCCAAATGCACCAGGAGTTAGTTCAACAAGATTTCTCAGGGAAAATGCAAGACCAGCAGGAATACTAGTGAGTTTCAGCAAAAAAAGTCTGTTAAATGCAGCTGCAGAGAAGTAGCCGCTGTGACAGCTGTGACAGGGGGCAAGGCCTACAAGGGAAAGTTCCAGTCGTCTCACAGGGCTGTGTTGTAGAAAAACTAACAGTACAGATACATAGTTGTGACAGCGTTGTGTGACACTATTCTACCTGAGCTAACTTCTAGTTCTGTGACCTTGACCGATCCAAAAATGCCACAGATCTCCATTTCCACATCTAGATATCATGATAACTACACACGTGTGACTTATTTAATAGAATCAGAGGCCAGAGATAGTCCTGTGACTCACCTTTGCAGCGTACTCCTTCCAGAACACAACCATCACTTGTGGGACTCTTAGCTCGTCAGAATGCTTCCACATGGTGCCTCAGCAAAGCTACGTAGTATCTAAGCATTAAAACATCAGTGCAATGTAGATTGTGTACACAGAATGCAAGCCCATTAGTATGAGGTGGGATGGAGTAAAAAGTGTGGATAGAGAGGCATTGTTTACTTCCAAGGACCCTAGAGCATCATTCAGCTCAGATCTTTACCAGGTAAATGAATGAGCTGCCAGAGAAGCATGGCTATCCAGGAAGACGGGAGCTCAGAAGAAGCAATGTTAGGTGCGTCAAGAGTTCAGAACCCAGTATTTCCATCGCTATTGAGTGAGATCTGTTGTCTGGTCACTGAAACACGAGGAGAAGCAGACTTGAAATGATTTCTTCCTCTGTAGGTACCATCCTCTGTTACCTGCCCATAGACTTCAAGGGAGAACAGACAGGAAAGGTTAAAAAATAGAGAGACATGAAAAAGAAAATGGGGGAAGGCCAGGACCACCAGAGAGACATTCGGGGAATTTGTTTTCGGTGACAGGATAAAATACTGCTGGATAAAAGCAAGGAGCAGAAAAGGCTACGATGTTCTTCTTTAGAAACTGAGGTTTTAAAAGACTGTGTGGGAATTGCTCAAAACTGCTAGAAAGTGTCAGTGTCAACAGGTCCTTCCATCAAATAATAGACCTGCAATTTCACATCTTTCTATTTCTAATTACACTAACTACACTAACAAAGGTTTATTCCATTCTGATAACTTCTTGCTTGCTTCGAAAGCATCATTTATAAACCTTTGTTACATAAACCTCTATTTTTCACATTTATACATTTGTGTGTGTGTTTGTGTGCACTATGTGTGCATACACACATAGGATCTTGGCTAACACAAAGAGAAATTTCATTTTCCTTTCCAATGTTCTTTCGTCGTAAATTGGCCTTTTTGTTGCAGTGTGACCACACCAGGGGCAGAAGTAGAAGACACTCAGAAGGCCACAGTCATTCCTGACTCTCTTTGTAAGACTCCTGAGGACATCAGCACCCCTCCTGAGGAAGCAAAGCCTTGTCTCCAGACTCCAGTGGCTAGCGAACATGCTTCTCCAATTGTCCAAGAACCTGAGGAGGCTTCTGAGCCCAAAGAGGAAAGTTCTCCAAGGAAAACCAGCCTGGTCATAGTGGAGTCAACAGACGACCAGCCTCAGGTCTTTGAAAAATTGGATGGTGACGCTGCTTTTCAAAAGGTTAGGCCTTCCTTCCTGGGTGAGCCCTTCCTTACCTATGACAAAGTTACACAGCTTCCTGGTTTCTCTTTCTATTGTTTCTTTTTTGTTACATTTTGTATTGTTTTTTTGTTGTTGTTGTTGTCTTTTTTTTGTTTTTTATTAACTTGAGTATTTCTTATATACATTTCGAGTGTTATTCCCTTTCCCGGTTTCTGGGCAAACATTCCCCTCCCCCCGGTTTTTAAGTTCTAAACTATAATGGTTTATCACATAACTTAAACTGGACATGGAAAACCCCTGAGAGCTAATAAGTCTAGGGAAAATGGTATACAGTTCCAATGTTAGCTGTTGTACTGGGAGCATCATGGGAAATTTTGAAAATTTACTGGAGTCATGTGAGACAGTGGTGATGGCGATGAGCAAATCTGCTGAAAGAGTGCCAGCGTGATTCTGGGCCTGCAGGCTGTGAGCAAAATGAGTGTTTGCATTGACACATCTGGGGTGGTTAGTACCCAAATGCTCTTCAGTGCAAATGGACAATTGTGTTAAAAAAAGAAATTAGTGTGTGGGGGGTTAGGTTTGTGTGTTTATATACGGTGTACACAGCACAATGATGTGTGGAGGTCAAAACTAGTCCTTTCCTGCCCCCTTGTGGGGTGTGGAGACCCAGGTCAAGTCTGTCCAGAAGTGCCTCTGCTGGAGAAATGAACCATCTTGCCAGTGCACTTTGCCAGTTAGGGTTCCTCAGATTGGTCTTAGTAATAACTTAGAAAAAAAACACTGTCCCTAAACCTGTTGTCATCTTTTGTTGTCCAAATGCCTGCCAGTGGCCTGAGAGTGCACTATGACACGTAGTTTGTCATAAGAGAATTTTAAAGTTGTAAGCAGAGGTGCAGGCCATCTTAAGAAATGCTTTGAATCCAGAATTCCCCAAATGTGGTCTAGATGTCCACAGACCTCAGCACTGGCTGAGGAGCTTGCTCCTCCTCACAACTCCTCTCCCCGGAGAAGCCTGGAGAGCAGACTGAGCAAATCCTAATGTGTTTCTCATTAAGTTAGAAATTGCTTTCCTTTGAAGAGTGAGAGTTTTAGACATTTTGTGTTGCGAGATATTTTTTAAAGACATTATTATAAGGCATCTAAGCATATTGCCGGGCGGTAGGTTCCTGAATGTATTTAATGTATAATCTGGTTTTTAACTTGGATGTTTTCCTTTCAAAGAGAAGGTGGCAGAGCTATAACTTGGGTATTTTGAAATGTATTAAGCTAGTCGAATGTATTCCTTTCTTTCGAAAACAAAACCAATGTCACTTCAGGCTGAGCATAGGAGTCCGTGCCTGTCATCCCAGGACCCTGAAGTCCCAGGCAGAAGGGTCATGATTTTAAAACCACCCTGGAGTAGACCATAGCAAGATGCTGTCAAAACACTTGGAAGGGAAGAAGGGGAGAGAGCAGAAAGAGGAGGGGAAGAGAGGGGAAAGGATGGAGGAATAAGAGTGGAAGGAGGGAGGAAGTCATGGTCCATCGGGAAGAACTGAAAGTTATGACTCCGAAGACATAGTTTCTGATCTAAAATTGTGTTCCTAGCCTCGTCTCCGGCTTTGGATCAAACTCTTAAATCAGAGTATTATCTGAATTTCTTTGAAAAACTAATCTAATATAATTCAAGGCCTACAAATTTTTTTTTAAAAGATTTATTTATTTATTATATATAAGTACACTGTAGCTGTCTTCAGATACACCAGAAGAGGGCATCAGATCTCTTTACAGATGGTTGTGAGCCACCATGTGGTTGCTGGGAATTGAACTCATGACCTCTGGAAGAGCAGTCGGGCGCTCTTAACCGCTGAGCCATCTCTCCAGCCCCAAATAGTGGAGGTTGCTTTTTTTTTTTGGTTCTTTTTTTCGGAGCTGGGGACCGAACCCAGGGCCTTGCGCTTCCTAGGTAAGCGCTCTACCACTGAGCTAAATCCCCAACCCCAAGGCCTACAAATTTTGATGCCAGGAAAATGTACCATTAGCTAATATCTCCAGGAAATTCGTCTTACCTTCAGAAAGCTCAGGTACAAGTATGTACTGCTCCATGTGTGGGATAAGAGCTCTATTCTGGACCTCTCAGGACTGGCCCACAGATCCAAAGTGTCTACTGTGTGACTTAGGCCCTGTGTTTGCACCTGGCTATTTCCCAAGAACAAAGACTCATGTGGGAAGCATGTATCCTTAGGACCAACTTTGACAGTCAGCTTTTCCAACAGCTCTCAGGTTGCAGAATTTCACTCTGATTCTGGAAGCAATGAAACTGCATACTTGTTGAGGCTTGAGATCAACACACACGCCTTTTTTCCCCCAGCATAAAATTTCAGAATACGATATGGACGAACACGGAAACTAATAGTAAAGACATTCGATAGCAAATTAGGCGAAACAATGCAGCCACACGTGGTGACTCAGGTCTGTAAACCTGTCATTTGGGGAGTCTGGGACAGGATGAAGGAAAGTTCAAGGTCAGGGTGGTCTCCCAAGTCAGATCCTATCTCTCGAAAAGTTTTGGTTAAATATTTTTAAGAGCAAAGCAAAACAACAAAAAACAATGACTCTTACATGCTTCCACCAGGAGCTAACAGAGGAATTAGGGGAGCTGGAGGCCAGCTCTGATGAGGAGGCCATGGTAACTACCAGGGTGGTCCGACGGAGAGTGATCATTCAGGTATCCACTCTTACGTTACTGCACGTCATCGGGACAGCTCTGTCCTTCACTAAGTGACCCAGAACAACAGAGGCTGAGCATGCTCTGTAGGTAGTGCATGTGTGGAAGGTGGCTCCTATCTTTCTGCCACGTATATAAGGGAACGCAGAGCCAACGATGTTTGCAGCCTTCCTCCTAGAGAGCCGGCGCGCAGAAGAAAGATTCGGCTTTTTGGCTTTCACCTGTCTCTCCTCCTGCTTATTCATTTTTGTTGGTTGATTAACATTTACCTAACTTTGCTCAGATCCTCCTACGCATGACGTTTTTGTAATTTTTTTTTAATCCACCTGCTTAATTGTTTTAATTTTTATTAATCAAACTGACAGGATTTTGCATCTCAGCAATACTCGACATGACGTCTGTCTGGTTTTTCTAACATTTCTCACATTAAAACCACTTGGCTGCAGCTCTTCGGGACAGCGCCAGAGACTTGAGTAACACTTTTCTCCTACTGTTTAGGGAGACGATATGCCTGACATTCCCCCAGAGACAGTCACAGAGGAAGAATACGTCGACGAGAACGGGCACACTGTGGTGAAGAAGGTACTGGCCAGGGGCTCTCTGTAAAGGGCTGACCCCACTCTTCCTTTTCAAATGCTATCCCTAGTGTGGAACCATAACTCAAAATTGAGATAGACTCATGAAATGTCTTTCAGGTTACCCGGAAAATTATCAGGCGGTACGTATCCTCTGATGGCACAGAGAAGGAGGAGATTACCATGCAGGGAATGCCACAGGAGCCAGTCAACATTGAGGATGGGGACAGCTATTCCAAAGTGATAAAGCGTGTGGTATTGAAGAGTGACACCCAGCTGTCAGAGGTGAGGCCACCCAGCCCCACAGGGTTTATTTCATAGAGAAAGACAAAACATAGGGGAAAAAAAGAGTGTTCATTCCTCCTGAATCTCAATTTTACGTGGCCATTATTCTCATTGCCTTTGTTCGATTATTTTCATCTCTATGCTGTGAATGCTTCATAGTTGATAAAAAATCTGAAGTCAAATTTTAGGATTTTTTTTTCTGGCCAGATGTGTGTCATAAAGAAATGGTGTCTAAGTGAATTACAGTGCTTGGGCCCTGTTGGCACACCAGCCTTCCAAAGGTCGTGTATTAGATACGTTTGATACTCAAACTTCTGCATTTTGGGGTCATCAACATTATATATATAAAGCATGGTCTGAAACTCCATGCTTTATAATTTATCACTTTCTGTTTCACTTCCTGTTGGAAGGCTTCAGACCACCCCCCCCCACACACACACACACACTGCTTCTCTTAGACACACAATTTGAAAGTCTTACTGTCCTACATCCATTCATATCTTCAGAATTGTATGACTATAGACCTGAGGCCATCTAGCCATCCCCTTTGTCTCTCATAACTTTTCAAGCTCTCCCTTCAGGGGTCGAGTTTATCTTGCAAAAGAAATAATTGTGGGAAAGAGATCAAGCCTAGGCTGCCAGTCTACACTGCACCTATTAGCTTTTTAGAAATTGGCTGGTAAGTTTTTACTCATGTGGCCCATTAACTAGCTCCGTGCCATGGCTGTGCATACTCAAAGGGATCAATTGATCTCTTCTTCCCAATTGCCACTTTTTAGAAAGCCAGTATTGTAAACATTTTATTTCACAGCACAGAAAATGTCATCATTTGTTCCATTTTATCCACTGGGAACTGTCTGTCACATGTCCTTCAATCATTAGGTGACTTTGTCCGAACCCAGCATTGTGTCTGGTACCTCACAGTTTCAGGCGGAACCAGTAGAAGGCCGTAGAGTCAGCAAAGTTGTTAAAACAACAATGGTTCATGGAGAACGGATGGAGAAGAGCCTGGGGGATTCTAGCTTAGCCACTGACCTTCCTTCAGCCAAAGAGGACTTTGAAGAGGTACAGAAAGAAGCATTGGTTCATTTTGTGTTTGTTTTCCTTTCGTGTCTCCTTTGTGTATGTTTCATGTGCATTTCATGGTTGCTTTGGGTTCAAAAAGAAAATCATTTGTCACTGCTTCATTTCATGCACAGATCCATGGACGGTGTTAGGGTAACACAAAAGACCAGGTTTCCTTCTTGAACAATTTGTGTGATGGAGTAATATTTCCTCATGCCAGTGGTATTCATTCGTGCCACCCCAAAGGGCTCTTTGAAACACAGACTGCTAAGAATCATTCCTGCTGAGGTGGGGTCAGAGTCTCCCGAGTTGGGGCAAGATTCTCTATGTCTGTCAAATTATAAAGCCAGCTGTTATGGCATAGGCTTGGACACTGGCACTGATGTGGCTAAGGCAGGGTGTCAGAAGTTCAAAGGTAGTGTATTCTACTAAATGAGTTCAGGCCAGTCTGGACCTTTTAATGGTAGTCTATAAATAAATAAATAAATAAATAAATAAATAAATAAATAAATAAGGAAATATATACTAGTGCAGAATGGGTTCCCCTGTTAGAACTTATCCTTATTAACTAATATCCTCAATGATGAGCATTAAAGAAAAATTAAGACACAGCCAGAACATGTCAAATACAGAGGCTAATGCAGTAAACCACTGAACTGAGAATGGGATCCCCATTGAAGGAATTAGAGAAAGGACTGAAAGAGCTGAAGGGGCTCGAGACCCCATATGAACAACAATGCCAACCAACCAGAGCTTCCAGGGACTAAATCACTACCCAAAGACTATACATGGACTGACCCTGGGCTCCAACTACATAGGTAGCAGTGAATAGCCTTGTTGGGGCACCAGTGGAAGGGGAAGCCATTGGTCCTGTCAAGGTTGGACCCCCAGTGTAGGGGATTGTTGGGGGGGTGGTAATGGGGCGTGGATGGGGAGGGGAACACCCATATCGAAAGGGAGGGGGAGGGGTTAAGGGGCTGATGGACAGGAAACTGGGAAAGGGAATAACATTTGAAACGTAAATAAGAAATACCCAATTTAATAAAAATAGAAGTAAAAAAGAAAAAAGAAAAATTATATTTATTTTAATTTTAAGAGCGTTTGTTGTTTAAATTCTGATCCTTAATAGTTAGGAAAAAGCTCTTTAGTGGCAGAACCACAGACTTTCAATATGATTACAAACTCCAGGAATTCTGGAAAACAAAACAAAGCCAATGTTTTGATTAATGGCAAGCTAATTTGACTCTGCATAATCTGGCTTAGATTTAGAAAGCAAAGGGCAGGAGCTGCCACAAATCTGGTAGAGCATGAAGGCTTCTTATGCACTTATAAAATATTCATTCTCCGTGAATGAAATACACTGGGCCTGATTATAGGATGCAGCCTTTGGTTTCTCTGAGGCATTAATGAAATGCAGTGAATATCAGTAAATACTAAACTATCTCAATCCCAAAACACATCTGCTCTGAGGGTTGAAGAAAGGATGACGGACAGACAGACATATACAAATGTCTACATTTAAAAAGATTCAAGTTAAATGCTGTAGTCTGTGGCCTCACAGTAGCCCAGTGATTCAGTTGTATTTTAGGGCACCCTCCTGGCCCTCACAAAGCACTGGGATTGATCTGCAGGTACTAGACCAACAATATAAGAAGGATGATCGTATTAACAGCCTTACTGAAGTAGGATAGTATATTTGCTTATTAAAAGCCAGTTTTCTTTAAACACTTTCAGTTCTGCACATCTGACTTGTTGGATGTTCAAAAAGTAAATTCTCCAGTCATACACAGTAGAATGTTTTTGGTTTTGTCTCTGATCATGTCCTTTATCATTCAGCTCTCCACAATCAGAAGGGGTGTGGTAAAACAAGGAAGTCATTTAAAGTCAGTCGGCATAGATGTTAGTTAAAAGCTTTTGATGAGTAGTATAAAACTATTTGTGACACCAGTGGAATTTTAAGGGGATTGTTAAATAAAACTCAATACCGATATGAGCCCATAGGAGTTGTCATTTGTCCCATCAGATACCTCTTTCTGTATCACCACAGTTAGTCAAGAAGTAAACTGTTTTACAGTTTCTGGTCTAAGAGTCAAGTCTTGTTTTTTCTTTTTCTTACCTCAGGCTTTGGGTTACACAGGTAGCCACATGAAAGTCCACTTGCCCAGTTTAGTAGAGAATGAAATCCTGAAGGAGGATGGATCAATAATTAAGAGGTTTGGGTTAGCATGGGGTGACGCTTTGCCAACTAACACGATACAAACGGTTTCTAATGTTAGAAAAGGGCAGAGCCCTTCTGAGCTGCTGACTGTCATATCTGACAAGGCACAGATCAGGCATGAGTGTGTTGCTCCCACAATGTCCACTGATGCCTTCAAATTAATACTGAGACATAACAACATACAGTTTGACTTTCTGGATTCAAGCAAATTGCCCGTATAGTCAAGAAGGTGGGGTGTACCACTGGCTTCGTAGATTTGGAGATTATGTGAAGAGAAATCTAATCAATGGCGCACTGATTAGCTTGGCAACTAACTAAAACCAGCTCTGTCTTCATCGACTGTGGCTCTGGATAGTGCCTGCTTTTCACTAGTAACAAATTTCATTACTCTGCATGTGAGTGGCAAGAAATTAGAACGTACGCGTGATGCCCTAGATCCTGATCGTACTGAGTGCTGTGGAAAGCAACTTTGGTAAGAGTTGTGCAAGTACTGAGCAGCCTCTCCCACGTGTGTGTGTGAAAGGGAGCTAGCTGTTAGGCATGGTGACCTGACCGCTGCATCTCAAGTTCAATGCCTGAACTGGGCTTTACTTCTCTGTTTGTTCTCACTTCTTTAGTTCTCTGGCACCATTGTAAGCATCAGGACTCACACAGATCTCTCAGCCTCTCAGTAAAAGATACAATGGGAACCCAAGTTATTACTGTGCTTCTCATCTCATTGAAAAGAGCAGAAAGATCATCATTTATAGTACTCTAGGGGGCTATTTTAGGTTTCTGGAACATAATAATTAGAAGAACAAAATTAAAGGTTCTGTCATATGCTAACCCTCTGCTCAAAAGGGAGAAACAGTAGCAGCTATGAATTTGGAAGAATGTAATTGCTCTCCTAGAACTTTTAAATGCCGTATGAATTAAGGATGAAATTGTCTCTGCTGTTCTGAACATTTGACTCTTTTGTCCAATTGTTCAGACTAAACTATAAAGTCCTCCCAAACCCTGGCATTCCAGGATCTGTGAACCAGAATAGATTTGGGGAGCAGTTGACTCCCTGTGTCTTTACAGTAGTAGACACAAAGCCAACGATAGAGACAGACACCTTGCGTTCACCCTGCTAGAGAGTGTGGAATTCTATGGTGTATAACACTTCAGTTATCATATGATATACATCTGTAGAAAACTAAAAAAGGAGAGAGAGAGAGAGAGAGAGAGAGAGAGAGAGAGAGAGAGGGAGACGGAGACGGAGACAGAGACAGAGACAGAGACAGAGAGACACACAAGCAGACAGGCAGACAGACTAGGCTATAGGCCTGCCCTGCAAACCAGAGCTATGAGGCTTCTCCTAACCTCTACAGAAAGAGGCCGGTATTTGCCTTTTGTGGAGTAAAAGAAGCAGCCATGATGGTGACCACCAGAAATACACAAGCTGATTGCATCCACAGCAATCAAGTTTGAACATTCCATCAAGAGGAACAAATGTAGATATGCCATCAAATGAAAAAACACAAATTACATGTTATCTACTAGAGTGCGAGATTTGGAGAAAGGGAGAAGGAAGCAAGGAGTAAGTTTTTAGAATCCAGGATCATCCCAGTGAGTGTTTCCAGGTTTGACCATGGTCAGAACTCTAGCTTCTAAACACTGGGAATTCATAAGGAAAATGCTGGTCCTTCTCTATTGATGGATTTGAAGATCCTCTCTGCTTCTCAGTAAAAGATACAGATATGGACCCAGGATCAGGAATCCCAGTCCCTTATCTAATGCTTTTAAAAAAAAGTGAGATGTCACTAAAATCCTCTAAAGTCAATTTTTCTTTTTTTTTTTATAACTATGATAGTACATAAAATATATTCAACACATATTTGTGGTTGAAGCATTATTCTCACAGGTAGAAAGCAAGAAGAACACAGAAGGAACAAATTGTAGTATCATTTTCAAGTGGGGAATCTAAGAAAAGAACTGTATGTAATAAAACAGTAAGTTACAGCATCTTTTCTCAAGAAGCTCCTTTCAAGGAGACAGGGAAGGGAACACTGCTCACTGGCATGCAGGGATGCACAGGAGTTAAGCACATGGAGGTCCTGAGGATACACAGGAAGTGTCAGCTCTCAAGTCATATCCATTTTCTTTCCCTCCCTTGTCAACTCCTGGGGAAGCTTCAGAGGCCTTCTTGTTGGTAGATAGAATATTGTATATTGGTAGAATATTCCAGTTTTTAAAGATCTGGATCTCTTGGGAAGGTTCTAGTAAAACAAAATTTGGGCAAAGTTCAGGTGGGAAGTGAGTAGATTTTAAGTAGTTTTTCTGATCATGCCAGTGGTGCCTGTGGGATCGTTATTTCAGAGTAGACAAGAATCTTCCAGATCCATGCAGCTCAACCAAAATATGAGTCATGGCCTGGCTTCTCTCTGAGAAAATAAAACGAAGGCACAGAGTCTTTCACCCAAAGTTTTTCTACAAGATGAAAAAATAATCAGTATTTGTTCCAAAATATAATTTTTAGGGTTTTGTGAGTCCTTTCTGATGGGAGAGGCTCATTTATGAGAAATGTGAGAAACATATCTGTCCTTAACAATAGAAGGAGATGTAGAGGTGAGACAGGAAGTACATGGGGAAGAAAGAGCCTAATAATCTTGTCTGCTTCCTGTAGGACAACAATGAGTAAAGCCAGGACACAGAGGAGGGCTGTGGTGAAGGACCAGCAGGGGAAATGCATCAACTTGGAGCACCTGGAGGATGTTCCCGGAGCACTGGACCAAGACGACCTCCAGCGAGATCTCCAGCAACTCCTTCGGCATTTCTGCAAAGAGAACACAAAGCAAGAGGCCAAATGAGGAGCTGCCCAGGTCTCACCAGAAACCACAAACCCACTCAATATGCAACTTCCCGTTTCCACACAGGAGTGACTGAAGTGGCCTAATTACTGGGATCCCTGGACATTTCCACTCTGTGCAAACACACAGCATCTACTTTTCCTCCTTTCTCCCTGCCCCTCTCTAACTATAAGCTAATTTGTGACCAAAGATAGCATCCTTCATTCCGGATGCTGTATCCACTATTTTGAGCATCCGTGCTAACCTGGGAACTGGCACCTCCATTGTATGCTTCTGCTCAAGCTCCATGAAAATCCATTAATCAGAAGAACTTCACCTGCAGACTTCTTCAAGTGACAGGGGAATCCTTCCAAGGATATCTATGTATAATGTATATAGCTGAAATTCTCAGACGAACAACAGAGTAAAATTCAAACCACTGCCTGTCATAATTACACTGGGCACCATGGAATAAAAGCCTCTAGATATTGCTGAATGATGGTTAATTATGAGATTGCTAACACAATCGGACGGTAATCCAGTTCTACGGAAGGAACACTTCAGACCTAGACACGTCCTTAGGACTTCCAGAGTAGCCATTGCTCCAAAAGCCGTTGGGATCATAATCTTGAAGAAGGATCCCAAGGAGCGGTCTCTAGTACTGGTTGGCCATAGCCGTTGGCTCTCGGACTGCGACCCTGAGGGAGGGGGAGAAGGGCTCACAGGCAAGCAGATGGAAACGGTGAGGTATTCTGGTGCTAGAAGCCTCAGGGGTGGTGTTCTAGCACCTTCATGTGTCTTTGACTTTGGACATGTTGGCAGGGTATTTTAAAAGCTATAACTACTGTAGTTTTCCAGTGTTCATTGCTGCTTTAGCAAACCATGCTGTCTTACTGGTGGTACTTTCTTCTGGCCACTGCACTGTAGATAATTCATTGGAAACAAGATTTATGCACCACACAAAAGGTTAAATGCTGTCACCATGTTGGAGTGGTTTCTTTTCTCTTTTTTTTCCCCCCACCTCCAGGTTTATCTTTCCTCTAATAACCTGCATGTAGCATTAAACACACACACACACACACACACACACACACACACACACAGCCCTTCTTATCACACTAATGGTTTTCACTCTGAGTTTTCACCTTCTAGCCACGTCTGCCCTTCAGCTTGCAGACGAGATTGAGAAATCCTTGGAAAATTTGGTTCTGATTTTCTTTTTCTTTTTGGTTTATTTATTTGAAACCCAGACACCCTTGGAAACTGAAGTGCGTTTGTGTGACTTTCTGTTTGTTTCCGAGAAGGGCCAATGACAGTCTGAGTGATCCCCATGCCCTGTGTCTAATCCCTCTAGTGATTGAAGCTGTGTAGCATTTTAACATATATATATAAATATATTCACAAATATATTCATATAAACAGTATACGTTTTGAACCAGTTATTTGTTAAAGAAAGTTTATTCAATGAAGATGAAATTAAAAAAGAAAGAAAGAAAACAGTCTACCCCAGAGATTGAAAATTTTCCAGTCCTAGCTGGTTTTTTCCTGTGTGCAGAACTGACTCATTGCTTGGAATGTCAGACACAAACATGACAAATAACAGCACTTCATCTTTTTAAGTAACATTGCCAAGAGAAGAATTTTCCTGGGAGAGTGCTTTCCCATCAGCCAAATCTCCTGAGCAGTCCTCAGCACTAGCACTTTCTGGGGGTTGAGTAGAAACAAAGTATTCTTTGGCATCCAAACTGAGAGAGAGAGAGAGAGAGAGAGAGAGAGAGAGAGAGAGAGAGAGAGAGGCGGGTGGCAGCCCTTTGTGAGATACATGGTGGCCATCTTGTCAGACCTTCACCCGGAGCTCATGAAAAGCTTTTCTGTTGTGTTATTTGCAGTGCAGATGATGTCTGTGTGACAACATAATGGTTCTTCACTTTTTTTCCTTCAATTTTGATTTTTTTTGCTGTGTTATCAAAAACTTGAATACTGTGAGAAGAAGTGAATTTTCAGTTGATGAATCAGCATCTTGTTCCCATGGTGATAACACTAACTGAATATATCTATGAGGGCATGTATTAGTTATTGGAAAACCATACAACACTAACAGTACATAGCTGCAATGTTGTACAATGGCTGATTTAACTAAATAAAATGTATAAGTGTTAAGTGTGGCAGTGGTGGTTTGTCCTTCTTTATGACCAGTCTATTTTAGGAGAATCAGAGATTGTTAGATGAGGTCAATATGAAGCCAACAGAAATATATGAATTGCCTTTTTTCCCCTTAGTGTTTTTATTTAGTAATATTTGGGGGGAGGGCAGATGGTAGCATGCACTGGATTAGCTCACCACAGCCCCAAGGAACTTTTATTCTTACTGTTACTCAACTGGGCAACAAGGCAAATTTAAAAAAAAAAAAGATTCGCGGCTATCTAGCAAATGAAAAGTAGGAGCTTTTAAGGATGGGGGGAAGGGAAATGGGTAATCTGATCAGTAACGCGGAGGGTAAGGCCACAGGGATTTGGTCCATTTATATATAGTGACAGTAGTATAAGACAGACTTTGGGGATGACAGTTAACCCTGGGGTTTTCTTTCTTGTTTAGCAGGCAGAGAACAGGAAATTAAATGAATATATTCATTTGAAGGCAAGGCAGGAATATGTCAAGCTGTAATCTTTTGGAATGTTTGGGTTTTAAAAAGCAAAACAACAAAATTGCTTCATCAATCAGTGTGTGTGTGTGTGTGTGTGTGTGTGTGTGTGTGTATAAGTATGTATGACTATGTCTGTCTTGTTTGTCTGTATGTAAATAGTGTAAGGAAATGCTTAAAACTGAGTGAGTTTGTTTAAATCTCACTACAACATTAACAGGCCGGCTAGATCTGCGTTGTCTCTTGTCCATTAACAAGATCTTCTGGGATCACCATAACAGCTATGCCAAAAAAAGCAGAGTATTAAAGTTTGTGTGCCCTCACCCCGAGTAACAGTAATGTGTCCCTGTCAGTCACTTACTGTGCTTTCTACTTGCTGCAACTGGGTTTGCCTGGCACTGGACGTAGTACATTAAATAGCAAGAGAAAACACAGTGTAGTCTCACACTTATTGATCTCCTGTGCAAACCCCAATTTTAAAAGTGAGCTTTTGTGACTCACATGCAGCTACAAGAATATGTTTAGAAGTGGGGTGGAGCGAGCCTCTAATCTATGGGAAGATAATAGATAGCTTGTCAATGGCCTGCATTAGTCACACAGAGGTGTGAACTCGCACACATACTTAGACACTAGGCAACAGTTGGAAATGAGACTGCTTGTGGGAGCCATTCAACTGATGTCAGGATGGAGAGTCTAGTTGTGGGTAAACGCCAGGCATGAGAATAGGTCAGATGGGAAGAAACTAAAGAAATATTTAATGAAAACCAAAATCAATACCAGTTTTTCTTAAATGTTAGAATAAAGATAATCTGCCTACTTTCATTAGTATAAAATCATACCGTGTAGGTTTACATGAACTGGTCATCCCTGCTTAAAAACAATACTTTCTTTCCCTTGGGTAAGCTGCCATTTTTGTGTCATATTTAGTCACATCAGAATCCAATGACATCTTGCAATGTACCACATGAATAGATATGTAATACAACTTCAACTCAGGGTAAAAACAATACTTAGGAAAATCTTTTAAATAGCTAAGAAGAAAAAAAACTGTTTCCCAAGGTTTTTCTTGTGTACAAAGTAAGTTCCTGTTTATACTCAGATTTTCTGGGATATTAAATGGTCCCTGTCACTTTTTGTTAGTGCCACAGGATGGAGCAAACAGCATATTAAGGTGTGCTTAAGCTCTAAAGGTGCTTTTGGGATACAATGGTTCTGTGCTGTACACACACAACAACAGCGATATTTCTCCTAATTCAATAGAGTTAACAGATTCAGACAATTTCCTCACCAGGAAGATAAGACAATTCTTCCCGATGGACATCATTCTGCAGATGCAGGCAAGAGCTACAAGCTATGACCCGATACCACAGAAGCCGTGTACCACAGGATCCGTTGAATTCATACCCACATATGTTATCATTCACACTTGGGATTGAGCAAGCTCAGAGCCAGTGTTGAAGACCTTAACATAACTGCTCTAGGTTAGAATGCCAAACCACTTCCTGGGACAGAATCACTGGTCCACTGTCAGGCTTATGCTGTTCCTCAGGGAGGGACTCCAAGAGTTCTTTCTCAATCAGGCTGCATAACAGCTCTTGTTTCCATTCCTTTCTCAAGCTGTACCCACACTCATTTTTAAAAAATGTTGTCTCTCTGAAACTTGACTACAGAATTGGACAAAGTTGCCAAGTCCCTGCCTGCATGGCTGCTCTCTGTAAGCAACATGCCTGCCAAAGGAGCCCCAGGGAGGAACTGCTGGGTATATTAGCAGTGAGTGGGTATTCACACAAGAGTCCAATAGTTATGGGAACAAAGTGTGTCCTGTGCCCTTTCCCTGGGCTGTACAGGAGACTCTAGTCTCACCTAGACCATAATGGAGATTTTGTGTGTATGTGTATGTGTATGTGTATGTGTATGTGTATGTGTATGTGTATGTGTATGTGTATGTGTATGTGTATGTGTGCACACACTCATGCATGCTTCAGTACCTGTGAGTGCATGCATGTGTGTGTGTGTGTGTGTGTGTGTGTGTGTGTGTGTGTGTGTGTGTGTAGGCCTGAGGTTGACCTCACATATCTTTGATTGACCTCTCTTTTATTTGGTTTGGCTTTCTTGCAGAAGATCGAGCTAGCTGCTCAGGAAATGTACTTCATAACTCAACCCAGGGATCCCATCCCTACTTCTAAAGGCCGGGGTTACCGGCACGGCCACCACATCCATGCAGCTTTTCCCATGAGTCCTGGGAGTCCCATATCTTGTCCTCACAATTGTACACCAGTGCTTTGCTCACAGTGTCCCCTCTCAGACCTTTGAGGCTGGAGATTCATACAGTGCTGTAGACCTACAACTTTGGGATAAGAAGGGTTTTATGTGACCGTTTCAAGTGACTTGAAAATAGGTGGGACCTTCAAGAACTGCCTCCTCACAGTCTGAGTTGGAGGACCATTAGAGGAAGTGCAATTCTAGTAAGACCGAGTGTTTAGAAAAAAATTGCCATTTCAATTTTTTCTTTTTTTCTTTTCTTCCTTCTTTCCTTCCTTCCTTTTTTTTTAAAGACATGGTTTCTCTGTGTAGCCCTTGCTCTCTTAGAATTCATTCTCTACACCAGGCTGGCCTCAAACTTAAAAATCTGCCTGCCTCTGCCTCCTGAATGCTGGGATTAAAGGCTGTGTCACCTCCACCAGGCCTGTAATTTATACATCCGAAGGTTAAAACTCTAAGGTCAGGGTATTAACACTGTTGGATTCTTCTACAGCCTGCCTCTGCCACGCAGCTAGCTGCTTCCGTGGGTCTCGTGTTCTTTCTTCTGTGTGTGCGAATCCCAGGGACTCTGGGGATCCAGAGCCAATTGTGAGGTCAGTTTGATGCTCTCACTTTTTTTTTTTTGCCAAGAAAAAAGTCCATTTTAATGTTTCATTTCTCCCAGGAACTATACCCATAAGCACCTATTTTCTGGGCATGAAATAAAATAAGTTTCCATACAAATTCTCTATGTGTAATGATATTTTATATATTCTTTTTCACTTTAGCAGCCATTCAAATTGACTAAATAATTTCTAATTAAATTGTTTCACTGAATTAAATTCATTTCAAAGTGAATTCTTATATCACACATTGTAAAAACATATCTCTACATACATTCACATATTATAAAAACATATCTCTACCTAGTTAGAGGAGAAGGGGACGGGGAGTGGGAGAAGGATTGTGTGTGGGGGCGTGACTGTGAGGGGGGCAGTGAGTGGGATGTAAAGTGAATAAGTAAAAGTAAATAAGTAAATAACATATCTTAAAGTAATTATCATCTAATCATCTAATTTCTGCATAAATTATAATTTGAACATACTTTAAAAGTTAATGTGTAATTTTAATGTGTATATTTTCATAACAGCAAATAATTTACTATTTTAATTAGAGTTGGTGATGATCTTATTTTTCATTATTTCAGTAATGATTTTTACAGCAAAGACCCAGAAGAGTCGAGAGCAAGAATGGAATTACTAATCACCAAAATAAAATTGCATATGTCTGAAAACTTTCATGAGTATAATGTAATTAGTACAAATAATTAAATACACAATGCTCTAACAGTGATTCATATTACTTCATGCAAAAATACTATTGTGAACAACACTGAGTTTCCCCAAAGTGATAGCACTTAGAGATCTGACATCTAATGTTTAATTAAGTTAAATGAACCACAGTGGAGGTACTGATTTCATAAGACTAGATATGAAGAAAGGAAGTGGTCCCAGGGTCCTAGAAAGTGTGCATACAGAGACGTGTGGAGATTCCAGATGAGAGAGGACAGCTGACCCTCAGGGAAGACGACCTCTCTAAATGCAGGCACATCCTGGGGCAGTGGTGATTAGGCCTTCAATACATGAATGGGAGGGACCAATTCAGCCTATAGCTATTGGAATTTACCCCGAGTGCAGAGGTCTGTTGCCATTTTACACAGGAAGGATGTAATCACAGAATTATAAATTTGCACAAAATGTTAGAAAATTCCAAAGAAAAAAGCCAGCGAAGCTGCTCTGGGAAAGTCTACCCAAACTGCAAATGGAAGTCCAGGCTGCTAGGATGTGCTTAGCTTTGAGCAGTAGCAAAACAATGTACTTCATTAGGGAAAGCCCACCTGGAGCACTCATGTGTCTTCCGCCAAGACACATGGCATTCACACCCCATCTCCAGCTGCCCCTGACTGATATTTTTCCCCCTTCTCTTCCCTTTGTGATCTTTGGCAAATACCTTCCAATGAAGAAATAATTGAATTCACACTACCACTGGGAAGGAGTTCAACACTGAGAATTTTCCCATAGCATGCAACGGAGTGGAGAGGTGGGGGCAGGGAGATTTGGCTAGAAATGCCTGGATGGGAGGGCAACAATTAAGCAGGAACTGGGTGGGAACAGCTGTGTGATTCATAAGTTATCATGGCCCCACCCTTTGCTCTGAATGCTCAGGTAAGCAGTCAGGATCTTCTTGGTAAGTCACAATCACTGTAGGCTTGCTACTGCAAAGTAGCTGGGAAACTTCTATCAAGTCCACCACAATATCATCAAGCAGCTACAGAAGAGATGCAGCTGCAAAGAAATTGAGTGATTTAATTTACACAAGATCATATAGCTGGAAATGACAACGCTGGTTTAAGAATCCTAACTATTTTTCCCCAACGGCACCCTCCCTCTATGAAAGACACAAGCCCTATCCCTTACCTTTGTAATACTGTCAAAAAAACTCAATCATTTCACAAACATAAAAAGTAACTTTGCTTCAGAAGAATTATATTTGTATAAGAAAACAGGCCCAGTTCAGTAGCTCTACATTTTCTTCTAAAACAAAACAAAACAAAACAAATTCCAAGAAGCAAAGAAAACCCTTCTTTGTTCTCAAACTGCCCCCATCTTCCTCACCTCCATCATTGTCTTAGTTTGTATTTCTGGGATAAAACACTGATCAAAAATAGTTTAGGGAGGAAACAATTTTTGTCACCTCAAACTTTAGAGTCCAGCATCAAAATGAGCCAAGTCAGAAAGCAAAGCAGAGGTTGCAGAAGGACATTGTGTACATACTTGCTCTCCATGGCTTACCCAGCTTGCTTTTCTATAGAACCAATGACTTTCTGTCCCTGGGGTGGCACTACCTACAGTGGGGTAGGCTCTCCCATCTCAGTCATTAATGAAGAATATACTCCACAGACTTACCTACAAGCAATCTGATACAGGCATTTTCTCAACTAAGTTTCCCTTTCCCTAAATGACTCTACCTCAGCTGTTCTCAACCTGTGGGGCATGACCACTTTGGGGGTTGAACAACCCTTTGATTGGAGATTGCATATTTTTATCCTGTACATCAGATATTTACCTCATGATTCAAAACAAAATTACAGTTATGAAGTAGCAATGAAAATAATTTTATAGTGAGGGGTCATCACAACATGAGGAACGGTCTCAAAGAGTCACAGCATTTGGAAGGTTGAGAACCACTGCTCTAGATCTTGCCAAACTGATGACTTAAACACAAACAAACAAACAGAAACAAAACAAAACTAAGCATCAGACTTATACTCCAAGAAAGTAAATGTCAGTAGGCATCAATTGTGTCAAAGAAACAGAACCAGTCAGTACACATAGACATAGATATCAAGAGGATTTTGGGGTTTTGGTTTCTTTTGCTTTGGTTTGAGTAAATAATTGGCTCATATGATTATGGAGACTGAAAAACCCTAAATCCATACTCAGCAAACTGGAGATCAAGGTGAGCTGATGACCTTGGCCCATACTCAAACTGTGTTGGTCAGTCCAACAGGAAAGCTGAAGTCCCCGCTCAAAGGCCTTGAGGAAGGTAGAGTCTTTCTCAGTTTCTATCCTGTGTGTTGGCCCATACTGATGTGTAAGAATGAATCCCACAAGGCTCAGCACTTTGCCTTCCTCCTTAGACCCATTCAATGTGATGAGAGCATGAGAAATAGTCTTGTCCAACAAATGTATGGTTATGCATATAACAATAAATGAAAAAGGAGGCTATAAGCCCTTCCAATCTCCATCTGCACCCAGAGCTAAGGCTGTTCCACAGACCTCTGAACCCAAAACCTACCCAGAGACAGCTAGTTTCCCAGAAGCACTCTCACTCCTAAGCCCACAGGTGAGATCCCACATTTACTCCACTAACTGTTCAAAGAAGGACCCACCAGAAACCCACAGAGCACAGGAAGCACAGAGCAGTCTGGAATAGGACGTTTTCTGGTCACCCTCTGCGCCCAGTGCTAAGGCTACCCCACAGCTCGCAGGACCCAAAACCTGCTTGGAGAAGGATGGTCTCCCAGTAGTGCTGACACACAGGCTTACAGGAGGGTCAGGCCTCTGTCAGACACATTAAGACCAGCTAACACCAGAGATAAGCAGATGGCAAGAGGCAAGGACAAGAACCTAAGCAACAGAAATGAAAGTCACTTGGCATCATCAGAACCCAGTTCCCCCACCACAGCAAACCCCAGATACCCCAACATACCAGAAAAGCAAGAGTTTTATTTAAAATCACAATTCATGATGATGTTAGAGGACTTTAAGAAGGACATAACTCCCTTAAAGAAATACAGAACAACACAGGTAAACAGGTAGAAGCCCTTAAAGAATAAACACAAAGATCCCTTAAAGAATAACAGGAAAACATAACCAAACAGGTGAAGGAATTGAACAAAACCATCTAGGATCTAAAAATGGAAATAGAAACAATAAAGAAACCACAAAGGGAGACAACCCTGGACATAGAAAACCTAGGAAAGAGATTGGGAGTCATAGATGCAAGCATTACCAATAGAATACAAGAGATAGAAGAGAGAATCTCAGGGGCAGAAGATACCTAAGAAAACATTGACACAACCAACCATCAAAGAAAATGCAAAATGCAAAAAGCTCCTAGCCCAAAACATCCAGGAAATTCAGGACACCCTGAGAAGATCAAACCTAAGGGTAATAGGTATAGAAGAGAGCAAAGATTCCCAACTTAAAGGGCCACTAAATATCTTCAACAAAATTATAGGAGGAAACTTCCCTAACCTAAAGAAAGAGATGCCCATAAACATACAAAAAGCCTACAGAACTCCAAATAGATTGGACCAGAA
The DNA here is from genome assembly GCF_021556685.1 of Rattus norvegicus. Lineage (NCBI taxonomy): Eukaryota > Metazoa > Chordata > Mammalia > Rodentia > Muridae > Rattus > Rattus norvegicus. Next base: position 217,550,044 of record NC_141535.1, on the reverse strand, counting down.
AAGAAATTCCTCCCATCACATAATAGTCAAAACATCAAACGCACAAAACAAAGAAAGAATATTAAAAGCAGTAAGGGGCAAAAGTCAAGTAACATATGAAGGCAGACCTCTCAGAATTACACCAGACTTCTCACCAGAGACTATGAAAGCCAGAAGATACTTGACAGATGTCATACAGACCCTAAGAGAACATGAATGCCAGTCCAGGCTACTATATCCAGAAAAACTCTCAATTAACATAGATGGAGAAACCAAGATATTTTATGACAAAAACCAAATTTACATAATATCTTTCCACAAATCCAGACCTATAAAGGATAATAGATGGAAAACTCCAACACGAGGAGGGAAACTACACCCAAGAAAAAGCAAGAAATTCATGTTCTTTCAACAAATCCAAAAGAAAATAGCCACAAATTATGATTCCCACCTTCAACAACAAAAATAACAAGAAACAACAATCACTATTCCTTAATATTTCTTAACATCAACGAACTCAATTCCCCAATAAAAAGACAAACTGGATACATAAACAGGACCAGCATTTTTCTGCATATAGGAAATGAACCTCACTGACAAAGATAGACACTACCTCAGAGTAAAAGGCTGGAGAAAAAAATTTCCAAGCTCAGAAACAAGCTGGAGTAACCATTCAAATATTGAATAAAATCGAGTTTCAACCAAAAGTTATCAAAAAAGATAAAGAAGGACACTTAATACTCATCAAAGGAAAAATCTACCAAGATGAACTATCAATTCTAAACATCTATGCTCTAAGTACAAGGGCACTCACATTCATAAAAGAAATTTTACTAAAGCTCAAAACATACATTGCACTACACACAATAAAAGTCAGAGACTTCAACACTCCACTCTTAGCAATGGACATATGGAAACAGAAACTAAACAGAGGCACAGTAACACTAACAGAAGTTATGAACCAAATGGATTTAACATTTATTTATATAAATATTTTTATAGATATTTATAGAACATTTCATCCTAAAACAAAAGAATATACTTTCTTCTCAGCACCTTATGGTACCTTCTCCAAAATTGACCACCTAATCAGTTCCAAAACAGGTTCAACAGATAGAAGAAGTTTGAAATAATTCCATGAAACCTAACAGATCACCATGGACTAAGGATGGTCTTCAATAGCAACAAAAGCAACAGAAAGCCCAAATACACATGGAAGTTGAACAACACTCTATTCAATGAAAACTTGGTCAAGGAAGAAAGAAAGAAAGAAATTAAAGACTTTTTAGAATTTAATGAAAATGAAAGCACAACATACCTAAACTTATGGGATACAATGAAGGAAGTGCTAAGAGGAAAACTCAGCTCTGAGTGCCTCCAAAAAGAAACTGTATACAGTATACACTAAGAGCATGACAGCACATCTTAGAGCTCTAGAACAAAAAGAAAGCAAGTAAACCCAAGAAGAGTAGATGGCAGGAAATAATCAAACTCAGGGCTGAAATCAACCAAATAGAAACAAAAAGAACTATAAAAAGAATCAACAAAGCCAGGTGCTGATTCTTTGAGAAAAACAATAAGATAGATAAATCCTTAGCCAGACTAACCAGGAACAGAGACAGTACTCAAATTAACAAAAATAGAAATGAAAAGGGAGATACAGCAACAGAAACTGAAGAAATTAAAAAATTATCAGATCCAACTACAAAAGTCCATACTCAACAAAACTTGAAAATCTGAACGAAATGGACCATTTTCTAGACAGATACTAGATACCAAAGCTAAATCAGGGTCAGATAAACCATCTAAACAGTCCCATAACCTCTAAATAAATAGAATCAGACATTAAAAGTTTCCCAACCAAAAAAAGCCCAGGACCAGATGGGTTTAGTGCAGAATTCTATCAGACCTTCAAAGAAGACCTATTACCAATACTCTTCAAACTATTCCACAAAATAGAAACAGAAGGAACACTACCCAATTCGTCCTTTGAAGCCACAATTACACTTAGACCTAAACCACACAAAGACCCTACAAAGAAAGAGAACTTCAGGCCAATCTCCCTAATGAATATCAATGCAAAATACTCAATAAAATTCTTGCAAACCAAATCCAAAAACATTTCAAAATCATCATTCACCATGATCAAATAGGCATCATCTTAGGGATGGTTCAATATATGGAAATCCACCAACGTAATCCACTATATAAACAAACTCAAAGAAAAAAAAACCTGACAGGATCATCTCATTAGATTCTGAGAAAGCATGTGACAAAATTCAATATTCCTTCATGATAAAAGTTTGGGAAAGATCAGGAATTCAAAGCCCATACCTAAATACAGTAAAAGCAATATGCAGCAAACCAGTAGCCAACATCAAACTAAATGGAGAGAAACTTGAAGCAATCTAACTAAAATCAGGAACTAGACAAGGCTGCCCACTCTCTCCCTACCTATTCAATATAGTACTCAAAGTCCTAGAGCAATCAGACAATGAAAGGAGGTCAAGGGGATACAAATTGGAGAGGAAGAAGTCAAAATATCACTATTTGCAGATGGTATGATAGTATACTTAAGTGAACCCAAAAATTCTTCCGGAGAATGCCTAAACCTGATAAACAACTTTAGGAAAGTGGCTGAATATAAAATTAACTTTAACAAATCAGTAGCTTTTCTCTACTCAAAGGATAAACAGGCTGAGAAAGAAATTAGGGAAATCACACCCTTCACAATAGTCACAAATCCTATAAAATACCTTGGTGTGACTCTAACCAAGGAAGTGAAAGATCTGTAGGACAAGAACTTCAAGTGTCTGAATAAAGAAATTGAAGAAGACCTCAGAGGATGGAAAGATCTCACATGCTCATGGGTTGGCAGGATTAATATAGTAAAACTTGGCATCTTGCTGAAAGCAATATATAGATTCAATGCAATCTCCATCAAAATTCCAATTCAATTCTTCATAGAGTTAGAAAGAGCAATTTGCAAATTCATTTGCAATAACAAAAAAAAAACAGGCTAGTGAAAACTATTCTCAACAATAAAAGAATTTCTGGGGAAATCACCATCACTGACCTCAAGCAGTATTACAGAGCAATCATGATTAAAAAAAAAACAAAAAACAAAAAACAAAACAAAAACCTGCATGGTAATGGTACAGATACAGGCAAGTAGATCAACAGAATAGAATTGAAGTCCCAGAAAGGAACCTATACACCTATGGTCACTTGATATTTGACAAAGGAGCTCAAACCAAGCAATGGAAAAAAAGACAGTATTTTCATCAAATGGTGCTAATTCAACTGGCAGTCAGCATGTAGAAGAGTGCAAATCAATTCATTCTCATTTCCTTGTACAAAACTCAAGTCCAAGGGAATCAAAGACCTTCACATAAAACCAGATACACTTAAACTAACAGAAGAGACAGCAAGGAAGAACCTCAAACACATAGGCACAGGGGAAAATGCCCGAAGGCCTGAAGAGAATTCCAATGGCTTATGGTCTAAGATGAAGAATTGACAAATGGTACCTCAAATGGTATATATATATAAAGAATTCAAGAAATTAGACTCCAGAGAACCCTATTAAAAATGGGGTATAGAGCTAAACAAAGAATTCTCAACTGAGGAACATCAAATGGCCAAGAAGTACCTAAAGAAATGTTCAACATCCTTAGTCATCAGGGAAATGCCAATTCAAACGACCCAGAGATCCCACCTATTAGTCAGAATGGCTAAGATCAAAAATTTCAGGTGACAGCAGATGTTGTCAAGGATGTGGAGAAAGAGAAACACTCCTTCATTGTTTGGTGGAATTGAAAACTGGTACAACCACTCTGGAAATCAGTCTATAAGTTCCTCAGAAAATTGGACAGAGTACTACCTGAGTACCCACTTTTATCACTCCTGAGCATATACCCAAAAATGCCCCCAACGTATCCCAAGGACGCATGCTCCACTATGTTCATAGTAGTCTTGTTTATAATAACCAGTAGCTGGAAATAACCCAGATGTTTTTCAACAGAGGAATGGATACAGAAGTTGTGGTACATTTACACAATGGAGTACTACTATGCTATTAAAAATAATGACTACATGAAGTTTATAGGCAAATGGATGGAGAAAATATCATCCTGAGTGAGGTAACCAAACCACAAAAGAACACACATGATATGCACTCACTGATAAGTGGATATTAGCCCAAAAGCTCAGAATACCCAAGAAACGATTCACAGACCACATAAAGCTCAAGAAGAAGGAAGACCCAAATTGGTTCAGTTCTTCTTAGAAGGGTGAACAAAAGACTCATGGGAGGAAATACAGGGACAAAGAATAGAGCAGAGACTGAAGGAAAAGCTGCCCCACCTGGGAATCCAGCCCATATGTAACCAACAAACCCAGTCACTATTGCTGATGCCAAGAAGTGCTCGCTGACAGCCTGATATGGATGTCTCCTGAGAGGCTCTGCCAGAGCCTTACTGGAACAAATGAGGATTCTTTCAGTTAACCATCGGACTGAGCATGGGGACCTCAATGGAGGTTTTAGAGAAAGGATTGAAGGAGTTGAAATTGTTTGCCATCCCATAGGAAGTCCTGGGGACTAAACCAGCAACCAAAGAGTACACATGAAGGGACCCATGGTTCCACCTGCATATTTATCAGAGGATGGTCTTGTCCACTGTCAATAGGAGAAGCCCTTGGTCCTATGAAATCTCATTTCCGCAGTGTACAAGAATGTCAGGGCATTGAGGTGGGAGTGGGAGCATCTTCATAGAAGAAGGGCAGGGAGGAGAGGGGATGGGAGTGAGGGAAAAGGGGATAACATTTGAAATGTAAAAACATAAAATATTCAATAGAAAACTGCTTAAGAGTGAAAAAAGAGAGGCTATGAATTTGAAATAGAAGGAGGGGTAAATGTGGAAGGGCTTGGAGGGAAGAAATGGAAGGGAGAAATGATGCAATTATAATCTCAAAAAAATTTGTTAGAAGAAATTTGTATTGATTTAATATTTTGAGTACATGCCAAACTCCCTAGATTAATGAGTTGTGTTTGTATTTCTGAATAAGAATTGTTCATCAAAGAATAACAAAAGCAAAAAACCCTAAACACAATATAAAAGCAAATATATTTGAAAATGCTGATAAAGCCCATCGCTATGTGGGCCTTACTTTAAAGTTAATTTTAAAATATTTTTAAAACTAAAAAGGAGTAAATTCGAAGAAGGCTTATGTGTTAAAGTGCTTGCTTTATAAGCATGAGGACTTTGAGGTCACATTCCCAGAACCTGTGTAACAGTTGGGTACAGCAGTTGTATCGCCAGCACTGGGTAAAGTGGCATATCACTTGTAGAGGAAATAAAAGTAAATTTCCATTTGTTCCCCACACCAAAGTAAATTCTAGATAATTAAATTCTGGAAACCACGCATAAACTAAAGAAACCACTAATGTACAAACCATTATAATCTTTCACATGAAAGACTTTTTGTGGATAAGGAAAGAAACCTAGAAATTTGGGTAGGCATAAAATCTTATGTTTGAGATGCAAATATTTAAATTCCCATGTAGTAGGACAATTTGAAAACTATTATTTAAGAGTTACATTCAAAAGTCCAGTCTTTTTGTATATGGCAACTCAGGATAAAATATTTTATTTATCCTATCTCAGTGAGTTTCTAATTCTGTATCTGAACCATTTTCTACCCTAACTTATATTACCATCCTAAAAACATCGTTTTAGATCTAAAAACCTCTTCTCTAGTCCTAAACAACTTAAGCTTAATTGTGAAACTATAACTACCTAGTCTTTTATCTCATTAGAGACCTGAGAAGGAAATAAATATTATCTGAGCATGCAGGATGTACAGGCAAACACTTCCAAAATTATAGAAACGACAGGACATTGGCTGCCTGGACAGCTATCCAGTACTCTCTACAATGTTGGAGCATCTATCTTCAGCCTTCTGGCCCAGAATATCTGACAGACCTCTGTGAAGTAGGAATTATTAAGGACTTGCTTACTCTGTCTTGGCGGAGCTTGGCAGTCAACTTCCCTGTGTCTGTCCTTTCTGGATAGCATTCTGTGTGAAGATGAACTTAGGGCATTTTCTGTGCTTAGTGAATAGCTTGCCACAAATGAAGCCATCTCCAGATGGAGGTCCTTTGATGCTCATCATCTTCCAAGTCTAAAGGGATGTTGCCAGGAAATGACATGTCTCAAGGTAAAAAAAAAGCCTTAAATTAATTTTTTAAAAAAAATTAAATTTCATATTCTTTAAGTCTCTGAGGTTATTGAAGACCATCTTTTTATCATAGCCTATCTAAATAAGCAACATTGCCTGCCTCCAGTTACCAATTATCTGTTTAGCCCAGGATGCATATTCCTGTGACGATCTAGACTACCATCTTGTTGCTTTATGCCCTGGACACAGCAGCCCAACCTTACTCACCCTTTGCGGCTTTGGGGTAACATAGCATGGGATCAAAGACTCAGACTCTGGAAACAGGTGAGAATGCAGCAGGAAGCTCAGCCATTAATACGCAGGAGCAGCCTTTATACCCTCCACCTGTGGGTCCCAAGCAAACAAGCAAGCATGTCCTCTAGTTGGCAGTTCCTGATTGGCTGTCATCTGCATCACCAATTAATCTCTCAGGAAGTCTTCAATTTGGTCCTCATGCAGAAGTTGCCTCCAAGACTGTGCGACTCTCAACATTTACATGGAGGCAGCCACTGCTTCATCAGTCAGGTCTGCCATTACTCCTACAATATCTGACCTGGCCATGAATTTGACTCTCTGACTGTTAACCTGTATTTCCTAACCATCCATAATAATTTGCCATAGCAGCAATTAAAACAGTGGGATTAACAGAAATGAACCCACACACCTAGGGCCACTTGATTTTTGACAAAGGAGCCAAAACCATCCAATGGAAAAAAGATAGCATTTTCAGTAAATGGTGCTGGTTCAACTGGAGGTCAGCATGTAGAAGAATGCAGATCGATCCATGCTTATCACCCTGTACAAAGCTTAAGTCCAAGTGGATCAAGGACCTCCACATCAAATCAGATACACTCAAACTAATAGAACAAAAAGTAGGGAAGCATCTCGAACACATGGGCACTGGAGAAAATTTCCTGAACAAAACACCAATGCTTTAAGCTCTAAGATCAAGAATCGACAAATGGGATCTCATAAAACTGCAAAGCTTCTGTAAGGCAAAGGACACTGTTGTTAGGACAAAACGGCAACCAACAGATTGGGAAAAGATCTTTACCAATCCTACAACAGATAGAGGCCTTATATCCAAAATATACAAAGAACTCAAGAAGTTAGACCACAGGGAGACAAATAACCCTATTAAAAAATGGGGTTCAGAGCTAAACAAAGAATTCACAGCTGAAGAATGCCGAATGGCTGAGAAACACCTAAAGAAATGTTCAACATCTTTAGTCATAAGGGAAATGCAAATCAAAACAACCCTGAGATTTCACCTCACACCAGTGAGAATGGCTGAGATCAAAAACTCAGGTAACAGCAAATGCTGGCGAGGATGTGGAGAAAGAGGAACACTCCTCCATTGTTGGTGGGATTGCAGACTGGTACAACCATTCTGGAAATCAGTCTGGAGGTTCCTCAGAAAATTGGACATTGAACTACCTGAGGATCCAGCTATACCTCTCTTGGGCATATACCCAAAAGATGCCCCAACATATATCAAAGACATGTGCTCCACTATGCTCATAGTAGCCTTATTTATAATAGCCAGAAGCTGGAAAGAACCCAGATGCCCTTCAACAGAGGAATGGATACAGAAAATGTGGTACATCTACACAATGGAATATTACCCAGCTATCAAAAACAATGACTTCATGAAATTCATAGGCAAATGGATGAAACTGGAAAATATCATCCTGAGTGAGGTAACCCAATCACAGAAAAACACACATGGTATGCACTCATTGATAAGTGGATATTAGCCCAAATGATTGAATTACCCTAGATGCACAGAACACATGAAACTCAAGAAGGATGATCAAAATGTGAATGCTTCACTCCTTCTTTAAAAGGGGAACAAGAATACCCTTGGCAGGGAATAGGGAGGCAAAGTTTAGAACAGAGGCAGAAGGAACATCCATTCAGAGCCTGTGCCACATGTGGCCTATACATATACAGTCACTAAACTAGATAAGATGGATGAAGCAAAGAAGTGCAGGCCGACAGGAATGGGATGTAGATCTCTCCTGAGAGACACAGCCAGAATACAACAAATACATAGGCGAACACCACTGAACTGAGGACGGGACCCCCGTTGAAGGAATCTTAGAAAGGACTAAAAGAGCTTGAAGGGGCTTGAGACCCCATATGAACAACAATGTCAATCAACCAGAGTTTCCAGGGACTAAGCCACTATCCAAAGACTATACACGGACTGACTCTGGACTCTAACCTCATACATAGCAATAAATATCCTAGTAAGAGCACCAGTGGAAGGGGAAGCCCTTGGTCCTGCCAAGACTGAACTCCCAGTGAACGTGATTGTTGGGAGGAGGGCCGTAATGGGGGGAGGATGGGGAGGGGAACGCCCATAGAGAAGGGGACGGGGATGGATTAGGGGGATGTTGGCCCTGAAACCGGGAAAAGGAATAACAGTCGAAATGTAAATAAGAAATACCCAAGTTAATAAAGATGAAAAAAAAGTAGGATTAAATTTTTTATTTTTATTATATTATATTTATTTATTGGATATATTTCTATTTACATTTCAAATGTTATTCCCTTTCCCGATTTCCTGTCCATAATCCTCCTTTCCCCTTTCCCTCCCCCATGAGGGTGTTCCCTCTCATTCATCCTCCCTTACTAACTCCCGATATTCCCATGCACTATGGGTCTAACCTTGGCAGAACCAAGGGCTTCCCCTTCCACTGGTGCCCCAACAAGGCTATTCACTGCTACATATGCAGTTGGAGCCCAGGATCGGTCCATGTATAGTCTTTCGGTAGTGGTTTAGTCCCTGGAAGCTCTAGTTGGTTTGCATTATTGTTCTTATGGGTTTGCAAGCCCCTTCAGCTCTTTCAATTCTTCTTTTAATTCCCCCAAAGGGGGTCCCATTCTCAGTTCAGTGGTTTGCTGCTAGCATTCACCTCTGTATTTGACATGCTCTGGTTGTGTCTCTCAGGAGACATTTATATCGGGTCCCTTTCAGCATGCACTTCTTAGCTTCATCAGTCTTATCTAGTTGCCACATGTGGAGCAGGCTCTGAATGGCCTTTCCTGCAGTCTCTGCTCTAAACTTTGCCTCCCTATCACCTCCTGTGGATATTTTTGTTCCCCTTTTAAAGAAGGAGTGAAGCATCTGCATTTTGGTCATCCTTCTTCTTGAGCTTCCTGTGGTCTGTGGATTGCATCTAGGGTAATTCAATCATTTGGGCTAATATCCACTTATCAATGAGTGCATACCATGTGTGTTTTTCTGTGATTGGGTTACCTCACTCAGGATGATATTCTCTATTTCATTCCATTTGCCTATGAATTTCATGAAGTCATTGTTTTTGATAGTTGAGTAGTACTCCATTGTGTAGATGTACCACATTTTCTGTATCCATTCCTCTGTTGAAGGTATCTGGGTTCTTTCCAGCTTTTGTCTATTATAAAGAAGGATGCTATGAACAAAGTAGAGCATGTGTCTTTGTTGTATGTTGGAGCATCTTTTGGGTATACACCCAGGGGAGGTATAGCTGGGTCCTCAGGTAGTTGAATGTCCAATTTTCTGAGGAACCTCCAGACTGATTTCCAGAGTGGTTGTATAAGTTTGCAGTCCCACCAACAATGGAGGAGTGTTCCTCTTTCTCTACATCCACACCAGCATCTGTTGTCACCTGTCAGCATCATAGCACCATTCTGACTGCTATGAGGTGGAATGCCAGGGTTGTTTTGATTTCCATTTCCCTGATGACTAAGGATGTTGAATATTTCTTTAGGTGATTCTTGGCCATTTGATATTCCTCAGCTGAGAATTTTTTGATTATCTCTGTATCCCATTTTCAATAGGGTTATTTGGCTCTCTGGAGTCTAACTTCTTGAGTTCTTTGTATATTTTGGATATTAGCCCTCTCTAAGATGTTGGATTGATAAAGATCTTTTCTCAATCTGTTGGTTGCCATTTTGTCCTAATGGCAGTGTCCTTTGCCTTACAGAAGCTTTGCAATTTTATGAGATCCCATTTCTCAATTCTTGATCTTAGAGCATAAGCCATTGGTGTTTTGTCCATGAAATTTTCCCTAGTGCCCATGTGTTTGAGACTCTTCCCCACTTTTTTCCCATTAGTTTGAGTGTATCTGATTTGATGTGGAGGTCCTTGATCCACTGGGACTTTGGCTTTGTACAGGGTGATAAGAATGGATTGATTTGCATTCTTCTACATGCTGACCCCCAGTTGAACCAGCACCATTTGTTGAAAATGATATCTTTTTTCCATTGGATGGTTTTGGCTCCTTTGTCAAGTGCCCATAGGTATATGGCTTCATTTCTGGGTCTTCAATTCTATTCCACTGGTCTATCTGCCTGTCTCTGTGCCAATACCATGCAGTTTTTATGACTATTGCTCTGTAATACTGCTTGAGGTCAGGGATGGTGATTCTCCCAGAAGTTCTTTTATTGTTGAGTATAGTTTGCACTACCCTGGGTTTTTTGTTATCCCAAATGAATTTGTAAATTGTTCTTTCTATCTCTATAAAGAAACAAGTAGGAATTTTGACAGGGATTGCATTGAATCTGCAGATTGCTTTTAGCAAAATGGCCACTTTTACTATAATAATCCTTGCAATCTATGAGCATGGGAGGTCTTTCCATCTTCTGAGATCTTCAATTTCTTTCTTCAGAGACTTGAAGTTCTTGTCATACAGATCTTTTAATTGCTTGGTTAAAGTCACACCAAGACATTTTATATCATTTGGGACTATTGTGAAACGTGTCCTTTCCCTTTCTCAGCCTGTTTATCCTTAGAGTAGAAGAAGGCTACTGATTTGTTTGAGATAATTTTATACCCAGACAATTTACTGAAGTTGTTTATCAGGTTTAGTAGTTCTATGGTGGAACTTTTGGGGTCACTTAAGTATACTATCATACCATCTGCAAATAGTGATATTTTGACTTCTTCCCTTCCAATTTGTATCTGTTTGACCTCCTCTCATTGTCTGATTGCTCTGGCTAGGACTTCAAGAACTATATTGAATAAGTAGGGAGAGAGTGGGCAGCCTTGTCTAGTCCCTGATTTTAGTGGGATTGCTTCAAGTTTCTCTCCATTTAGTTTGATGTTAGCTACTGGTTTGCTGTATATTGCTTTTACTCTTTTGAGGTATGGGCCTTGAATTCCTGATCTTTCCAGGACTTTTATTATGAAGGGGTGTTGAATTTTGTCAAATGGGTTCTCAGCATCTAGGGAAATGATCATGTGTTTTTTATCTGTGAGTTTGTTTATATAGTGGATTCCATGGATGGATTTCCATATATTGAACCATCCCTGCATCCCTGGGATGAAGCCTAGTTGGTCATGATGTGTTCTTGGATTTGGTTTCCAAGAATTTTATTGAGTATTTTTGCATCGATGTTCATAAGGGAAATTGGTTGGAAGTTCCCTTTCTTTGTTGGGTCTTTGTGTGGTTTAGGTATAAGAGTAAATTTGGCTTCATAGAAGGAATTTGGTAGTGCTTGGTCCGTTTTTATTTTGTGGAATAGTTTGGACAGTATTGGTATGAGGTCTTCTATGAAGGTCTGATAGAATAGTGCACTAATCCTATCTGGTCTTTTTGGTTGGGACGCTTTTTTTTTTTTATTAACTTGAGTATTTCTTATTTACATTTCGAATGTTATTCCCTTTCCCAGTTTCCAGGCAAACATCCCCTTAATCCCTCCCCCTCCCCTTCTTTATGGGTGTTCCCCTCCCCACCCTCCCCCCCCTTGCCACCCTCCCCCCAACAATCACCTTCACTGGGGATTCAGTCTTAGCAGGACCAAGGGCTTCCCCTTACACTGGTGCTCTTACTAGGATATTCATTGCTACCTGTGAGGTCAGAGTCCAGGGTCAGTCCATGTATAGTCTTTAGGTAGTGGCTTAATCCCTGGAAGCTCTAGTTGCTTGGCATTGTTGTTCATAAGGGGTCTCGAGCCCCTTCAAGCTCTTCCAGTTCTTTATCTGAATCCTTCAATGGGGATCCTGTTCTCAGTTCAGTGGTTTGCTGCTGGCATTCGCCTCTGTATTTGCTGTATTCTGGCTGTGTCTCTCAAGACAGATATATATCCGGCTCCTGTCGGCCTGCACTTCTTTGTTTCATCCATCTTGTCTAATTGGGTGGCTGTATATGTATGGGCCACATGTGGGGCAGTCTCTGAATGGGTGTTCCTTCTATCTCTGTTTTAATCTTTGCCTCTCTGTTCACTGCCAAGGGTATTCTTGTTCCCCTTTTAAAGAAGGAGTGAAGCATTCACATTTTGATCAACCATCTTGAGTTTCATGTGTTCTATGCATCTAGGGTAATTCAAGCATTTGGGCTAATAGCCACTTATCAATGAGTGCATACCATGTGTGTTTTTCTGTGATTGGGTTACCTCACTCAGGATGATATTTTCCAGTTCCAAACATTTGTCTATGAATTTCATAAAGGCACTGTTTTTGATAGCTGGGTAATATTCCATTGTGTAGATGTACCACATTTTCTGTATCCATTCCTCTGTTGAAGGGCATCTGAGTTCTTTCCAGCTTCTGGCTATTATAAATAAGGCTGCGATGAACATAGTGGAGCACGTGTCTTTTTTATATGTTGGGGAATCTTTTGGGTATATGCCCAAGAGAGGTATAGCTGGATCCTCAGGTAGTTCAATGTCCAATTTTCTGAGGAACCTCCAGACTGATTTCCAGAATGGTTGTACCAGTCTGCAATCCCACCAACAATGGAGGAGTGTTCCTCTTTCTCCACATCCTCGCCAGCATTTGTTGTCACCTGAGTTTTTGATCTTAGCCATTCTCACTGGTGTGAGGTGAAATCTCAGGGTTGTTTTGATTTGCATTTCCCTTATGACTAAAGATGTTGAACATTTCTTTAGGTGTTTCTCATCCATTTGACATTCCTCAGCTGTGAACTCTCTGTTTAGCTCTGAACTCCATTTTTTAATAGGGTTATTTGTTTCCCTGCGGTCTAACTTCTTGAGTTCTTTGTATATTTTGGATATAAGGCCTCTATCTGTTGTAGGATTGGTAAAGATCTTTTCCCAATCTGTTGGTTGCCATTTTGTCCTAACCACAGTGTCCTTTGCCTTACAGAAGCTTTGCAGTTTTATGAGATCCCATTTGTCGATTCTTGATCTTAGAGCATAAGCTATTGGTGTTTTGTTCAGGAAATTTTTTCCAGTGCCCATGTGTTCGAGATGCTGCCCTAGTTTTTTTCTATTAGTTTGAGTGTATCTGATTTGATGTGGAGGTCCTTGATCCACTTGGACTTAAGCTTTGTACAGGGTGATAAGCATAGATCGATTTGCATTCTTCTACATGTTGACCTCCAGTTGAACTAGCACCATTTGCTGAAAATGCTATCTTTTTTCCATTGGATGGTTTTGGCTCCTTTGTCAAAAATCAGGTACCCATAGGCGTGTGGGTTCATTTCTGGGTCTTCAATTCTATTCCATTGGTCTATCTGTCTGTCTCTGTACCAATACCATGCAGTTTTTATCACTATTGCTCTGTAATACTGCTTGAGTTCAGAGATAGTGATTCCCCCTGAAGTCCTTTTATTGTTGAGGATAGTTTTAGCTATCCTGGGTTTTTTGTTTTTCCAGATGAATTTGGAAATTGTTCTGTCTAACTCTTTGAAGAATTGGATTGGTATTTTGATGGGTATAAGAGTAATTGTGGGGGTTGGGAATTTAGCTCAGTGATAGAGCGCTTGCCTAGCAAACGCAAGACCCTGGGTTTGGTCCCCAACTCCGAAAAAAAGAAAAAGAAAAAAAAAGAGTAATTGTGACTTCATAGAAGTAATTCGGTAGTGCTCCGTCTGTTTCAACTTTGTGGAATAGTTTGGACAGTATTAGTATGAGGTCTTCTATGAAGGTCTGATAGAATTCTGCATTGAACCCATCTGGACCTGGGCTCTTTTTGGTTGGGAGACTTTTAATAACTGCTTCTATTTCTTTAGGAGTTATGCGGTTGTTTGGATGGTTTATTTCTTCCTGATTTAACTTTGGTACCTGGTATCTGTCTAGAAAATTGTCCATTTCCTGTAGATTTTCCAGTTTTGTTGAATATAAGCTATTATAGTAGGATCTGATGATTTTTTAAATTTCCTCAGATTCTGTTGTTATGTCTCCCTTTTCATTTCTGATTTTGTTAATTTGGATAAACTCTCTGTGACCTCTGGTTAGTCTGGCTAAGGGTTTATCTATCTTGTTGATTTTTCTCAAAGAACCAGCTTCTGGTTTTGTTGATTCTTTGTATAGTCCTTTTTGTTTCTACATAGTTGATTTCAGCCCTGGGTTTGATTATTTCCTGCCTTCTACTCCTCTTGGGTGTATTTGCTTCTTTCTGTTCTAGAGCTTTTAGGTGTGCTGTCAAGCTGCTGATGTATGCTGTTCCCTGTTTCTTTTTTGCAGACACTCAGAGCTATGAGTTTTCCTCTTAGCACAGCTTTCATTGTGTCCCATAAGTTTGGGTATGTTGTATCTTCATTTTCATTAAATTCTAAGAAGTCTAATTTCTTTATTTCTTCCTTGACTAAGTTGCCATTAAGTAGAATGTTGTTCAACTTCCATTTATATGTGTCTTTCTGTAGTTATTGTTGTTACTGAAGACCAGCCTTAGTCTGTGGTGATCTGATAGGATGCATGAGATTATTTCTATCTTCCTGTATCTCTGAAGGCCTGTTTTGTGACTGATTATATGGTCAATTTTGGAGAAGGTACCCTGAGGTGCTGAAAAGAAGGTATATCTGTTTGTTTTTGGATGGAATGTTCTATAAGTAACTGTTAAATCCATTAGGTCCATAACTTCTGTTAGTTTCTCTATGTCTCTGTTTAATTTCTGTTTCCTTGATCTGTCCATTGATGAGAGTAGAGTGTTGAAATTTCCTACTATTATTGTGTGAGGTGTAATGTGTAATTTGAGCTTCAGTAAGGTTTCTTTTATGAATGTAGCTGCCATTGCATTTGGAGCATAGACATTTAAGATTGAGAGTTCATCTTGGTGATTTTTTCTTTGATAAATATGAAGTGTCCTCCCTTACTTTTTTTTGATGACTTTTGTTTGAAAGTCAATTTTATTCAACATTAGAATGGCAACTCCAGTTTGTTTCTTTGGACCATTTGCTTGGAAAGTTGTTTTCTAGACTTTTACTCTGCGGTAGTATCTGTCTTTGTCTCCGAGATGTGTTTCCTGTATGCAGCAAAATGCTGTGTCCTCTTTATGTATCCAGTCTGTTAGTCCATGTCTTTTTATTAGGGAATTGAGTTCATTGATGTTTAGAGATATTAAGGAATAGTGATTGTAGCTTCCTGTTATTTTCGTTGTTAGGGGTGGAATTATGTTTGTCTGTCTTCTTTTGGTTTCATTGCAAGGAGATTACATTCTTGCATTTTGTATGGCATAGTTTCTCTCCTTGTGTTGGAGTTTTACATCTATTATCATTTGTAGGGTTGGATTTGTAGAAAGATATTGTGTAAATTTGGTTTTGTCATGGAATATCTTGGTTTGTCCATCTATGTTAATTGAGAGTTTTGCTAGATATAGTAGTCTGGACTGGCATTTGTGTTCTCTTAGGGTCTGTATGACATCTGTCCAGGATCTTCTGTCTTTCATGGTCTCTGGTGAGAATTCTGGCATTATTCTTATAGGTTTGCCTTTATATGTCACTTGACCTTTTCCCCTTTACTGCTTTTAATGTTCTTTTATTGTTTTGTGCATTTGGTGTTTTGACTATTATGTGACAGGAGGAATTTCTCTTGTGGTCCAATCTATTTGGAGTTCTGTAGGCTTCTTGTATGTTTCTGGGCATCTCTTTTTTTAGGTTAGAGAAGTTTTCTTTTATAATTTTGTTGAATATATTTACTGCCCCTTTAAGTTGGGAGTCTTCACTCTCTACCTATTATTCTTAGGTTTGATCTTCTCATTGTGTCCTGGATTTCCTGGATGTTTTGGGCTAGGTGTTTTTTGCATTTTACATTATCTTTGATGGTTCTTTTGATGTTTTCTATGGTATCTTCTGCTCCTGAGGTTCTCTCTTGTATTTCTTGTAGTCTGTTGGTGATGCTTGCATCTATGACTCCTGATCTCTTCCTTAGGATTTCTTTCTCCAGGGTTCTCTCCCTTTGTGCTTTCTTTATTGTTTCTATTTTCATTTTTAAATCCTGGACAGTTTTGTTCAATTCCTTCACCTGTTTGTGTTTTCCTGTAATTCTTTCAGATATTTGTTTCCTCTTTAAGGGCTTCTACTTGTTTACTTATGTTGTCCTGGATTTCTTTAAGGGAGTCATTTATGTCCTTGTTAAAGTCCTCCATCATTATCTTAAAATGTGATTTTAAATCTAAATCTTGTTTTTTTGGTGTTTTTGGATATGCACTGTTTTCTTTGGTGGGAGAACTGGGCTCTGATGATGCCAAATAGTCTTGGTTTCTGTTGCTTAGGTTCCTGTGCTTGCCTCTTGCCATCGGGTTGTTTCTGGTGTTAGCTTGTCTTTCTATTTCTGACAGTGGCTTGACCCTTCTCTAGGCCTCTGTGTCAGCACTCCTGTAGAACTGTTTTCCTTCAGCCATTGCTGGGAACCGGTGCTCTGCTCTCAGGTGTGTATGTGATCCTGGTGACTGTCTTTCAGCTCTCCGCGCAGGCAGGAATCAGAAGGGTCCTGCCCCTGACTGCTCTTAGGTCCTTGTGTCCAGGGGCACAGCTGTCACTAGGTAATTCCCTCTTGGGTTGGGAATATGGGCAGAGGGTAGTCTCCTCTGATTTCTCAGGAGTGTCTGTACTTCTGAGGTCCACCTCTCTCTCCCCTACGGGATTTGGGTGCAGGGAACTGTTTAACCGGTCCGGTTCTGTTCCAGGCACAGGTCTTGACAGCAGGGCTCCTGCAACTGACTGCTCCTATATTCCTGTGTCCAGAGGCACTATGCCAGGGATGTGGGCAAAGGTGGGCAGAATTGGCAGTCTGTCCTGCCCTGTAGTCTCAGAATTGCCCACACTTCTGGGTGATCAGCTCTCTCCTCCATGGGATTTGGGTGCAGGAAGCTGTTTAATTGGTTCAATTCAGTTCCAGGCGCAGACTGGAACCACAAGTACCTGGTACTGACTGCTCCTATATTCCTGTGTCCAGAGGCACATTATGCAGTTTCCTCTTGGGCCAGGGATGTTGGCAAAGGTGGACAGAAGTGGCAATCTGTCCTGCCATCTCAGGATGGTCCACACTTCTGGGTATTCAGCTCTCTTCCTCGTGGGATTTGTATGCAGGGAGCTGTGGGATGGGCTCAGTTCAGTTCCGGGCACAGTCAGAAACTAGAAGTGCCCTGTCCCAGAGGTCTTCTGCCTCTGTGTGTCCTGAGTCCACCAAGCAGGTCACTTGGAGCAGAACAGTTGGTCTTACCTTTGCTCTCAGGTGTATAGGCCCTCCTGGTGACTGTCTTTCAGCTCTCGGTGTGGGCAGGAATCAGAAGGGTCCTACCCTGATTGTTCTTAGGTTCTTGTGCCCAGGGGGCACAGCTGGCACTAGGCGATTCCCTCTTGGGTCAGGAATGTGGGCAGAGGGTAGTCTCCTCTGATTTCTCAGGAGTGTATGCACTTCTGAGGGTCCAGTTCTCTCCCCCACAGGCATCTTTTATTTTTAAATGAGTTGCGTATCACAATCTCTATATAAGTATTGAAGCATACACACATTATGTTATAACAAAATTAACCTTAAATTTTGTGTCATATACGAAGATTTATACCAATGAAAACCTTAAGCCTGTATCAATATACAATAATCCATAGCTATGTAAATAAAAATAGCCTTATTTAAGAATATCAATAGCTCTAAGTTAAAGGGTAGATTTAGTAATCTATAGTTTTATTCTATTACTTCTGTATGATAATTTTTATAAGTAAACAATCACTGACTGTATGAAAAGATCTTGAAAAGTAACAACTAAGAGTGAAAACACAAATGTTTTGCTTTCCTGGGAAAGCGGGCGATTCCATCTATAACTAAAGAAAACCAACATTAAAATTTTAAGGTGGTCTTCAACCTATCAATATGAAAACAATTACAAATTTCATAAGTTCTAGTATGTGAGAGTGGGGTGCTCAAGTTCCTGTGGGGACACAGTACAAAAACAGTGCCCTTTATACTTAAATACATATAAAACCCCCTTGATTCAACAGCTCCTTCCTTAGAAATTCACTAATGTTTCTATGTGAAATATTCTATAGTATCTTTAAAATAATAGTGTTAAAGCCCCTGTGATAGTTTATATCTTTAATAGGATATGGAATTGTATGTAGCTTTAACTAGAAAATATGTATAGTAAGAGCTAGGGCAAAGGGTAGACAGTGTTTCCCTGTTTTAAAATATAACTTACATTTGTCATTGTGATTGATTGGTAAATCTGTTACCATTTTTTCCCCATAGCACTGTGGAAGGGGAAACACTCCAGGTTACAAGTAACCTCTGGTTAGATTTAATTCCATTCTCCTGGCTGGCCGGCCTTCCTTCCTTCCTTCCTTCCTTCCTTCCTTCCTTCCTTCCTTCCTTCCTTCTTTCCTTCTCCTCCATTCTCCCTCCCTCTCATTCCCTCCCTTCCCTCTTTCTCCTTCCTTCTGCTCATCCCTCTCGCATGCTGTATAATGAATGAATATGCTCCATTTATTATATGGATAAGTGAGCCTAAGTATATGAGCACTGTTGATAAGGTATTGTAAACCCATAACTAATATTTTAGTTTTAGACCAATATAGAGATTAATTAAAAACAGAAAAACTTTGTAAATCCTTTTCCCCCAAAAGAGGAACATGTGCTATGTGAGTTTTATGAAAAGAACTTAAGCTAAAGCAAACCTAGATAACAAGTACAGGGAGGAGTTTTAACTTCGGAGAGACCAACAAGACTGATGGAGGTCAGCTTTGCCTCTGAAAATCGTTTTTTACTGTATACATGGGCTTTTCTCTGTCACTGCCACTAGAGGACAGCAGGCGATTGGACTTCTGCAGAAGGTGTATGACTGCTGGTGTGAGCTAATGGCCCACCACACTGACTAGTGAAATGTGGCTGAACTTTTCTAGTTCACAGTTCTCTCTGTAAAATGTGGAGTGGTTTGCTGACCTAGGAGCTCTAACATCTTTGCCTAAACACACACAATGCACTCACATATTAACTATTAAAGTTCAATCAGTAAACCAACAAAAGCTATTTAAACTCAATCTATAGAGATGAGCTATTCTCTTTTTAATAAAAAATGTATTGCTAGGAATGAAAAGAGGGCTGAATAAGTAAGAGCATTTGCTGCCGTCTGACAAGGATACATTTTCCTGCCTCACATGATGGCAGGAGGGAACCAACTCCTTAAACATGTCTTCTGGCCTCCACATGCAACACACACACACACACACACACACACACACACACACACACACACACACACAGAGAGAGAGAGAGAGAGAGAGACAGAGACAGAGACAGAGACAGAGACAGAGACAGACAGAGAGAGAGACAGAGACAGAGACAGAGAGAGACAGAGAGACAGAAAGACAGAGAGACAGAGAGAGCAGTTATTGAGACCTTCCTGTCAGCCAGCTACTGGTTCAAGCACTGTGGTTATGTTGTTATTTGCACAGCAAGCAGGCAGTGTCTCATTCTAGAGGTAATAAGGTAAGAGGGGTAGGGTCAGAATAGCAGTGCCACATTGCCAGGGCTCTAGTCTTCTAGAAACTCTCTCTCCAACGATAAAAAGCCAACCCAAGTGTCTAACAAATGGTACTAACTATTTCTGTCTGTTGATTCCCTACTTTTGTATTTATAGAAAATTATTTTCTTGGGCACTTTTCAAGGAAGTACAGTCACTCTACATGCTGTATCTTCAGCAGTGCATTTTTTATTAGAAAGGGAAAACAGCTCATCTCAACAGATGTGAGTGTGTTACATATGTAACATACTTTGCTACACATGCAATATATTCTTGACATAATAACACTGTGCATTCATGAGATAACTATTGATCCCTACTAATCACCCTCCTACTCTTCACATACACATGGGCTATGTGCCCCTTCTCTCTCCCCACTTCCCTCACCCCATCTCTTGCATTAGCGCGCGCACACACACACACACACACACACACACACACACACACACACACACACACACAAATGCAAAAATACACACAACACACATACACAACACACGGGGAGGTCTGGGAGTGTCCCCACTGATATCTCCCCACCCCCCAGCCTTGCTTCCTCATGCCTCATTGCAGTTCATAGGCAAGTTGCTCTGGGGCATATTTCTCCATACTGATAGAAAAGCAACAGTATAACTACGAACCTGCAGTTATTTATTGCATCTGATTTAATGTTGGTAGGGTCATCTCATTGACTGACTCTTCATATTGTTGGGGACCGTAAGGGAGGTGTATGGGGGTAACACTCGTGTGGGGGAGGGGGTGAGGATGCGGGCTTATGGACAGGAAACCGGGAAAGGGAATACCATTTGAAATGTAAGTAAAGAAATATATCTAATAAAAAATTTTTTTAAAAATTACCATTTCATTAATTTCTACCTGATCTTTATTTATTGCTATGGGTTTGGGCTGTTCTTGTTTTTCTAGGAATTCAAGTTGTATGACCGATTGCCTACTGGAGATCTCTGATAGTTTAGTTCCTAAGATCAGAAAAATCTTAAATTTTCTTCTTGGGGATGCTTTAGTTGTGCCTCACAGTTCTGATAAATTGAGTCTTAATTTTCATTTGATTCTAGAACTTTATTTCCTTAATGATCACTAATTATTCAAGAATGCTTTTTTGTTTAATCTCAATTATTTGTGATGTTTCCATAGTTTTGGATTTTTAGCTTACTATGGTCAGATATTAATAAATCTTTCAATTTCTTTGTGTTATGTAAGGCTAGCTTTGGGCCTAGAATTTGGTCTGCATTTAAAAAGGTTAGATGGGCTGCTAAGAAGAATGTGTATTTAATATCTGTTGGCTGAATGGAATATTCTGTATAGACCTAATTGAGTTCACTTGATCTGTAGTATAACTCGGGAATCTCTCTATTAACTTTTAGTTTAGAGGACGAGTTTAAGGATGAATAGATCCTGAAATCACACACTTTTGTTAGGGATTGGTTCTAATGCTTTCTCTTAATTCAGCTCCCAAAACCAGTGCTTCCAGACTCTGAGGGCTGGGCCCCCAGCTAGCTTTGATTGGTAACAAGGAATGCCTTACACCTGGGCAGGGGGATGGAGGCGGGACTTTTAGAGGGGACAAAGGGGGAAGAACAGAGAAAATCACCATGACTTGATCAAAGAACAGAGAGGTCAAACTTAAGGTCCCATCCACGTGTAATAGGATAAATGGCCACAGGGACCACTCCCCTGACTGGGTCTAGGGCAGCAAAGATAAAATACAGATTTACAAAATGCTAACCAGGGGTTACCAGAGGGGAGTGTGTGCTAGCCACAGGGAGGTTCAGGAAGTGCTCAGCCACTGAGCTAGTAAGACATATTAAAATATTGCTGCATGTGTGTTTTCTTTCAGGAAACCAGAGCTCTGGAGGGTGGCTAGAAGCATGTTCGACCCACTGAGAATTCAATGTGGATTAGCTATTCACCACGACACACTTTTACTGTTATTAGGATGTGTCTGACCTTCTTTGTCTGTTAATCTTTATCTGATGAAAGTGGGTGCCCCAGAATTCAGCACATACACATAAGTAATTGTTCCATCTCTGTGATGAATTGTTGCTTTGAGTTATCTGTTCTGTCGTCTATCAGAATAGCCAAACCAGTTGTTTGTTTATGTTGTTGTTGTTTTTAACAGCTTCAATTCACTTCATAGATTGTGTCCTTCCTTTGACTCACAATCTGTGGGTGTGTTTGCCAGTGAGTGAGTTTCTTGGCGACCACAGATAAGTGAATCAATCTAGTTTTTAAGCCAGTCTGTATCTCTCTATTGGTGAACCAAACCAAGGCCATTTAAATTATTACTGAGGAATTGTTAATTCCTCTAATTTTGTTGATTGTTTGCGTAGATGGTTGGATGATTGTGCTTTCTCTTTCTCTCCAATCAGCTTAGTATGCTACCTCCTGCGCTGGATTTGACCGGTTTCTAGCTTTCTTTTATTCGTGTATTTTTTCATGCTGTTCAATCTTTACTTATTCTTCCTGTGGTCTTCCGTTGAGGCTCTCTTTCCTCCTCAGCTCACAGCATCTCCTTAAGTTTCCTCTCAGTGCTATTTTCATGACCATGAACTGCCTGATTTTGTGCATGTCTCAAAACACATAAATATCTCCATTTGTTTTCAGATAGCTGGGCTGGACATAGCCATCTCGCTTTGACAAGACAGACAGACAGAAGTCCTTTCAGAGCTTAAAGTATATCATCATGTGGTTTCCTGGGGCTTAGTATTGCTGAATGGAGGTTTGATGTCAACCTGGGGTGTTTGCCTTTGTAGATGGGTGGGCCTTCTTCCCTTTACAACTGCTGCTTCCCTGGCTTTCTGGTTTTGTCCTCGACTATCATTGTGAAGTCTTTTTGGCAAGAGTCCATGTATTTGCTGTGTACCATAACCTTAGCTTTGGGAAATCTGCTATAAGCTCAATGGATAGGCTTTCCATGCCTTTGTTTCCACCCCATCAATCTTGATGGCTTGGTTGCATTTAAGAGGTCTTGGATGTAGTGCTCCTGCTTCCTTTTTCATTTTTATTAATGTTTCCACCAGTACTTCCTCAGTGCTAACTTCCAATCCAGATATTCTCTCATCTCGACAGTTGAGTCTCTTGGTAAAGCTTCCTACTGTGGTTTGGTTTTTTGTTTGTTTGTTTGTTTTTATTGTTGTTCTAGTTTGTTTTACTTTGGTTCATTGGGGTTTTTTCCTTTCTAAGGTTTTTGTTTTCCCCGAATCCCATTTTTATTTTGCTAAAATTTCTTTCCAAGTTGCTTGTTTGTCATTCATTTGGAAACCCTGTTCTTTATGTTCTTAGCTGTCCTCTTGGGTCCTATATTGAAAGTAGGTGTTTACTTATGGTCTCTTTGAGGTTCTCCATTGTTTTTACTACTAGACTTTTAAAATCTTCACCTAGCACTTCATCCATTTGTGTCTTTGCATTAAGTGACTGAGAAGTTAAGAATTTTCCTACCCTAAATGAACACTATCTTTAGAAGAACCCTCACAAAATAGCTTTTCTCTATCTCTACATTCATGCCAAAAGTTTCAACTAACATTCATACATAATCAGGCAGAGCTGGAATGGTGATAAATCACAGGAAGAGAACACCTGGAGGGATGACCGTTTTCTCTGGTGGGGAAGGTTAATTTAGCAGTATGATGGGCACACATAAATATGGGATTTTTTTTAAATTAAATAATGAGAACTATTTCCTTATTTACTTTTTTGGTCTCTCAGTGTGTGTGTGTGTGTGTGTGTGTGTGTGTGTGTGTGTGTGTATACATTTGTTGCAGGATCTCTCACTGACACTAGAGGTAAGTACGACTGGTTCAACCAAGCTATTCTGGGTCAAACTCCTCTTCAAGCTGACTGATTTAATCTAGTCTCCCCTACCCCCTGAATTGCTCTTCTTGGCCTCAAACTAACTCTAGCAATCTATTCTAATCTTCTGGCTGCTTCTCATTCTCTAGCTTGTTCTGTATCTGTGTCTAGCTTGTTTTTCCTTCAACACATCTCTATTAAACTCTCCCAGTAAAGATCTTTTCCCAATCTGTTGGTTGCCGTTTTGTCCTAACCACAGTGTCCTTTGCCTTACAGAAGCTTTGCAGTTTTATGAGATCCCATTTGTCGATTCTTGATCTTAGAGCATAAGCCATTGGTGTTTTGGAGGGCTTATATCCAAAATATACAAAGAACTCAAGAAGTTAGACCGCAGGGAGACAAATAACCCTATTAAAAAATGGGGTTCAGAGCTAAACAAAGAATTCACAGCTGAGGAATGCCGAATGGCTGAGAAACACCGAAAGTAATGTTCAACATCTTTAGTCATAAGGGAAATGCAAATCAAAATAACCCTGAGATTTCGCCTCACACCAGTGAGAATGGCTAAGATCAAAAACTCAGGTGACAGCAGATGCTGGCGAGGATGCGGAGAAAGAGGAACACTCCTCCATTGTTGGTGGGATTGCAGACTGGTACAACCATTCTGGAAATCAGTCTGGAGGTTCCTCAGAAAATTGGACATTGAACTGCCTGAGGATCCAGCTATACCTCTCTTGGGCATATACCCAAAAGATGCCCCAACATATAAAAAAGACACGTGCTCCACTATGTTCATAGCAGCCTTATTTATAATAGCCAGAAGCTGGAAAGAACCCAGATGCCCTTCAACAGAGGAATGGATACAGAAAATGTGGTACATCTACACAATGGAATATTACTCAGCTATCAAAAACAATGACTTTATGAAATTCGTAGGCAAATGGTTGGAACTGGAAAAATATCATCCTGAGTGAGGTAACCCAATCACAGAAAAACACACATGGTATGCACTCATTGATAAGTGGCTATTAGCCCAAATGCTTGAATTACCCTAGATGCCTAGAACAAATGAAACTCAAGACGGATGATCAAAATGTGAATGCTTCACTCCTTCTTTAAAAGGGGACCAAGAATACCCTTGGCAGGGAAGAGAGAGGCAAAGATTAAAACAGAGACTGAAGGAACACCCATTCAGAGCCTGCCCCACATGTGGCCCATACATATACAGCCATCCAATTAGAGAAGATGGATGAAGCAAAGACGTGCAGGCAGACAGGAGCCGGATGTAGATCGCTCCTGAGAGACACAGCCAGAATACAGCAAATACAGAGGCGAATGCCAGCAGCAAACCACTGAACTGAGAACAGGACCCCCGTTGAAGGAATCAGAGAAAGAACTGGAAGAGCTTGAAGGGGCTCGAGACCCCATATGTACAACAATGGCAAGCAACCAGAGCTTCCAGGGACTAAGCCACTACCTAAAGACTATACATGGACTGACCCTGGACTCTGACCTCATAGGTAGCAATGAATATCCTAGTAAGAGCACCAGTGTAAGGGGAAGCCCTGGGTCCTGCTAAGACTGAACCCCCAGTGAACTAGATTGTTGGGGGGAGGGCAGCAATGGGGGGATGATGGGGAGGGGAGCATCCATAAAGAAGGGGAGGGGAGAGGGGGATGTTTGCCTGGAAACTGGGAAAGGGAATAACACTGGAAATGTATACAAGAAATACTCAAGTTAATAAAAAACAAAACAAAACAAAAAAAAACAAAACAAAAAAAAAAAAAACTCTCCCAGTAAAACTGTCTCCTCCCACCTCCTCCTCTCCTCATTTCTCTTGGTGCTGCCCTCTTTTAAGTACCTTCCTTTTCCTCTCTTTTCTCACATTTGTCACTTTGTCTGCCACTCAGACACAGCACTTTCAAACATTGCTGTGACCTTCTGCAAACTAACTTTACCTACACTGTTTGGGATTAAAGTTATGTACTAAGGATGTGTCTATATTCCAGTCAGAGGGATTAAATGTGTGATAATTGTGTGAGAACAGCTACACCACAACTAGAAACAGGCTTTTGGTTTGTTTGTTTGTTTGTTTGTTTTGTAAATAACACAATCTCAGGGTTCACAGTGTGATCAAATATCCTACAACAGTGAATTCTTGAGTGGCAAGCTCCACAGTTTTCATGTTATGTGATTGTCCATGTGTGTGCTCAGAAAAGTGCAGAGAGAGATAAAGAGACCAGACAGTGATAGGAAGCGGAATTTCAGTCTAGCAGTTGGCCTTCACAGACACTACCATGAGCTAGGCCTGGTGGCATAGGCCTGTGATTTCAGCTACATGAGGATGGATACAAGAAGATTGTGAGGTAAAGTCTAGCCTGGTTCTGTTTTTGTGTGTTTTGATTTTCATATAATTGATGAAATTTTTACATTTTTCTTGATTTCCTCTTTGACCCATTCATCATTCAGTAATGAATTATTTAATCTCTATGAATTTATGTATTTACTAGAAGTTTTCTTGCTGTCCATTTTAAGTTTTATGCATTTCTGTCAGGAAGGATACATGGAATTATTTCACTCTTTCTGAATTTGTAAAGATTTATTTGAGTCTCAGGATATGGTCTGTTTTAGAGAGTGAACATTTTCTAAATGTACTGATGAATAGAATGTATATTCTTTGATGTTTCAGTGAAATATTCTATAGATATCTGTTAAGTCATTGATATATAATATCATTTGATTCTGCTGGTTCTTTATTCTTTTTGTCAGTATGATTTGCATAAAGAAGTGGAGTATTGAGAACACCTATTAGTAATGTGTGGATGTCAATCTGTGTCTTTGAATTCAGTAGTACCATTTTTAAAAATGAAATGTCTTCTTTGTTAATATTTTATATTATTGTTGTTTCCATGTCTTCTTTGTTAATAATTCTCTGAATTGGAATGAATTGCTCTTTTTATCTCTCTGTCATAGTTTTACTTTGAACCCTCTTTTGTCAGAAATTAGGGTAACGATTCCTATTTGCTTCCCTCATCCAGTTGTATTGGAGCACTTCTCTCTACTGTGATGTGGTGCTTGTCGTTAAAGCTGTGTTTCTTGTGCATAGAAGATAGATGGGCTCTGTTTCTTGATCCATTCACCTACCCTGAGTCTATTGATTAGAGAACTGAGGTCACTGATATTTAAAGTTCTTACTGTGTGTACACTATGGCCATTGTCTTATGGAATTTTGACAGTGGTATTTGTATTCTACAATCTCTTAGCAATGCTCATACCTCTCTTTACCCTGAAATATTGTTTTCTCTATTTTCTTTAAGTTTGGTTTGTTGATTGTAATTTGTTCAGATCATGGGCAGCTTTCCTTTCTCCTTCAGTTGGACTTCACGTGCATTGCCAGAGGCCCTTTTGGGTTTCAAGGTTTCCATTGAGAAATCAGCTCAATGTTTGGTTGGTTTTTTTTTTTTTTTTTTTTTTTTTTTTTTGGTTTGTTTGCTTTTTAATGTGACTTGTGGTTTTTCTCTTGAAGCTTTCAATACTTCTTCTTTGTTCTGTATATTTAATGCCATGGCTATGATATGCTATAGGGATTTTCTTCTCTGGTCTTGTCTATTTGGTGTTTGTGTATACATTTACATTCTTAGTTTGGATGAGTTTTCTCCTATGGTCTCATTGAAGCTCTGGTTTATACTGTTGACTTGAAAACCTTCTCCATTTATGCCCATGATTTGAACATTTGGCCTTTTTTACAGTGTCCAATACTTTCTGTATATTCCTTTCCTACATTTTTTAATGTTTCATATTCATGGCTTATTTCATTTGGGTCCTCTACTTTATCTACAAATCCTGATATTCTATCTTCTGAGACTCACAAGGCAGACTCACAGAGGCAGATCCTAGAGAATGATAATTTTTTTCAAATCCTGGATTGCTTTATTTCTATCTGTCGTATGTTTGTGTTTTCTTGGGCATCACTTGGGCATTTATTTTCTTTAAGTTCTTTCTAAGTTCATTGAGCTATTCCTTTGTATTTTCTTTAAATTCCATTGAATCTTTGATTATGTTCATTATAAACTGTTCTTTTAAATTATATGTCCTGGGCTTCATCCAGATAATTCTCATTGATATATATTTGTACAGGACTAGTAGGACTTGGATACTAGCTTAATCTTTCATATTGTTTGTATTGATGAAATCTTGACATGTGGACTTCTTTTGTTAGTTTTGTATCAAATATGGACAGAACAGGTTGGGCCAGAAGAGAGGATTGTGGGTAAAGTTGGACCTATGG
Organism: Rattus norvegicus; assembly: GCF_021556685.1. Classification (NCBI taxonomy): domain Eukaryota; kingdom Metazoa; phylum Chordata; class Mammalia; order Rodentia; family Muridae; genus Rattus; species Rattus norvegicus. The sequence goes on along the minus strand of NC_141535.1, from coordinate 217,522,067 downwards.
GCTGCATATGACTTAAAAGGGATAAAGTTAGGTAGACATAGGGACATAGGGGACTAGGGTGGTGTAAACAGTATTCTTCTTGGTCAACATCAGGAGTTTGGGGATATTTGGGGGCTTGTTGTGGATTCATGGAGGGAATGATCAGGCAGACTCACTGAGGCAGATCCTAGAAAAAGCTGTTCAGGATCTTGTTTTGGGGGAGGATAAATATGATATGGATAGGGCCTGGGGGACAGTAACAGGCAGGGGAGGTTATAGTAGAAGCCTAGAGATTTAATATGGACCATACAAAGGTGATCATTGTATTAGTTAGAGTTTCTATTGCTGTGACAAAATACTATGAGCAAAAAGCAAGGGAAGGAAAGGGTTTATTGGCTTATACATCCACATTTCTGTTCATCACTGAAGGAAGTCAGAACAGGAACACAAACCGGGTAGGATCCTGGAGGCAAGAACTGATAAAGAGGCCATGGAGGGGTGTTGCTTATTGACTTGCTCAGCTTACTTTCTTGTAGAGCCTATGACTACCACCCCATGGAATGCACCACTTACCATGTGCTAGGTATGCTGTCTCCTACTGATCACTAATTGAGAAAAGGCCTTACAGCTAGATTTCATAGAGGCATTTTCTTAAGTGAGGCTTTCTCCTCTCTGATGGCTCTAGCTTGCATCAACTGACACACAAAAGCCACAGTATAGTCAGATGAGTCCATAACACTGGATGTTGAACCCTTGCTAGTTCTGGGAGTTGGTGAGCATGTGTGAAACAAAGATCAGAAGAATTCACCCAGACAGACCTTAAAGAAAAAGTTTTTGGTATCTGAGTAACCTGGCTGGATGTCAGATGCTTAATTTTAAACAAATATTTCTAGGATGTGAAAAAAAATTACATAGTCTAAGAAGACACTGGAAAAGTGTCATTGAGCATTGTACATAATGTAGATGCACATATGCAAGAAGGGATAAATGGATGGGATTCTATCCCTTGAATACAAGAATTCTTCATCTTTATGTGCCTTCCAAAGTTCATTGCTTTAAATATGTTGCTTTTATATAGAACACAATAATAAATATTGCAGACTAAGCTGTAAGCAAAATAAACTGTATAATCCTTATGCTGCAATCTAATAAAACTTCTCAGAGAAAGTGTATTTCCTCTTTAAATGGCCCATTAGATTCCCTACTAGTCATGATGATTTATAGTTTTATTCCTTACCTTGCATAAATACTGTTTCTATATTAAAGTCGGTGTATCTTCAAAATGATACCATGCAAGGATGCAATTTACCTTTGCTTGAAGTTCAGTTTGGAGCATTATCTCACATTAGAGGTGGTTTGGGTTCATAAATATTTATTTAGGAATCTGATTAATACTGAATGCTTTTCTTTTCTCTCTGAATAATCACAAAATATGCTTTGATTCCCACATCTGTCAACAAAGTATACGAATCACACACCAATAAAACCTTCCCATCACAAGGCTAGGGCTCTGCATTTAATCTTAGTTTGGGCCTGAGCTGTTAGCTATCCACTCTGTCACTAAGTGCAGAACACACAAGTGCTCCTGAACTTGAAAAACAATAACAAATGTAATAGGTCATTCCGTGGAGAGGTCTTGAGGCAGGGTATCCCTTTGTAGCCTGGCCTCTAGCTCTCAAGCCTCTTGCCTGAGCTTCTTGAATTACAGGCAAGTGTCACCGTGCCAAGCTCAAAACAAACTTTATACACTAAATCTAAACCTGAACGTATACACAGGATGTTGCAATTCTTCTTCCAATTGTTCTTTTTGTCTCTTAAAATACCATGTGGTTTGAAGATGATCAGAAATGCATCCTCCCTGTGAGTTCTGATTATGTAAGACGTCTAGGGGGAAGTTTTAAAGGAAAAAGTTTTGAGCCAAGTAGAGAAAACTTGAGTGAATCTCAGGCTCATTGTGGTGAACAAAGAAAATAACAGACTTACACATGGATTAGGAGATAAAGCCGAATCCTTTTCCATTCTCGTGTCCTAATTATACCAAGAGCCAGAGGGTAATTGTTTTACTTACTGTTTTATTGCTACAAAGAGACCCCATGACCAAGGCAATGCTTATAAAAGAAGAAAATATTCAATTAAAGGCATGTGTGGTGCTTTGAATATGCTCGGCCTGTTAGAAGTGGCGCTATTGGGAGGTGTGGCCTTATTTGAGGAGGTAACGCCTTGTTAGAGAAAAGTATGTCATTATGGCGATGGGGTTTGAGGTCTCTTCCTATGCTCAAGCCTTACCCTGTGTGGAAGAGGGGCTCCTCCTGGCTGCCTTTGGATCAAGATGTAGAACTCTCAGCTCCTCCACCACCATGTCTGCCTGTAGGCTGCTATGCTTTCTTTCCATCAGGATGATAATGTAATGAATCTCTAAAACAGTAAGCCAGCTCCAATTAAATGTTTAATTAAGTGGTGTCTCTTGATAGCATTAAAACTCTAACAAGGAAGCATGCTTTTGGTTTTAGAGAGTTAATCCACTATCATTGTGGTGGGGAGCATAGCATTAGGCAAGCACGGTGCTAGAGAAGTAGCCGACACCTTTTTTTTTTAATTTATTTTATTTATTTTTATTTTTTTTATTGACTTGAGTATTTCTTATATACATTTCGAGTGTTATTCCCTTTCCCGGTTTCCGGGCAAACATCCCCCTCCCCCCTCCCATTCCTTATGGGTGTTCCCCTCCCCACCCTCCCCCCATTGCCGCCCTCCCCCCCCCAACAGTCTAGTTCACTGGGGGGTCAGTCTTAGCAGGACCCAGGGCTTCCCCTTACACTGGTGCTCTTACTAGGATATTCATTGCTACCTATGGGGTCAGAGTCCAGGGTCAGTCCATGTATAGTCTTTAGGTAGTGGCTTAGTCCCTGGAAGCTCTGGTTGCTTGCCATTGTTGTACATATGGGGTCTCGAGCCCCTTCAAGCTCTTCCAGTTCTTTCTCTGATTCCTTCAACGGGGGTCCTGTTCTCAGTTCAGTGGTTTGCTGCTGGCATTCGCCACTGTATTTGCTGTATTCTGGCTGTGTCTCTCAGGAACGATCTACATCCGGCTCCTGTCAGTCTGCACTTCTTTGCTTCATCCATCTTGTCTAATTGGGTGGCTGTATATGTATGGGCCACATGTGGGGCAGGCTCTGAATGGGTGTTCCTTCAGTCTCTGTTTTAATCTTTGCCTATCTCTTCCCTGCCAAGGGTATTCTTGGTCCCCTTTTAAAGAAGGAGTGAAGCATTCACATTTTGATCATCCGTCTTGAGTTTCATTTGTTCTAGGCATCTAGGGTAATTCAAGCATTTGGGCTAATAGCCACTTATCAATGAGTGCATACCATGTATGTCTTTCTGTGATTGGGTTACCTCACTCAGGATGATATTTTCCAGTACCATCCATTTGTCTATGAATTTCATAAAGTCATTGTTTTTGATAGCTGAGTAATATTCCATTGTGTAGATATACCACATTTTCTGTATCCATTCCTCTGTTGAAGGGCATCTGGGTTCTTTCCAGCTTCTGGCTATAATAAATAAGGCTACTATGAACATAGTGGAGCACGTGTCTTTTTTATATGTTGGGGCATCTTTTGGGTATATGCCCAAGAGAGGTATAGCTGGATCCTCAGGCAGTTCAATGTCCCATTTTCTGAGGAACCTCCAGACTGATTTCCAGAATGATTGTACCAGTCTGCAACCCCACCAACAATGGAGGAGTGTTCCTCTTTCTCCGCATCCTCGCCAGCATCTGCTGTCACCTGAGTTTTTGATCTTAGCCATTCTCACTGGTGTGAGGTGAAATCTCAGGGTTGTTTTGATTTGCATTTCCCTTATGACTAAAGATGTTGAACATTACTTTAGGTGTTTCTCAGCCATTCGGCATTCCTCAGTTGTGAATTGTTTGTTTAGCTCTGAACCCCATTTTTTAATAGGGTTATTTGTCTCCCTGCGGTCTAACTTCTTGAGTTCTTTGTATATTTTGGATATAAGGCCTCTATCTGTTGTAGGATTGGTAAAGATCTTTTCCCAATCTGTTGGTTGCTGTTTTGTCCTAACCACAGTGTCCTTTGCCTTACAGAAGCTTTGCAGTTTTATGAGATCCCATTTGTTGATTCTTGATCTTAGAGCATAAGCTATTGGTGTTTTGTTCAGGAAATTTTCTCCAGTGCCCATGTGTTCCAGATGCTTCCCTAGTTTTTCTTCTATTAGTTTGAGTGTGTCTGGTTTGATGTGGAGGTCCTTGATCCACTTGGACTTAAGCTTTGTACAGGGTGATAAGCACGGATCGATCTGCATTCTTCTAAATGTTGACCTCCAGTTGAACCAGCACCATTTGCTGAAAATGCTATCTTTTTTCCATTGGATGGTTTTGGCTCCTTTGTCAAAAATCAAGTGACCATAGGTGTGTGGGTTCATTTCTGGGTCTTCAATTCTATTCCATTGGTCTATCTGTCTGTCTCTGTACCAATACCATGCAGTTTTTATCACTATTGCTCTGTAATACTGCTTGAGTTCAGGGATAGTGATTCCCCCTGAAGTCCTTTTATTGTTGAGGATAGTTTTAGCTATCCTGGGTTTTTTGTTATTCCAGATGAATTTGCAAATTGTTCTGTCTAACTCTTTGAAGAATTGGATTGGTGTTTTGATGGGGATTGCATTGAATCTGTAGATTGCTTTTGGTAAAATGGCCATTTTTACTAAATTAATCCTGCCAATCCATGAGCATGGGAGATCTTTCCATCTTCTGAGGTCTTCTTCAATTTCTTTCTTCAGTGTCTTGAAGTTCTTATTGTACAAATCTTTTACTTGCTTGGTTAAAGTCACACCGAGGTACTTTATATTATTTGGGTCTATTATGAAGGGTGTCGTTTCCCTAATTTCTTTCTCGGCTTGTTTCTCTTTTGTGTAGAGGAAGGCTACTGATTTATTTGAGTTAATTTTATACCCAGCCACTTTGCTGAAGTTGTTTATCAGCTTTAGTAGTTCTCTGGTGGAACTTTTGGGATCACTTAAATATACTATCATATCATCTGCAAATAGTGATATTTTGACTTCTCCTTTTCCGATCTGTTTCCCCTTGACCTCCTTTTGTTGTCTGATTGCTCTGGCTAGAACTTCAAGAACTATATTGAATAAGTAGGGAGAGAGTGGGCAGCCTTGTCTAGTCCCTGATTTTAGTGGGATTGCTTCAAGTTTCTCTCAATTTAGTTTAATGTTAGCAAATGGTTTGCTGTATATGGCTTTTACTATGTTCAGGTATGGGCCTTGAATTCCTATTCTTTCCAGGACTTTTATCATGAAGGGGTGTTGAATTTTGTCAAATGCTTTCTCAGCATCTAATGAAATGATCAGGTGGTTTTGTTCTTTCAGTTTGTTTATATGATGGATCACGTTGGTGGTTTTCCGTATATTAAACCATCCCTGCATGCCTGGGATGAAGCCTACTTGATCATGGTGGATGATTGTTTTGATGTGCTCTTGAATTCGGTTTGCCAGAATTTTATTGAGTATTTTTGCATCGATATTCATAAGGGAAATTGGTCTGAAGTTCTCTTTCTTTGTTGGGTCTTTGTGTGGTTTAGGTATAAGAGTAATTGTGGCTTCATAGAAGGAATTCGGTAGTGCTCCATCTGTTTCAATTTTGTGGAATAGTTTGGATAATATTGGTATGAGGTCTTCTATGAAGGTCTGATAGAATTCTGCACTAAACCCGTCTGGACCTGGGCTCTTTTTGGTTGGGAGACCTTTAATGACTGCTTCTATTTCCTCAGGAGTTATGGGGTTGTTTAACTGGTTTATCTGTTCCTGATTTAACTTCGGTACCTGGTATCTGTCTAGGAAATTGTCCATTTCCTGCAGATTTTCAAGTTTTGTTGAATGTAGGCTTTTATAGTAAGATCTGACGATTTTTTGAATTTCCTCTGAATCTGTAGGTATGTCTCCCTTTTCATTTCTGATTTTGTTAATTTGGACACACTCTCTGTGTCCTCTCATCAGTCTGGCTAAGGGTTTATCTATCTTGTTGATTTTCTCAAAGAACGAACTTTTGGTTCTGTTGATTCTTTCTATGGTCCTTTTTGTTTCTACTTGGTTGATTTCAGCTCTGAGTTTGATTATTTCCTGCCTTCTACTCCTCCTGGGTGTATTTGCTTCTTTTTGTTCTAGAGCTTTTAGGTGTGCTGTCAAGCTGCTGACATATGCTCTTTCCTGTTTCTTTCTGCAGGCACTCAGCACTATGAGTTTTCCTCTTAGCACAGCTTTCATTTTGTCCCATAAGTTTGGGTATGTTGTACCTTCATTTTCATTAAATTCTAAAAAGTTTTTAATTTCTTTCTTTATTTCTTCCTTGACCAGGTTATCATTGAGTAGAGCATTGTTCAATTTCCACGTATATGTGGGCATTCTTCCCTTATTGTTATTGAAGACCAGTTTTAGGCCGTGGTGGTCCGATAGCATGCATGGGATTATTTCTATCTTTCTGTACCTGTTGAGGCCCGTTTTTTGACCAATTATATGGTCAATTTTGGAGAAAGTACCATGCGGAGCTGAGAAGAAGGTATATCCTTTTGCTTTAGGATAGAATGTTCTATAAATATCTGTTAAGTCCATTTGGCTCATGACTTCTCTTAGTGTGTTTACGTCTCTGTTTAATTTCTGTTTCCATGATCTGTCCATTGATGAGAGTGGGGTGTTGAAATCTCCTACTATTATTTTGTGAGGTGCAATGTGTGTTTTGAGCTTTAGTAAGGTTTCTTTTACGTATGTAGGTGCCCTTGTATTTGGGGCATAGATATTTAGGATTGAGAGTTCATCTTGGTGGATTTTTCCTTTGGTGAATATGAAGTGTCCTTCCTTATCTTTTTTTGATGATTTTTAGTTGAAAATTGATTTTATTTGATATTAGAATGGCTACTCCAACAGTTCTCTGCATCCAAATCCCGTGGGAGGGAGAGCTAAACCTTCAGAGAGGCAGACAAGCCTGGGAAACCAGAAGTGACTGCTCCCTGCACACACATCTCGGACGCCAGAGGAAAAAGCCAAAGACCATCTGGAACCCTGGTGCACTGAAGCTCCCGGAAGGGGCGGCACAGGTCTTCCTGGTTGCTGCCGCTGCAGAGAGCCCGTGGGGAGCACCCCACGAGCAAACCTGAGCCTCGGGACCACAGGTAAGACCAAATTTTCTGCTGCAAGAAAGCTGCCTGGTGAGCTTGGGACACAGGAAAGCAGAATTTCTCTAGGACCGGGCACGTTCTGTGTTTACCGGAAGTCCCACACCCGCGGATCCCGGCCCGCAGCAGCTCTCTGCTCCCAGACCCGGTGAGAGAGAGACCCAACCGCCTGGTCAGGTGGGCACTCCTGAGGCTGCAGAGCGGAGGAGACCACCAACACTGCTCACCCCTGCCCACATCCCTGGCCCAAGAGGAAACTGTATAAGGCCTCTGGGCTCCCGTGGGGAAGGGCCCAGGAGCGGCAGGACCCCTGTGCCTGAGACACCGCCGGAACCTGAAAGAAACAGACCGGATAAACAGTTCTCTGCACCCAAATCCCGTGGGAGGGAGAGCTAAACCTTCAGAGAGGTAGACAAGCCTGGGAAACCAGAAGTGACTGCTCCCTGCACACACATCTCGGACGCCAGAGGAAAAAGCCAAAGACCATCTGGAACCCTGGTGCACTGAAGTTCCCGGAAGGGGCAGCACAGGTCTTCCTGGTTGCTGCCGCTGCAGAGAGCCCGTGGGCAGCACCCCACGAGCGAACCTGAGCCTCGGGACCACAGGTAAGACCAAATTTTCTGCTGCAAGAAAGTTGCCTGGTGAACTCAAGACACAGGCCCACAGGAACAGCTGAAGACCTGTAGAGAGGAAAAACTACACGCCCGAAAGCAGAACACTCTGTCCCCATAACTGACTGAAAGAGAGGAAAACAGGTCTACAGCACTCCTGTCACACAGGCTTATAGGACAGTCTAGCCACTGTCAGAAATAGCAGAACAAAGTAACACTAGAGATAATCTGATGGCGAGAGGCAAGCGCAGGAACCCAAGCAACAGAAACCAAGACTACATGCCATCATCGGAGCCCAATTCTCCCACCAAAACAAACATGGAATATCCAAACACACCAGAAAAGCAAGATCTAGTTACAAAATCATATTTGATCATGATGCTGGAGGACTTCAAGAAAGACATGAACACACTTAGGGAAGCACAGGAAAACATTAATAAACAAGTAAAAGCCTACAGAGAGGAATCGCAAAAATCCCTGAAAGAATTCCAGGAAAACACAATCAAACAGTTGAAGGAATTAAAAATGGAAATAGAAGCAATCAAGAAAGAACACATGGAAACAACCCTGGATATAGAAAACCAAAAGAAGAGACAAGGAGCTGTAGATACAAGCCTCACCAACAGAATTCAAGAGATGGAAGAGAGAATCTCAGGAGCAGAAGATTCCATAGAAATCATTGACTCAACTGTCAAAGATAATGTAAAGCGGAAAAAGCTACTGGTCCAAAACATACAGGAAATCCAGGACTCAATGAGAAGATCAAACCTAAGGATAATAGGTATAGAAGAGAGTGAAGACTCCCAGCTCAAAGGACCAGTAAATATCTTCAACAAAATCATAGAAGAAAACTTCCCTAACCTAAAAAAAGAGATACCCATAGACATACAGGAAGCCTACAGAACTCCAAATAGATTGGACCAGAAAAGAAACACCTCCCGTCACATAATTGTCAAAACACCAAACGCACAAAATAAAGAAAGAATATTAAAAGCAGTAAGGGAAAAAGGTCAAGTAACATATAAAGGGAGACCTATCAGAATCACACCAGACTTCTCGCCAGAAACTATGAAGGCCAGAAGATCCTGGACTGATGTCATACAGACCCTAAGAGAACACAAATGCCAGCCCAGGTTACTGTATCCAGCAAAACTCTCAATTAACATTGATGGAGAAACCAAGATATTCCATGACAAAACCAAATTTACACAATATCTTTCTACAAATCCAGCACTACCAAGGATAATAAATGGTAAAGCCCAACATAAGGAGGCAAGCTATAACCCTAGAAGAAGCAAGAAACTAATCGTCTTGGCAACAAAACAAAGAGAATGAAAGCACACAAACATAACCTCACATCCAAATATGAATATAATGGGAAGCAATAATCACTATTCCTTAATATCTCTCAATATCAATGGCCTCAACTCCCCAATAAAAAGACATAGGTTAACAAACTGGATACGCAATGAGGACCCTGCATTCTGCTGCCTACAGGAAACACACCTCAGAGACAAAGACAGACACTACCTCAGAGTGAAAGGCTGGAAAACAACTTTCCAAGCAAATGGTCAGAAGAAGCAAGCTGGAGTAGCCATTCTAATATCAAATAAATCAATTTCCAACTAAAAGTCATCAAAAAAGATAAGGAAGGACACTTCATATTCATCAAAGGAAAAATCCACCAAGATGAACTCTCAATCCTAAATATCTATGCCCCAAATACAAGGGCACCTACATACGTAAAAGAAACCTTACTAAAGCTCAAAACACACATTGCACCTCACACAATAATAGTGGGAGACTTCAACACCCCACTCTCATCAATGGACAGATCATGGAAACAGAAATTAAACAGTGATGTCGACAGACTAAGAGAAGTCATGAGCCAAATGGACTTAACGGATATTTATAGAACATTCTATCCTAAAGCAAAAGGATATACCTTCTTCTCAGCTCCTCATGGTACTTTCTCCAAAATTGACCATATAATTGGTCAAAAAACGGGCCTCAACAGGTACAGAAAGATAGAGATAATCCCATGCATGCTATCGGACCACCACGGCCTAAAACTGGTCTTCAATAACAATAAGGGAAGAATGCCCACATATACGTGGAAATTGAACAATGCTCTACTCAATGATAACCTGGTCAAGGAAGAAATAAAGAAAGAAATTAAAAACTTTTTAGAATTTAATGAAAATGAAGATACAACATACCCAAACTTATGGGACACAATGAAAGCTGTGCTAAGAGGAAAACTCATAGCGCTGAGTGCCTGCAGAAAGAAACAGGAAAGAGCATATGTCAGCAGCTTGACAGCACACCTAAAAGCTCTAGAACAAAAAGAAGCAAATACACCCAGGAGGAGTAGAAGGCAGGAAATAATCAAACTCAGAGCTGAAATCAACCAAGTAGAAACAAAAAGGACCATAGAAAGAATCAACAGAACCAAAAGTTCGTTCTTTGAGAAAATCAACAAGATAGATAAACCCTTAGCCAGACTAACGAGAGGACACAGAGAGTGCGTCCAAATTAACAAAATTAGAAATGAAAAGGGAGACATAACTACAGATTCAGAGGAAATTCAAAAGATCATCAGATCTTACGATAAAAACCTATATTCAACAAAATTTGAAAATCTTCAGGAAATGGACAATTTCCTAGACAGATACCAGGTACCGAAGTTAAATCAGGAACAGATAAACCAGTTAAACAACCCCATAACTCCTAAGGAAATAGAAGCAGTCATTAAAGGTCTCCCAACCAAAAAGAGCCCAGGTCCAGACGGGTTTAGTGCAGAATTCTATCAAACCTTCATAGAAGACCTCATACCAATATTATCCAAACTATTCCACAAAATTGAAACAGATGGAACACTACCGAATTCCTTCTACGAAGCCACAATTACTCTTATACCTAAACCACACAAAGACACAACAAAGAAAGAGAACTTCAGACCAATTTCCCTTATGAATATCGACGCAAAAATACTCAATAAAATTCTGGCAAACCGAATTCAAGAGCACATCAAAACAATCATCCACCATGATCAAGTAGGCTTCATCCCAGGCATGCAGGGATGGTTTAATATACGGAAAACCATCAACGTGATCCATCATATAAACAAACTGAAAGAACAAAACCACATGATCATTTCATTAGATGCTGAGAAAGCATTTGACAAAATTCAACACCCCTTCATGATAAAAGTCCTGGAAAGAATAGGAATTCAAGGCCCATACCTAAACATAGTAAAAGCCATATACAGCAAACCAGTTGCTAACATTAAACTAAATGGAGAGAAACTCGAAGCAATCCCACTAAAATCAGGGACTAGACAAGGCTGCCCACTCTCTCCCTACTTATTCAATATAGTTCTTGAAGTTCTAGCCAGAGCAATCAGACAACAAAAGGAGATCAAGGGGATACAGATCGGAAAAGAAGAAGTCAAAATATCACTATTTGTAGATGACATGATAGTATATTTAAGTGATCCCAAAAGTTCCACCAGAGAACTACTAAAGCTGATAAACAACTTCAGCAAAGTGGCTGGGTATAAAATTAACTCAAATAAATCAGTTGCCTTCCTCTATACAAAAGAGAAACAAGCCGAGAAAGAAATTAGGGAAACGACACCCTTCATAATAGACCCAAATAATATAAAGTACCTCGGTGTGACTTTAACCAAGCAAGTAAAAGATCTGTACAATAAGAACTTCAAGACACTGAGGAAAGAAATTGAAGAAGACCTCAGAAGATGGAAAGATCTCCCATGCTCATGGATTGGCAGGATTAATATAGTAAAAATGGCCATTTTACCAAAAGCAATCTACAGATTCAATGCAATCCCCATCAAAACACCAATCCAATTCTTCAAATAGTTAGACAGAACAATTTGCAAATTCATCTGGAATAACAAAAAACCCAGGATAGCTAAAGCTATCCTCAACAATAAAAGGACTTCAGGGGGAATCACTATCCCTGAACTCAAGCAGTATTACAGAGCAATAGTGATAAAAACTGCATGGTATTGGTACAGAGACAGACAGATAGACCAATGGAATAGAATTGAAGACCCAGAAATGAACCCACACACCTATGGTCACTTGATTTTTGACAAAGGAGCCAAAACCATCCAATGGAAAAAAGATAGCATTTTCAGCAAATGGTGCTGGTTCAACTGGAGGGCAACATGTAGAAGAATGCAGATCGATCCATGCTTATCACCCTGTACAAAGCTTAAGTCCAAGTGGATCAAGGACCTCCACATCAAACCAGACACACTCAAACTAATAGAAGAAAAACTAGGGAAGCATCTGGAACACATGGGCACTGGAAAAAATTTCCTGAACAAAACACCAATGGCTTATGCTCTAAGATCAAGAATCGACAAATGGGATCTCATAAAACTGCAAAACTTCTGTAAGGCAAAGGACACGGTGGTTAGGACAAAACGGCAACCAACAGATTGGGAAAAGATCTTTACCAATCCTACAACAGATAGAGGCCTTATATCCAAAATATACAAAGAACTCAAGAAGTTAGACCACAGGGAAACAAATAACCCTATTAAAAAATGGGGTTCAGAGCTAAACAAACAATTCACAGCTGAGGAATGCCGAATGGCTGAGAAACACCTAAAGAAATGTTCAACATCTTTAGTCATAAGGGAAATGCAAATCAAAACAACCCTGAGATTTCACCTCACACCAGTGAGAATGGCTAAGATCAAAAACTCAGGTGACAGCAGATGCTGGCGAGGATGTGGAGAAAGAGGAACACTCCTCCATTGTTGGTGGGATTGCAGACTGGTAAAACCATTCTGGAAATCAGTCTGGAGGTTCCTCAGAAAATTGGACATTGAACTGTCTGAGGATCCAGCTATACCTCTCTTGGGCATATACCCAAAAGATGCCTCAACATATAAAAGAGACACATGCTCCACTATGTTCATCGCAGCCTTATTTATAATAGCCAGAAAATGGAAAGAACCGAGATGCCCTTCAACAGAGGAATGGATACAGAAAATGTGGTACATCTACACAATGGAATATTACTCAGCTATCAAAAACAATGACTTTATGAAATTCATAGACAAATGGATGGTACTGGAAAATATCATCCTGAGTGAGGTAACCCAATCACAGAAAGACATACATGGTATGCACTCATTGATAAGTGGCTATTAGCCCAAATGCTTGAATTACCCTAGATCCCTAGAACAAACGAAACTCAAGACGGATGATCAAAATGTGAATGCTTCACTCCTTCTTTAAATGAGGAAAAAGAATACCCTTGGCTGGGAAGGGAGAGGCAAAGATTAAAACAGAGACTGAAGGAACACCCATTCAGAGCCTGCCCCACAGGTGGCCCATACATATACAGCCACCCAATTGGACAAGATGGATGAAGCAAAGACGTGCAGGCAGACAGGAGCCGGATGTAGATCGCTCCTGAGAGACACAGCCAGAATACAGCAAATACAGAGGCGAATGCCAGCAGCAAACCACTGAGCTGAGAATAGGTCCCCTGTTGAAGGAATCAGAGAAAGAACTGGAAGAGCTTGAAGGGGCTCGAGACCCCAAAAGTACAACAATGTCAAGCAACCAGAGCTTCCAGGGACTAAGCCACTACCTAAAGACTATATATGGACTGACCCTGGACTCTGACCCCATAGGTAGCAATGAATATCCTAGTAAGAGCACCAGTGGAAGGGGAAGCCCTGGGTCCTGCTAAGACTGAACCCCCAGTGAACTAGACTATGGGGGGAGGGCGGCAATGGGGGGAGGGTTGGGAGGGGAACACCCATAAGGAAGGGGAGGGGGGAGGGGGATTTTGCCCGGAAACCGGGAAAGGGAATAACACTTGAAATGTATATAAGAAATACTCAAGTTAATAAAAAAAAATAAAAAATAAAAAAAAAATTAAAAAAAAAAAAAAAAAAGAATGGCTACTCCAGCTTGCTTCTTCAGACCATTTGCTTGGAAAGTTGTTTTCCAGCCTTTCACTCTGAGGTAGTGTCTGTCTTTGTCTCTGAGGTGTGTTTCTTGTAGGCAGCAGAATGTACGGTCCTCGTTGTGTATCCAGTTTTTTAATCTATGTCTTTTTATTGGGGAGTTGAGGCCATTGATGTTGAGAGATATTAAGAAATAGTGATTATTGCTTCCTGTTATATTCATATTTAGATATGAGTTTATGTTTGTGTGCTTTTCTTCTCTTTGTTTTGTTGCCAAGACTATTAGTTTCTTGCTTCTTCTAGGGTATAGCTTGTCTCCTTATGTTGGGCTTTACCATTTATTATCCTTTGTAGTGCTGGATTTGTAGAAAGATATTGTGTAAATTTGGTTTTGTCATGGAATATCTTGGTTTCTCCATCTATGTTAATTGAGAGTTTTGCAGGATACAGTAACCTGGGCTGGCATTTGTGTTCTCTTAGGGTCTGTATGACATCAGTCCAGGATCTTCTGGCCTTCATAGTTTCTGGCGAGAAGTCTGGTGTGATTCTGATAGGTCTGCCTTTATATGTTACTTGACCTTTTTCCCTTACTGCTTTTAATATTCTTTCTTTATTTTGTGCGTTTGGTGTTTTGACTATTATGTGACGGGAGATGTTTCTTTTCTGGTCCTATCTATTTGGAGTTCTGTAGGCTTCTTGTATGCCTATGGGTATCTCTTTTTTTAGGTTAGGGACGTTTTCTTCTATGATTTCGTTGAAGATATTTACTGGTCCTTTGAGCTGGGAGTCTTCACTCTCTTCTATACCTATTATCCTTAGGTTTGATCTTCTCATTGAGTCCTGGATTTCCTGTATGTTTTGGACCAGTAGCTTTTTCCGCTTTACATTATCTTTGACAGTTGAGTCAATGATTTCTATGGAATCTTCTGCTCCTGAGATTCTCTCTTCCATCTCTTGTATTCTGTTGGTGAAGCTTGTATCTACAGCTCCTTGTCTCTTCTTTTGGTTTTCTATATCGAGGGTTGTTTCCATGTGTTCTTTCTTGATTGCTTCTATTTCCATTTTTAATTCCTTCAACTGTTTGGTTGTGTTTTCCTGGAATTCTTCCAGGGATTTTTGTTTCTCCTATGTATGGGCTTCTACTTGTTTATTTATTTTTTCCTGGAATTCTTTCAGGCATTTTTGCGATTCCTCTCTGTAGGCTTCTACTTGTTCTCTAAGAGAGTTCTTCACGTCTTTCTTGAAGTCCTCCAGCATCATGATCGAATATGATTTTGAAACTAGATCTTGCTTTTCTGGTGTGTTTGGATATTCTGTGTTTGTTTTGGTGGGAGAATTGGGCTCCGATGATGCCATGTAGTCTTGGTTTCTGTTGCTTGGGTTCCTGTGCTTGCCTCTCGCCATCAGATTATCTCTAGTGTTACTTTGTTCTGCTATTTCTGACAGTGGCTAGACTGTCCTATAAGCCTGTGTGTCAGGAGTGCTGTAGACCTGTTTTCTTGTTTTCTTTCAGCCTGTTATGGAGACAGAGTGTTCTGCTTTCGGGTGTGTAGTTTTTCCTCTCTACAGGCCTTCAGCTGTTCCTGTGGGCCTGTGTCTTGAGTTCACCAGGCAGGTCACTTGCAGCAGAAAAGTTGGTCTTACCTGTGGTCCCGAGGCTCAAGTTTGCTCGTGGGGTGCTGCCCATGAGCTCTCTGCGGCGGCAGCAACCAGGAAGATCTGTGCCGCTGTTTCAGGGAGCTTCAGTGCACCAGGGTTCCAGATGGCGTTTGGTGTTTTCCTCTGGAATCAGTAATGTGTGCAGAGTGCAGTCTCTTCTGGTTTCCCAGGCGTGTTTGCCTCTCTGAAGGTTTAGCTCTCCCTCCCACGGGATTTGGGTGCAGAGAACTGTTTATCCGGTCTGTTCCTTCAGGTTCCGGCAGTGTCTCAGGTGCAGGGGTCCTGCTGCTCCTGGGCCATCCCCCACGGGAACCCAGAGGCCTTATACAGTTTCCTCTTGGGCCAGGGATGTGGGCAGGGGTGGGCAGTGTTGGTGGTCTCTTCTGCTCTGCAGCCTCCGGAGTGCCCACCTGACCAGGCTGTGAGGTCTCTCTCCCACGGGGTCTGGGATCAGAGAGCTGCTGTGGGCCAGGATCTGCGTGTGTGGGACTCCCGTTAAACACAGGAAGTGCCCGGTCCTAGAGGAATTCTGCCTCTGTGTGTCCCAAGTTCACCAGGCAGGTCTCTTGCAGCAGAAAAGTTGGTCTTACCTGTGATCCTGATAGCCGACACCTTTATATCCTGATCCTCGAGTAATAGGCACATAGAGACCGTGGGCAAGGTGTGGGCTTCTGAAACCTCAAAGCTCCCCCAAGTGACATACTTCCTTCAACAAGGTCATAACTCCTAAACCTTCTAATCCTTCTCAAACAGTTATACTGCCTGATGACTAAGCGTTCAAATATGTGAACTTATGGAGGCCTTTTTCATTCAAACTACCACAGAAATAAATGTCATGTTTACTGATAAACATCCCTTACCTACTCTTCAGATAAAATGAAATGGTTTGTGGATCATGTCTCTCAGTGGTTCACTTGTTTTGTTTTTAGAGACCTGGCTTCACTATGCAGTACAATCCTACACAAGTGTTCCTTTTCCCTCAGCCTCCCAAGCACGCTAATTACCAGCATGTCTGTTTGATGGTAGTTCTTTTAATAGTATTTTGCTGAAGAATTAATGTTTTCTTGCTTTGAATTAAAAAGTACAGTTAATAAGGATCAACATGAAAAGAGGAGATTATGAGAATTTTAAAAATAAAGACTCAGCTTGAAAAAGACTGCACAAATATGTTTAGTATTCTTCCTTTTTGACTCAGGAATCTATGTCTTAAACAGACCCTATGGTGCCATCTGCTTCTCTATTGAAGGAAGATCTGATCACTGAGTTCTCCTTGAGTGAAATAAATGTTAGTCCTGCAGCACAGAAAAGAGGATGTCCAGTGACATTGCTTGTCTCTGGACTGGAATCCTCAGTAATTGCCCAAACTTCTGTGTAAGGAGCCAAGATTTAGTGTTTATCAAGGCGTTTCTCTGAGAAGATAATCTGAGTAAAGGCCAAAGCGCTTTAGTGAGGCTGATGTCTTGTTAGTGATAGATTTAAAAAAGATAGAGGGGGAAAGTCTCCTCCATACTACCTTTCCAAAGTGTTCAAAGTCTCATTCAGCCTCAGCTCTTGCAACAATTAAGATCTTTCCTGACCTTCTGAACCTAAATCTCTCAGAGTATGGTTGACCCTGGAGAAGTACGTGGAAACAAAGTTCTTCATCTCAAAGGGGGGAAAATAATCATTTGGAATACCTAGTGTCTGTACTACAGAAGATAATTAACACATGTTGCTCTACTAAATTAAATGTCTTAAGAATAGCTGTTTGAGTCTGGTGAAACAAGCACCAGAACATTAGAATGAGCTTTGAGATTCTATTTGAACCTCTTGAGGAAATGGTAATAAATGCTGGCAAAAATGTGGGGGAAGAAAAATCTCTTACACTGAGGGTGAGAGTGTAAGATATGCATCCCCTCTAGAAAAGAGTATGTTAAGTTCCCCAGAAACCTAAAACGGAACTAGATGATTTTACTATACCATCCGGGGTCATATCTGTGTTTATTGCTGCACGATAGCCAAGAAAAGCAATTGGCCATAAATGGATAAACAAATCAAGGAAACAGTGGGAATACAGAGGTCTGAAAAACAGCCAAGAAGGTTCATTGAGCCTGGCATGCTCTACAAACACTTACTATGCTAAATGGAATTGCACTAACCAATGGCCAACAATGATACAGCTAAGTGGAATGGCTGGTTAATTCTGAAAGGCAGCCACCTTCACACAGGAAAGAATAGAGGCCATTAAATAGAACACCAACTGAATGCCTAGCCAAGCCAAACAAAAACAAAACCACATGGGAAGTGTTGCACGCCAGCCAGTGGTTTTAATACAAACATCACTAAGGAGCATGGATAAAGAACACTGCAGAATGTAAGTGCAGCTCTTAATGAACTTTTCAAAATGTGAATGAACCTGAACCAGTATATGGCCAAGAAACAGAGTCATAAAGCGTCCCCTCCTTTCCTCTACTCCCCCATGAGAGAAGCAGCCCCCGATTCCTAACACCATCAGTGTGTTATGCTGCCTGTTAGATCTGGCTGTCTTCTTATCCCTCCATCTACATAGGATTTCCTTGTGTTCTATTCTGTCATGCTAGCTTATCCATCCCACTGTGCATGGATGTTTGGGTTGTTTTCAGGATGCAACTATTATGGTTGGTGCTGCCATGAATATTCTTGAATATATCTGCTCGACAAGAGGGAAATCATGTTTGGTATTGGAAACCTAGCCAACAGTCAAGGGCTAGAGAAATCATGACCTTGGAAGAGAATTTGCAACTGCCACTTTACCTAGCCACCATAAACTATAACTACATTCTAAATATTTATTCTTATACCTAAAGATATACCACTCATCAACTGAATCTTTCCTTTGCATGTAACAGAGACTATTACAGAAAACCACAATCAAAATGCAGAGTTGTCAAGTCCCAACTTCTACATCTAAGATTTAACTCCTATGCCTAAGGTTCACAGATCATTGCAGAAGAGAGGTTAGGAAGATATATATATATATATATATATATATATATATATATATATATATATATAATTGTATATGAAATATATGTCAAATATACATACATACATACATACATACATACATACATACATACACAAAGAATTGGAGGGAGAAATGGAAAGGGGTATCCATGAGAGGGACTTTTGGGAAGAAAAAGAAAGAGAAATGATGTAATTATATTATGCTCTCCAAATCATTTTTATGGAAACAGTAGTTGTAACTGTAAATACTTGTTGCAGGATACTTGATTACACCGAGGAACCCCAGATTGTGTTGTTTACTGGAAACACATTCTAGTTGTGGTATTGCTCAGCCTTAGAACGCACCTTTAATCCAAAAGCTTTCTGCTTATCATAAACAGGATTAAATAAAATCTACCATAGGTCAAGAGGCAAATCAAGCAACTAGTAAATGGGGAATGAACATAGGAAAAAAAACCATAGAGAGTAAGAGGAGGTCAGGAAGATGGATAGAGAGTTACACAGGAAGTAGAAGAGAGGGGCATTCAGTTTGAAGGATTTTTGAGATGGCTGGAGAAGGAGAATTTCCTTTAGGGACATCGGCTGAGGAGGAAGGACACCTGGGTGTTTTCTCCGCCTCTCTGAGCTAGCTGGCTTTCACCCCAGCATCTGGCTCCCAAGTCCTTATTGATAAAATCAAACTTTTGAGATTTTGTTAAAAACAACAAATCCTTGCTGATTTTGTGGAACCCTCAGCTTTTTAATTCTTTATATGCTTGATTTAACTTAATTCCCACTACAACCCTTGGCCATAAATGCTTTACCACCCTGAAATCCAGCTTTGGGGTTTCTTAACTCACCCCCCCACACAAATAATAGGTGACTAAGGCGGTGTTCAGAGAAGAGTTGACTGAGTCCATTAGGTGTTCGTCAAAAGCCTTCTTCCATTAAGAAAAGTGTGCCAAATTGATGACCATACTATCATAAATGCACCTGATCTCACCTCAATGCCATATGTATAAATTTTTATTTTGGTCTTTTCTGGAGCAGTTCTTGTACCTCTGTCTCCCCAGGGTTAGGATTTCAGGTGTGTCCCTCTACACCTACCTGATATGCTCAAGAAAAGTAGAGCAAGCAATTTTTGTTTGCAAAGGTGATGTCATACACAACATTCTTCTTCCTTCCATAGTATCAGAATGGAGTGAAACTACTAACTGGAGAGGGAGCCCACTCCCATTCTATGTAAATCACTCAGCTGTTGAAGCAACACACCCTGCATTGCCACCATCAATAACTAGACAATAAAATGTCATAGCATTTAGAGAGACAAGTAAGGCTTGGCCTACTCTAAAGGGTGGAAGAAAACTAAGAACAAAGAGAAAGGAAGGCAGGGTGAGGGAGCCATATTGTTTGTCCACCTCTTAATCTGATATAGAAGAGACATTGTATGTTCACTTTGTGACTCCATGCATGAAGAAAATGTCCTGGATGGGTATAGAGCAACTGGTATCCTATTCTGCACTAAATTCTTTTGGCTGGCACTAAATGATATACTCAGTTGATGAAGGAACACACACCAGGATGTCACTTTACCCAGGAACACATCCAGTTGTGCCTCAGGACAATGTTAGAAAGCTCCCTTAGGCCCCAGAATGCTTCCCTGAGCAAGCCTTGATTGTTCATGGAAAGGAAGTACTTTACATGGTTGATGCCACATCACCCTTTAAGGGATCAGACATTCTTGGCAATAGTGCCCCGCCTGCAACACATCAACTGTCACTGGGTCTGCAGTTCACAAGACTTTGCAATCTCTGGCCTTACCAGTGAAGGGACTGAAAACCCCTGTCAAGCACAGTCAGTGCTCATTCAGAACAGTTCCGGCCTCACACTTACATGTGTTTATAATGGCTGAGCACTGCAGGGCAACTTGGTCAGTTTGCCCTTCCAGAGAATGTCTGCCTCTGCCCCAGGGAATGCATTTTCTTGTTTTGTGGGCTAATGTCCCAAACTAACAGATCTCACTCACAGTCACGATTCATTTCAGTGCATTTGATTCCTCCTGAAGAGGACCGTAATGATGTAATTTCCCAGAGATAAAACAATTCCATTCAAATATTTTCAGAGATACCTGTAAAGCAAACTTTGGAGCATAATTCCTCCATTTTTTTGCAAGATGCTATTTACCACTTACCATTAGCCTGGCAATTTTAATTCATATAGATACAGCAACAAAGAGACAAAAGTCTCTTCCTTATGGAGATACCTTCAAAAATACAATGAATGATATAATTGGGATGGGTAGACTGAGAAAGCCCAGTAGGACCCTGAATTCATAGATTAAGTATTTTACAGAGACTTTGTGGAGTTGGGGGTCTGGGAAGCAAAATAGTATCTTGGGAGTCAATCTGAGCAGATTAAATGCTAGTGTGGCGATGTACAGCCAGCTGATTCTGGTACGTCCTTGTCTTGTACAGACAGTAGTTGTGTAGTGACTACTCATGTTTATGATTAAAATCTGGACATTTACTTATACTAATTGGTTTTGCAGAAAAAATATATTTCTTTTATTTATTTTTCTATAGATACATTGCAGAATACAATATATTTATATAAAATAATTATATTTATGAAGACCGCTCGAGACCTTTTGTCTAAATGATTTTGTTCATATTAAAAAAAAATGGCTTTACTGCAAAGTGTTACTGCATTGAGATCAAACCAAACCAGAAAAAAAATTATATTTTAACTAATACCTGATTTAATTTATGAGTCCTTGTTTTTGTTGTAAGAGGAAAGGTTCTGTGAGCAGAGAAAATGTTGAGAAGATATGAATCTTTCTGTCAGCAGTGTATTCAGACAGAAGCCTTTTTGTCAATGGCAAATTCACACACCCTTTGCTTACCTAGCTTTAGTTTATTAAGGTAATCAAACCTAAGAAGTCAGGAGAATTTCAGTCTGCAAGTCAGAAATGATCCAACACTTTGATTAATCTATTACTAAGAAAATGCTCTGAGTGAATTTTAATGTGGATAAGAAAAACTAGTAAACCCCTTCATGGCTTGAAAAATCCCTTGGGAAATCCTTCACCACCTTGGCAATTATCGTCCTGTGCTCAGATGGGCTGAAAGGCAGGAAGGGAGTGAGCTGTAATGTGGGTGCTGTTTTTACTCTCTCTGTAGCCCAGAAAGAGAGGCATGTCCCTTGGATTTATCAGAAGTCTTCCAGGATGTGCTCTAACTTTTTCTGGTTTGTCCTGGGCACACCGCACCCACAAGTTGCTTGAAATTCAGTTCATGTTCTGTATTCAGCAAGAGTTCAAAAACCTCTTCCGGGTGGACACACTGATTAATTACTTGGAGTTCAGGAGTTTGCCCAGTGATGTTAAGTGGACAACTCAAAGCAAGCCTTGGCAATGCATAGAAAGTTCCAGAGAGAAAGCACTCATCTCTTTATCTCTTAATGAGACTCTGCTTCTGCAGGAAGAAGCACCATCTAATGTAGGCCATGGTATGGAGAGCTACCCGACACTATCAAACTCTGCTTTAGACAATGCCACATTCTAGCTGAGAGCTTGTGGTCTCTCCATGTCCCCCTTTGACACACCGAGCACATGTCACTGTTGGAGCAAGAACCCAGGAACAGCCTCTCTGGAGAACCTGTCAGGACTAAGATATCATTCATGAGCTTCAGCAGTGACTTCAAGGTTTGGCTGTTCCTGTGTTTGTTCACTTTTAATCTAAACTTGTCACTAACCGGGTGATCTCTCTCTAGTGTGTCCTTAAGAATTCTCAGCAGCCTGCTTTCTATTTCTCACTCCCTCATCACCAGAAGCTGCAACAGGAGGATACTAAACAAATGAGCTGCTCTTTCCAAGGGGCCATTCCTGCCGCCATTAGATTACACTCATATTGTATGGGATTGCTGCCTGGGAGGGTTTTACTTTCTGTCATCTTCTCTGCAGTTCCTTGATCTCATAGATGATAAAACAAAATAAGTCTTCTGGGACTCTATATAGAAGAAGTGTTGTTACAAACCCTAGTTACCTAGCACACAATTTCCAATAACACTTTTATGGAACACAAACGAGTCATTTGATGATATTAATCATGGGAGCTTTAACTTGAAAATTATACTAAAGAGGGCTTTTTATATTTGTTTTTGTTGTCTATAAATGAGTGAAATGCCATATTTCAGAGATCATTTACACTTAGTAGGTGATGTAACCATAATGATACGATTTCACTTTGCTGAAAATGATTTCCCCAGCCAGTTTATTTGCTTGGATAAAAACATCTCAAAAATGGATCGTGAATTTCACCCAACATAGTGGTATTTGGTTAGACCCTATAAAATATACTTGCTTATCAAAAGTGAAGGAGTACTAAGCAATTTTTATAAGGTTTGACTCAAAGTGGAAGACTGAATATATTAGAAGAAATCCAAAAGAATGTTAACTCAATGGCCTGAATCCTTACCTTGACCTGGGGAAGCAGAAGGGAAGGGATCTGTAAAATGAAATAAGGCTGGAGTCAGAAGGTGGCTCAACAGGTTAAGTGCTGCCCCAGAAGCCTGACGACCTGGGTCCAATCTCTAAGACCCACAGAAAAAGCTGCATGTGCTGGTACATATCTGTAACCCCTGCACTTTTCTAGCAAGATGGGAAGCAGAGGCAAGAGAATCGCCAGGAAGCTCATAGCCAGCTAGCCAGAAGTACACATCACAATAGTAGAAACAACAGGAGAGACTCAGCCCCCAGCTGAAGAGCAAGCACTTGTAAGGGTCCATGATTCCCCAAAGAATGATACCCCAGATCCAAATAGTATGTAAAAGCAAAGATCATTTTATTCTGTAAAAGTTTTCCATGTTGGGGGTCTGCCATTTACCAGGATGGAGCCCCCATGTAAGCTTGCAGGCCTAATTTAAAGCACATTAGAGGAATTTCAGGTAGGAGTGAGTGACTTTTATCTTAATTGGTTGGCTCTATATCTAGTGACATTTCAGAACCATTGCTGGGAGTGTGGGGGACTGGAAACCGTTGCTGGGGAAGCCTGGAAACTGTTGCTGACCCATTGCCCTTGCCTCAGGCCAGGTGGTGGGGCAGCTACAGATGGTGAGGCAGTTTCTGATCGACTGCCTGAGGCCTGAGGTTTTTCCACTAACTGATTTGCTTGGACTTGACCAGTTCTTGGAAACAGAGATCTAGGCCTAGTCTCTTGAACTGCCAACTTGAAGCCTGTCAGAGAGTCAGCTTACCTCAGTCCTCTCCTCCTGACTCCAAAAAGTTATATTCTGATCTCCATGCACTGGACATGCATGTGTACACACACACACACACACACACACACACACACACACACACACACACACACACACACACGTACACACACACGTACACACACACAGTCACAGTCACAGGCATCTATTCTGGGTCTTTTGCATTTGTTCAAAATATAATGACATCTGAGGAATGATTTCTATTAACACTGTACAGTTGATCTATCTAAACAGCCTCTTGGTCTATGATTATCATACAAGGATATGGATTCTTCCTGTCGAAATCTGAGAGGTGTTTTTAACTTATGAGAAATTTTAGTCTACATTTTCCTGAGTAAATAAAATAGATATTCCAAGAGCTGACTAGTTTTTCAGGACACTAGAGGCTCCTCTCAGAATTACCAGGCTGTTTCCTTTTGAGATCACCATGTATAAGAAGACCTAGCCTCTGGGAATACAGCCTCTGGGCTACGCTAATACCAAGAGGAAATCCATAACAAAGAACACACTTTAGATAATTTTCTGAATTCTCCAAGGTTTTGCCTGTTCTTTCCCCCCTTATGTACCAGAGCTTTAAAAGACCAGTTGTTAGAGTCAGATTTTTCAAGGCAATCATTTTATTTCCTGCCATATCCATGCTATTCATATTTATAGCCAGAAGTTTCATCTTCTTTTTTTCTACTACTAAGTATGTATCGAAGAGTCATGATAGAGAGGAATGAGAGTGCTGTGTGGTGATAGGTCCTTGTCCCCTTTGCTGGTGGGGATGGGGACTGTAAATGTGTCCTTTCACTGTGATGGTACTTTAAGCAACGTTAAAACCAGAGCATAAATGGTCCAATTCCAACTAGCCATCCCTAATCACATATTCATATGAGCAACACTAAATGAATCCAGCAGGGTGTGTTTTAAATTTATCTGTAAATAAGCATGCATGGGTGTGTGTGTGTGTGTGTGTGTGTGTGTGTGTGTGTGTGTAAGCATATATATGTATGTAAGTAAACATATGTATGAATATAAATAATAAATAATAAGTCAAAAATGTAAGGAGTGTTAGGGGTGGAGAAGCAATCAGAGACAGAAAGGGAATGATATAAATAAGATGCTCATGTATGAAATTCTCAAAAACTACATTAAAGAATATCTCTCTTGCAACTCATCTTTTATTTCAAATTTGGTGAGGCAAACACAAAACAGGCTGAGCTACCAAGGCCACTGGGCTTCAGGATGTAGCCTCAGTGTGGCTCTAATGTTGTCACATGTTCTAGAAGTTTCACCAGAAGCTTGTAGGAAAAAAAGAAATGCTCTTAAATAGCTTCTCTTTCCAGAGCTGCTCTCCTGAAAGTTGGGAGTCTCCTGTCTCTGACTCATTCTGTCAGATCTTTCTCTGAGTCATCATTTTGTCTGCACCTCAATTAGATGTCACTTTCAAACATAGCTGCCTTCCTCTATAAACTAATTTTACCTTAAGTTGCATACCAAGGGTGTGTCTCTATTCCAGCCAGAGTAATTAAAAGTGTGCCATTCTAGCCAGATCACGCAGACGTAGAACGTTTTTGGATATGATTCCTTGCCAGAGCAGCCATGTTGATGGATTAAAATTTCTCTATATGGAACATTTCTAGATCTACTGATTTAGAATGTGGGAATAGAATAGCCTTTAACTATCCATAAAAAGAAAAAAATAGTAAATTTCCCAGTGATTTCCACACTTACCATATTGGGAAGCATTGCTAAAGAAGTTCAGTGTTACAAACCAAGGTGAACTGGGCATGCCATAATTTTGTAACTCGGGGGTTGAAGGAAGAGGATTGTCATGGGTTCAAAGCCTGTTTGAACTGTATGATGAGTTCCAGAACAGTCTGAACTACCCTGTGGAAAGAAAGGAAAAAGTAGGGAAGGAAGGAAAGAAGGAAGAAAGGAAAGAAGGGAGGGAGGGAGGGAGGGAGGAAGGAAGGAAGGAAGGAAGAAAGGAAGGAAGGAAGGAAAAAAGAAAGACGAAATATCTTGCTTGAAATAGGCAGAATACGAGGGAGGCAAGAACTAAATTCATGTTCAGAATGTGAATAGCAACCCTGATACTTCTATCTTGTAAATCACTGAAATTCAGCCAGACTGTTCTTTGCTGAAAATCACCAACTACAACCAACTGCAGAGAAGCTGATCGATGTGGGATTCAAATTTTTAGGTAGATTATTCCCTCCCTCTCCTTGTCTCCTTTCTTCTTTCCTTTCCCTTATTAAGTCATGTTATGATTTGAATGGGAAATGCCGTCTGCTGGCCCTTGTGTTAAAGTTTGCTTACCAGCTGATAGAGCTTTTGGGGAATGAATAAGAGAGCATAAGAACCCTGATGTTATCTGTGTGCTGCTCCATTTACGGTGTCATAAGTTGATGACATTACTATGAAGAGGAAGAAGAGAGTCACCAGATGATAGTGTTTAAAGATTATATCTTTTTCTTGACCTTCACTGCCACTCTCCCTGCTCACTGGCTGCTACATTGCTACCATCACTGTATTCTGCTTCTCTTCAGGCTTGGAAGAAAGGGGACTTGCCCACCTTGGGCTACACACTCTAAAATGAATGTCAAAATAGACCTTTCCTCCCATGAGCTCTTTTTCTGTCAGTGACGAACAGCTAAATAAAGGGGTACGGCTTAAGATTATAACAATGTTAAACTCTTTTATGACAGATAGGCTATTTCATTATATGCAACTATGTATTTCTCAAAAATTAAGAAAAAAGTAAAAGAATCATTCAAAATCTTGGACTAGATTGCTGTTTTCTATAGCAATGTAAAACAAAGTTTTTGATGCCTTCACAGGAAGTGTGCCTCATTTAGTGATGCTTCTATGTTAGGGAAAGTTTGTTGGATATGGGTCCAGTGTACAAGAATCTCTTAATATAGCTTTGTATCAGAACTGAAGATCAGCTACTCACGAACTGTGCAACTACACAAATGGAATGTTTTATTTTTTTGATCTATAAAGAGAAACTGCCAAATGTCACCTTGACTTGACTTAATTTTTAGGAGCTAAGATGTAAAATATGTGATTTTGGCTTGGCCATCTACTCCCTTAGAAAAGAAATACAGAAAAAACTAGGAACGATCACATAGCAATGGCATTATTACCTCAGAGCAGGAGGAGAAAGCAAGATAGGAAGGAGAAGGATAACAGGGTAGAATAACTTAGAAATTAAAAGGGAACTTAAAAGTTAAGAAGAACTTTAGAAGGACTTTTTGGAGAAGAACTTAGAAGTAAAGATTAAAATCACTTTTCAAAGTGTCTCCTTTTCTTCTTATAAATGCCAGAGACTGCAGTTTCTGGCCTCAGAGGAACTCAAACAAGCAGGCCAGCTATTGCTGAAAAGTATCTTATACTTATGATAGGTAAACATTATGATTATAACAAAAGCAACCCTAAGTATCTCTCAAGCCCAAGTCTTAGCCCCACTCATCCTGTCCCCCCACCCCCAGCTATCTACAAGAGAGAACCAGAACTGCTGGAACAGGCCTCAGACAGAGCGCACTGTAATGTATAAAGTCAGCTTCTATTTTCTGAAATAAATTATGAAAAAGTATGTTATTTTGTAACCGTTTGTGCTGGCTAGTTTTTATGTCAACTTGACACAAACTAAGGTCATGAGAAGAAGGAATCTTAATAGAGGAAATGTTTTCATAGGATTGGCTCACAGGCTAGTCTGTAGGGTGGTATCTTGATTGGTGATTGATGTGAGTGAGTCCATCTCACAGGGAATGATCCCCCCCACCAATCCTGGGCGTGTGGTCCTGGATGGTATACAAAGCAGGCTAAGCAAGTCAATAGCAAGTATTCAAGTAAGTAGTGTTTGTCTATGGCCTCTGGATCAGTTTCTGGCTCTAGGCTCCTACCTTGAGTTCCTACCTTTACTCATATGGATGATGGATTACAAGCTGTAATTGAAATAAACCCTTTCCTCCCCAAGTTGACTTTAATCATAGTGTTTTACTTCAGTAACAGTAACACTAAAACTCTGTCTAGCACTATTCACCAGTGAAATATTTTCATCCAAATACTTTATTATAAAAAGGTTTCTTTGAGTGTGTGTGTGTGTGTGTGTGTGTATGTGTGTGTGTGTGTGTGTTCACGCAGGTGCCTGTAGACACCAGAGGTGCTAGATTCCTCTGCAGTTGGAGTTATGGACAGTTGAAAGCTGCCTCACATAAGTGCTAGCAGTCAACCTTGGGTACCTCAGTATGCACTTTGAACTTTTGAGCCATTTCTCCAGCTCCAATAACATTTTAAAAATCCAAAAGTTATTTATATCAACCAGTTTTTTTAAAGGTTTATTTATTTGTTTATATATATATTTTATATATATATATATATTTTATATATATATATATATATATATATATATATATATATATATATATATATATATATATATACTCTTGCATGTCTTCTTGCTGACACGCTAGAAGAGAGCATTGGATACCATTACAGATGGTTGTGAGCCACCATGTGGTTGCTGGGAATTGAACTCAGGACCTCTGGAACAGCAATCGGTGCTCTTAACCACTGAGCCATTTCTTTAGTCCACGATTTCTTAATACATTTGAAATTATTCACATTATCTGAGTCTCATTATTGAAGTTCTGGTAATCTGTTCTCTTTTTTAATTGGTTGGTCTATTCTATCCGAGCTCTCAATCAAGCAGGCAAAGTTGCTTGTAGGTTTCTTTTATCGGGCTATTGATATCCAGGGCATTAGTGATACTGACCATCTTTATAACATTGGACTATGGCTATCCAGGGCATCTGTGATGATGGCCATTGTTGTAACATTGACAGTGTGCCTTTTCTTCCTTCTGGAAAGCCGTAGCGTTAACTCCGAGAGTTCAGAACATTTTCGTTTTATCCAAACAGAATCTTTTCCTTTATTGTTCAAAATTCTTTTGTTTTTAAAAGAAATCTGTTTGGAGTAAGCATTGGGATGCCACTCAGTGGATATGATTTTTATTCAGATTCTTACTAGATCAAATTTTGCTCCTGGGTAAGAAGCATTTGGCAGACACAGATTCTGAACTAACCTTTCTCAGTATCCATCCATCCACAGGTTAAAACATTTGCGTTTTTTAACTGTCTTTAAAAATACCCCCCCCAACTACTGATCTATAGGCTTGGCAAAAATCCAACGCATTCTTTGCCATCACTCCATGTTCATTGTCCAGATCCCCACTGCAGTCAGTCATATCAGAATGCAGGGAAAAATCAGCATCTTTCAGCAGAAAGCACTCTGTGATTCTGACTATCCTCAGATTGCTCTGTGAGAAGTCATCTTCTGGGGACAGGGTTGTTAAGCAGCTTCCATAAATATTAAAGCTTAACCGTCCAAATTAAAGTCAAATGACTAATTAAAGGTGGTTTAAACTCTTTTCGGCTTCATAGAGCACAGGGCACGTAAATGTATAATCATCACATCACTTCATGTGATTAATATACGGCAGCACCTCTAAACCAACATAATTTTTTATTGGCAGCGTAAGGGAGTGCAGGTCTATAATCTCGGTACTCTGAATGCTGAGCCAGGAGCATTATGAGTTTCAAGCCAGCCTGGCCTAAACAGTAAGTTCCAGGACAGCGTGAGCTACATAGCAAGCCCCTACCTAAAAATAGTCAATGAAAGTAGAATTCAGACAATTACATTATGAGGCAAGTTTGTAATTAGAGAGATTGTGTCATAGTTATGATATCATTAATTCTGTAGTCTTAGGCATATTATTCAGTCCTTTTTAAGCCGTCAGATAGTCTGGTATAAACAGAATGGGAATAACAATAGTGTGCTGTAGGATGAGACAATGGATGCAAAGCATTTAAATAAGTATCCTATACAAGTGTCTAGTGAATATTAATGATAACAGTATCGACAATGACAATGGTGATTGGCTACACATATTCAGGGGACAGTAGCAAGTCCTTTTCCTACCTACCTTTAAAAAGAGCGCCTTTCTTGAGAATTGTTTTATATACCAGAAACTTCACCCACTTTGTTCCATAATTTTATTATGTCTGGAGTTAGGTGTCAGCATGACTCATCCCTCAAAGTAACCCCATCTCCACCAGCAGTCACACTGCTACCCTAACCTTCCCAAGAAACCACCTGTTCTCTATCTCCCTAGTCTCAATTTTGGACTAATGGAATCTTAGAGTGCACGTTCTTTTGCATCACCCATGATCCTCTGTCAGGACTTCATTTTATCTCCACATGTTCTTTCAGGGTATGTGCACATGGTATTTTATTTAGCAGATAATGGGCACTTGAATTGACCTCAAGTAGGGGCTGCAATAAACACTGTTTTAAGTATTCATATACAAGTTTTTCTGTGAACACATGAGAAGGAATCATGTTTAAGACAAAGAGAGGAATTAAGAGAGACAAAGATGCTAATCAATTTTCTCCATTCATTTCCTAGGGAAAGTTGATTTCTCAAAGAAATCAGAGAAAGGTTAGCCAACAGCCTTTATCACACAATGGGAAAGAGGCTATTAGGTCTTTGTATCACACAATTTTAAAGACACTTTTATAGGCCTCAGGGGTTTAGACAAGTCTCACTTTGTTTCTATGAGCTCTGTTCACAATGGGTATGCTCCTTTAGGGGAAACATCATGCACCCTCGTAAGCCAAGGAAACAGGCCCGTTGGAGGGACTGTGGAATTCACTTGACTAGTGCATTTCAAACCAAATTCTCTCTTTATTTCCCACATTTGTTTAGCAGACAATTCACAATTGGGTGTCTCTTCCTTAGCAACGTGGTTGGGTTAGGTCTCTGGAGTTCAAGTCTACCTTGTTTACTCCATTTGAAGGCTTCAAGTGCGTTGTTTTGGGGACCTAAGATGGCTCTTGCTCAGAGAAAGCCAGGACTCAATTGCTGTCATTCATCTTTGGCCATGTATCCACCCTCAGTTGGCCAGAGGTTGCAAGTGGAGTTATGCTTTTCAGGTTTTGATTCTGTCCTGTATGAATCTCTTTCCTTCAGTATTGCTGTTTCAGTAACAAGCTTGCTGCATGTTCTAACGTGTTTTCAACAAAACCAGTCATATTCATAGAATGTATTAGTGCTCAATGCTTTCATGTGTGTCTTATACATGTGTGTACAGATAAGAATGTGTACAAGGGCCTGCCTGTGCACTGTCTTCTGTTGCTCTTCAACCTTAGTTTTTTTACAAACAAGTTTTCTCACGTACCTGAAGCTTTCAGAAAGCCACCAGGATCAGCCTGTCTCTGCCTCCCTCCTCAGGTACTGCAGTTACAGATGTGGTTGCTGTGCCCAGATTTTGCATATGTGCTGAGAGTTCAGACATAGGTCTTCATGTTTAAACAGCAAACACTTTACTACGAGAGCCATCCCCACATCTACAGCTCTTCCAAATGTCTACTGACAAAGCAGTGCCCTTGCCTTCCATTCCACAGTGTAGTACGATTGCACACCATATTCCAAATAGACTCTTTGGAACGAGGATTTTCATCAAGACTCTTCACATCCATCAGCGGACTTGATCTCTTAAAGATTGTGAAATTGTAGAGGGTCACTTAAAAATGATGCTTCAAGTGGTTGTACTGAAGGTTGTACACATGGGAAGAGAGGAAAGAACTCTAGTTTGGAGGATATATTTTTCTGTGTTCTCTCTCATCTCTGTCTCTGTGTCAGTCTGTCTGCCTGTCTTTATTTCTGTCTGTGTCTGTGTCTCTGTGTCTCTGTCTCTGCCTCTTCCTCTCTCTCTCTCTCTCTCTCTCTCTCTCTCTGTCTCTCTCTCTCTCTCTCTGTGTGTGTGTGTGTGTGTGTGTGTGTGTTTGTGTGTGTATGACTATGGGAAAATCTGACCCTGAATTCTTGACAGTCAAATGTTAGACTTACTGTTCCAATTAATTTCTTTTGCCTTCTAGTAAAACATGGCTACAGTTTCAAAAACCACATAGTTGCTGTAGAAAACCCCCAAATGTTGACTTTGCTCTTTTTTCCACACATAAGTAGGCACTGGGTCTTTTTCTTCCTGTCCACTCAGCTCTCTGTCTCAGCAGGGAGAGGACACACCCTCTCCTCTGGCTTTAAGGCCCTTCAATATTGGCCACAAGCAATCATTAGCAATTCTTTGTCTCAGAAACCTTGTCTGTTCTCCAGGATTAAGTGAAATTCTGCGTTTATGTGCACCACACGTTAACAGGTTAACTGATGTTATTTTCCCACAACTAGATGGTTCAGGCTCTCAGACAATGCATGCATATTTGAAGGGTTAATGTCACTTTCCCTAGCTTTTTGTTTGCTCTGCTTTGCTCTTTACTTTACTGCCTCCATTTCCAAAGCTAAGTTTGGATGTGGCATTGCTTACTGGGATCTTTGCTGCTTGACTGCATCGTTTTAATCATCAGTTTAAATGGCTTTTGTTAGCAGACAGAAGGGCTATAGAATTTTAACGAGGCCAAAGCAGTGACTCATTTGGTATCTGGAAGAGCTGATTTCACTCTTGTGGGACTGGGAGCAGAAACCTGTTTAATAATGACATCAGTCTTGTTGCCATGGCTACAAAAAAGCATGTTTGCACAGGTAGTCAGGGCTGGGTGGCACTTCAGTTTTCCTCTGGGGAAGAGACACTACTGCCCGCAATGCCATGCTGATCCCGAGTGGAACAATTTTTACTTTAATTAGACAGTTCTTAATTATGAATCATAGCAGTAGGTCAGTCATGTCTGCGAGGCTGCTATTACAGCCCACATACTTAACTTGCTTTAGAAACTTTGTAATGATGAGACATTATCATTTCTTTAAAAAATGACATTAATAAAACCTTCTGCTTCTATGACATTCTCAACCCAGAGAAACTAAAGGAAAATACAGTATATTAGAGTTATGTTATTGTTATTTTGAATGAGTTAGTAATTTTTCTTCCATTTATTTATTGGTGAGGAAGGAGCGCATGTCTCGGTAACTGTTCTATTGTTGTCAGGAGACACTATGACCAAGGCAACTTATATAAGAAATTATTTAACTGGGGCTTGCTTACCTTTTCAGCGGGTAAGTTCATGACCATCATGCTAGGGAGAATGATGGCAGGTGTAGACAGGCATGGTGTTGAAACAGTAGCTGAGAGCTCACTCCTGACTCACAAGTTGTAGGTTGGGGAGAAGGAATTGGGACCTGGGCATAGTATGGACTTTTGAAAGCTCAAATCCTACATCTAGTTACACAGTTCCTCCAGCAAGGCCATATCTCCCAATCCTTCCTGAACAGTTCCACTAGCTATAGACCAGCCATTCAAATATGTGAGCCTTTGGGGGCCATTCTCATTCAAATCACAACTGGGCACAAATATTATAGTGTTCTTGTGAGGTCAAAGGACAGTTTGGGAGTCAGTTCTTTTCACCATGAGGACATCAAGTTATGAACACAAGTCTTGAGGTCTGACTGCAAGGACCCTTACTTGCTGAGCCATCTTGTTGGCCATGTTTTTATTATTATTATTATTATTATTATTATTATTATTATCATCATCATCATCATCATCATCATCATTATTATTAATTATTTTTTTAAATGTGTTAGAGCCCCATGATCTCCTTCAGATGTCTAATTGCTATAGCTAAGATTCCAATTACTATCTAGAATAGGTATGGAAAGAGTGGATACCTCTGTCTTATTCCTTAATTGGGTGGAAATGCTTTGATTTTTTTTCTCCATTTATGATGATGTTGTTTGTGGGCTTGCTATAAATTGTCTTTATTCTGTTGAGGTACATCCCATGTATCCCTACTCTCTCTAAGACTTTTATCATGAAGGGATGTTGGATTTTGTTAAAAGCCTTTTCTCCATCTCATAAAATGATCATAATTTTTTGTTTTTCAGTGTGCTTTTCAGACTGTTTAGTCAATTAGTTGATTATTGCATCATTATTTTACAGAAATTGAACCAGTCCTGCATCTCTGAGTTGAAACCAGCTTGATCACTGTGGACAATCTTTTAGAAAATATTCCTGCTGTTTCTGTTCTATTGAATAATTTGAGGAGTGTTTGCTTTAGTTCTTCTTTGACTGTCTGGTAGTATACTGCCCTGACTCCACCTGGCCCTGGGCTTTTTTGGTGGGGAGGTTTTTCATGACTGATTCTTCTATTTCACCAGGGGCTATAGCTATGTTTACATTGTTTATTTCTCCCTGATTTAACTTTGGTAGATCATATATATCCAGACATTTATCAGCCGGTTTCAGGTTTTCCAGTTTGATGGAGCACTGATTTTTAGGGTGCATCCTTACGATTTTCTGTAAGGAGCTTCTTGGCCTGAAGCTGGATGAACTGAGACACAGAGTGGGACTCTGGTGTGGCTTTAAAGACCGAGGGCCTTCAGAAGGTCTAGCTCTCTAACTGTACTGAAATGCTGATAATTCCTAAAAAGCCCTAAAAAATTTCTGGCTCATTCTGAGGGTTAAAAGCCACTTGTTTAGGTGATTAACACCTGTAGCCGAACAGCAGGGGATTCTGTAGCTTTTGTTCTCTTTCTGCAGGAACTGCACTGCTCTAATTTTCATCCCTCTAGTTGTAGTTGAATCAAGAAAAATAAACACTTTGAAAGGTGAATTTAGGTTTTATTTCTAAGTTGTAAAAAGTTTCCCAGGAAAGCTCTCTAAGAAAAAGGAAGAAAACTGAAAGATTCTAAGTAGAACAAGGGAAATTTGCTCTCCTCTTTTTGTCCTCAACACTTATACATCTTTCAGAATGTGTGATCACATGGTAAAAGGTTCAGCACAAATTTACACATAAATTCAAATAATAAATCGAATAAGAAGTTTATGACAATGAATGTTTACACCCATATCCATTAGGAATATTTATCTGGCTAAACAGTCATCACTTGTCACAGCTCCACAGGTTTATGGAGAGTTAAAAAACATTACTAAGTTATTAGTGAAGTTTTGTGTAGATAAAGCCAGTCAATATTTTGTCTTCTGTCCTAGCACCTATAATAAATTATAGTTTTCTTTTTATGATCATTGGCTAATGGTTTTACATCTTTTGGAATGTGCTCTGAGTAGTAGAATCAATTAACTGGTGACAGAGACTGGCTGAGTTCTCATTGCAGTTTTGACAATCAGAAAGGACCTAAAAGCACTCCCAACATCAAAGAGTTTAGTAAATACTGATATAACATTAGTAATTCTTATAGGATCATCATCAAGTGGAAGGATAGGGTTGCCATACCAAAGTCAAAAATTCTGACCCAGAATTGTTCCTGTCTGAAAGAATTGCAGGCTCAAAAATGGAGAAGAGCCTGAGGAAAAGGTCCAGTGACAGGAACAAATTTGGATCCAGCTTAAAAGAAGTCCCCAAGGCCTGACACTATTACTGATACTATGGTGTGCTTACAAACATGAACCTAGCATGTCTGCTCTTTGAAAGGCCTGACAAGCAGCTGAAAGAGTCAGATGCAGATATACACCCAACCATGAACAGAAGCTAGTGACCCCTGTGGTTGAATTGGGGAAAAGCTGGAAGAAGCTGAGGAGGAGGGCAACCCCACGGGAAGACCAGCAGTCTCAACTAACCTGGACCCCTAAGAACTCTCAGATACTGAGCCACCAATCAGGTAGCATACACCAGCTGATATGAGGCCCACAGCACATATACAACAGATGACTGCCAGGTCTTGACTCAGTGAGACAAGATGCACCTAACCCTAAAGAGACTTGAGGCCCCATGGACTAGGGAGATCTGGTGTGATGGGGATATCCTCTTGGAGACAAGCGGAAGAGGTATGGTATGTGGAACAGTCAGAGGGTGGACTAGGGGAGGAATAAAGACTGGACTTTTAAAAAAAATTAAAGAAAAAAAAAGAAGTCATCTATTGGCCTATATTGCATCACTATAAGACAGTACATATTCATAGAACTGTAGAAATCTGCTCAAAACTGTGGGCTAATACTACTGGTTGTCATATATGTTTAATAATAACAGAAAAAGCATATTAACAGCGGTGATCTTTCCTATAATGACTTTCTCCTGGGCCTTGCCAATTGGAGCAAATATGCCGTGGTTTATTTTAATCCGAGGCAGATCATCTCAGGAAGATCACCTGCTATTTATTAGCTTGTCCTATGATGGCTCCTGACAGTTTTCTGGATTTCTTCACTGTCTGTTGTAGTGTTTCTGTTTCATCCCTAATTTTATCAATTTTGATTTTTCTTTCTCAGTCTTTTTGTTTATTTGGTAAAATGCCAAATAAACAATCTTGCCAATCTTGTTTTTCTCGAAGAACTATCTCTTTGTTTTATTGATTTTTGTAATTTTTTGTTTGTTTCTATTTCAATAATTTTAGCTCTATTTTTCCCATCAATTCTTTTTGTGTAATATTGGTTTTGCTCTTCTAGAACCTTCAAGTGTGTTGTAAAGTTATCAATATGAAGTCTTTCCAGCTTTTTTGATGTAAGCATTTAGTGTTATGAACTTGATTTATTATAACTCAGAACTGCTTTCATTGTATCCTACTTGTTTGGGTAGGATGTGTTTTTATTTTCATTCAGCTCAATTTTTATAAAAATTTAAAAATCTTTCTTGATTTCTGTCTTGACCCAATTTTCATTCAGTAGTGACTTGTCTAGCTTCCATAAATTTGTCTCCTTTAGGCAATTTCTATTATTGTTGGCATGCAGTATTAATCCATATTATCAGGTAGGATGCAGGGTATTATTTATTTTGTATCTGTTGAGACTTGATTTGTGTCTTAGGGTTTTATTACTGTGAACAGACACCATGACCACAGCAACTCATAGGAAAATATTTAATTGGGGCTGGCTTACATTTCAGAGATTCAGTCCATTATCATCATGGTAGGAAGCATGGTGGTGGAATGCATGCAGAAATGGTACTGGAGGAGGAGCTAAGAGTTCTACATCTTGATCCACAGGGAATAGGAAGAAATACTGTGAGGCACTAGGACTGGATTTGATTTCCTGGGCCCTCCAAGCCTACTCCCTAGTGATGATTTCTTACAACAAAGTCACACCTCTTTCAACAAGGCCACAGCTTCTAATAAAGCAACTTCTCGATCCAAGAATTAAAACACACGAGTCTATGGGTCCATTTCTATTCAAACCATCACACTTGATATGGTTAATTTTGGGTAAATTTCCAGGAGCTGCTGAGAAGAGAGCATATTCCTTAGTGTTTGAGTGGAACCTTCTTTAGACATCTATTTGGCTCATTTGATTTATGGTATTATTTAACTCCAGCATTTCTCTGTTTATTTTTTGTCTGGATATCTTGTCCATTGGTGAGGGTGGGATGCTGAAGTCACACACCATCATTGTGTGAGGGTCAATTTGTGACTTTTACTGTAGTAGTGTTTCTTTTAACTTTGGTGACCTTATATTTGGTACATAAATTTTTAGAATTATAATATCCTTTTCTGAATTTTCCTTTAATTTAATGAGTTTATATTATCCTTTCCTATCTCTTCTGCTTAGTTTTTTTGAAGACTGCTTTCTCAGATATTAAAATCTCTTTTTTTGAAATATATTTTTCTTTCCTTTTACCCCAATGTGATATCCATCTTTGGGGTGTATTTTCTTGGATGAACAGATCCTGTTTCCATCCAATCTGTTAGTCTATGCCTTTTTATTGGGGAATTTAACCTTTAATATTGAAAGTTATTAATGAGCAGTGTTTATTCATTTCTATTATTTTGTCATTGTTATGTGGTTTTTCTCCCCTCTTTTAATTAACCCTTTTGGGATTGTTCATCCCATATGTCCCCTTGGGTATAGTTATCATTCTCTTCAGAGTGATATTTTCCTTCTAATACCTTCTGTAGAACTGGATTTGTATATAGAAATTGCTTAAATTTGGTTTTATTATAGAATAGGTTTCTTTCTCAGTTGGTAGTTTTGCTGGGTATAGTAGTCTGGACTGGCATCTGTAGACTCTCATAGTTTGTATAACATTCCTCCAGGCCCTTCTAGCCCTCAACACCTCATTAAATGAAGGTGTTATTCTAATTAGCCTGCCTTGATATGTGACATGATCCTTTTCCCTTGCAACTTTTAATGTCTTTTTTTTTGTTCCGTAGATTTGGTGTTTTGATTTTTATGTGTCATATGAGTTTCTTTTCTGAACCTATTTCATTTTGTATGTTACTTGATGGTCTTTCTTTAGAGTGAAGAAATTGTGTATGATTTTGTTAAAAATATTTTCTGTGCCTTTGATCTATTTTCTCTATACCTATATTTTATAGGTTTCATCTTTTCATAATGTCCAAGATTTCCTGAAATGTTTTGTGCCTGAATTTTTTTTTTTAGATTTAATAATTTCGTTGGCTTAGTTACCCATTTCTTCTACTGTTCATTCAAGATTTGAAATTCTATCATTCTTGTAATCTGTAAGTGATTCTTACCTTGACATAATTAGTTTTCCATTTCCAGTTTCATTTCAGTTTGTTTTTTCTTTAGTGATTCTATTTCTTTGGTAAATTCTACTTTCATGTGTTGAATTGGTCTTATCATTCATTCAAGTTGTTTGTGTTTTTATAATTTTTTATAGTCATTAAGACATTTAATCATATTCTCTTTAATGTCCTTGGACATAATCTTCATTGCTTTTTTGAAATATATGTCTTGTTCTTCAGTTGAATTGTTTTGATAATCTGACTCAAGGAGGGCCTGTTACTATGCTTCTTCATGTATATGTTTTTGTACTGGAATCTGGGCACTTTGAGTGTGATATCTGAACTGTCTCACCTTTGAAATTTTGTCTCACCTTTGTTGAGTAGATGCTAAATTTCTTGGTTGCTATTGCCCACTCTGAGTCCTAACCAAGATTGTTGACTATGGGGTTCCTGAGTCCCAGCCAATTGTGATTGTGGTGTCTCTGGTAGAAACTGGTTCTGTATTCCAACCAACTGTAGTGTCTATGAGATTCCTGGTAGAGAACTTTTCTGCATATCATCTGAGTGTCACAAAGGAATGGGGATGGAAAGAAAAAAATCTGTATAGAGCCTTCAGGAAGAACTACGGGGACTTTGTATCTGTATCAAGAGGTTGGATCTCTAGTGAATAGAGGTGGACTGGATGACATATTCGTTATTACTCCCATTTGTATCTTTTTTTAATCAAAATACTATGACTTTGTAATGTCTTTATATTGCATTTCAATTAATGCATCAACTGTCAGTCTATGTGACTAGTATATATATATATATATATATATATATATATATGTCTGTGTCTGAGAAAGACAATCATACATGTCATCAAAAATTCAAGATGAGGTTTTATGACTGTAGTATCCAACCATTTCATACCCAGATACTTACCTCTAAGTGCTGAAATAAAATGTATATCTTATACAACTCTTCGCAAGTGATATTCTTAACAGAAAAGGTATAGAATCAAAATGATGAAAAGATGAAAATAGTGTGGCATAATAAGATAAAGGAATATTATTCAACCATAAAACATTTTATTAGTATTCTATTAGTGATAAAAGATATCATGAGCAAGACAACTCAAAAGAAAGTGTTTATTTGGGAATTAATTTCAGAGGGTGAGTCCATAAACCATTATGGCAGGGAGCATGGCAGTACACAAACAAGCAGTCATGGCACTGGAGCATTAACTGAGTGCTTGCATCTGATTCACAAGCACCAGGCAGAGAGGGAGCTAATTTTTGGATGACATGGACATTTGAAACCTCAAAAAGAGCACAGATCTTCCAAAAGGGCTACATCTCCTAATTTTCCCCCAAACACCTATTGGGAACCAAGCGTTCAAATATATAAGCCTGTGGGGGACATTATTATTCCAATCACCACAGAACCAGAAGATCAAGAAGTCTAATGTGAGATTGTAGCCTTCTTCAAGCCCCCATTACTCTTGAGGGAATATTTTCTCTCTAGCACAGTGGTTCTCAACCTCTCTAATGTTGCAATTCTTAAATACAGTTCCTTATGCGGAGGGGACCCCCAATCATAAAATCACTTCATTGCTACTTCATAACTGTAATTTTCTGTTATTAAATGTAATGTCAATATCTAATATTCAGGATACCTAATAGATTAGTCCGTGAAGGGGTTGAGAAATACTGTTCTATGCATTGTGCTATCCTCCTACCCAATACCTTGACTTTCCTCTTCTCCTTATGGGAGAGACAGGAGGCTCTCTTCAGGCATTTTATGGGCTCTCTAGGCTCTGCTTTGCCTCTTGGTGAGCACAGGGCACCTGTGCTTGGTATTCAATTTACAACACTCACAACTTCAAATGTTATCTTTTCCTTTTAAGTTCTTTTTGGCTAGAAGTTCAGCTTAGCCTCTGTTTTTTTTCACCTTGAGAAACTTCAAGTTAACTGTGGATGCTTGGTTTCTTTGTCTCCTTTTCCCCATTTTCTAAATGTCAAGTTTACACAGTCAATTACTGTGTTTTCCTCCCTGTTTCTTTCCAGATCTATTTTAATCCCACTCATCATTGGTGGCCTGTAGTTTGTTCTCCTCTTACATTTAATCATCTATATAATACCAAAACACTATTTATAGTCTCTCATTCCAAATGTGGGGGAAGTAGGTGGATTCCTTATAGCCTTTTTGGTTGTTAAGTCTTCAACAACACTATTGCCCTTCTGGTTATATGTATTACATAAGCCTTCAGCAACACTTTTGCTTATGTGCACCATACTTCTTCTTATAACATTTCTATTAGAAGTTCTCAAAATGTGACCTAAGAATACCTCAATGGGTCCTAAAATGTAAACAAGGACTGCATGAAACAAAATCCACTTTCATTATAATATTTCCACCAGTCAGTGTCTCATCATTATTATTAAAAATCTGAGAAAATTAAATAGAGAAATGATTTAATTTAGCTCAGAGTTTTCAGGTTCAAGTCCTCAGCTTTGGGAGCAAAACCCTTTACCTCAGTTAAGAATCAACAAGGAAGAAGAGGCCAGGGTACCACTATTCTCTTTTAGGGTCATATTCACAATGTCCTTTTTTTTTTCTTTTTTCTTTTTTTATTAACTTGAGTATTTCTTATATACATTTCGAGTGTTATTCCCTTTCCCCGTTTCTGGGTAAACATCCCCCTAATCCCTCCCCCTCCCCTTCCTTATGGGTGTTCCCCTCCCCATCCTCCCCCCATTGCCGCCCTCCCTCCAACAATCTAGTTCACTGGGGGTTCAGTCTTAGCAGGACCCAGGGCTTCCCCTTCCACTGGTGCTCTTACTAGGATATTCATTGCTACCTATGAGGTCAGAGTCCAGGGTCAGTCCATGTATAGTCTTTAGGTAGTGGCTTAGTCCCTGGAAGCTCTGGTTGCTTGGCATTGTTGTACATATGGGGTCTCGAGCCCCTTCAAGCTCTTCCAGTTCTTTCTCTGATTCCTTCAATGGGGGTCCTGTTCTCAGTTCAGTGGTTTGCTGCTGGCATTCGCCTCTGTATTTGCTGTATTCTGGATGTGTCTCTCAGGAGCGATCTACATCCGGCTCCTGTCGGCCTGCACTTCTTTGCTTCATCCATCTTGTCTAATTGGATGGCTGTATATGTATGGGCCACATGTGGGGCAGGCTCTGAATGGGTGTTCCTTCTGTGTCTGTTTTAATCTTTGGCTCTCTATTCCCTGCCACGGGTATTCTTATTCCCCTTTTAAAGGAGTGAAGCATTCACATTTTGATCATCCGTCTTGAGTTTCATTTGTTCTAGGCATCTAGGGTAATTCAATTATTTGGGCTAATAGCCACTTATCAATGAGTGCATACCATATGTGTTTTTCTGTGATTGGGTTACCTCACTTAGGATGATATTTTCCAGTTCCAACCATTTGCCTACAAATTTCATAAAGTCATTGTTTTTGATAGCTGAGTAATATTCCATTGTGTAGCTGTACCACATTTTCTGTATCCATTCCTCTGTTGAAGGGCATCTGGGTTTTTTCCAGCTTCTGGCTGTTATAAATAAGGCTGCGATGAACATAGTGGAGCACGTGTCTTTTTTATATGTTGGGGCATCTTGTGGGTATATGCCCAAGAGAGGTATAGCTGGATCCTCAGGCAGTTCAATGTCCAATTTTCTGAGGAACCTCCAGACTGATTTCCAGAATGGTTGTACCAGTCTGCAATCCCACCAACAATGGAGGAGTGTTCCTCTTTCTCCACATCCTTGCCAGCATCTGCTGTCATCTGAGTTTTTGATCTTAGCCATTCTCACTGGTGTGAGGTGAAATCTCAGGGTTGTTTTGATTTGCATTTCCCTTATGACTAAAGATGTTGAACATTTCTTTAGGTGTTTCTCAGCCATTCGGCATTCTTCAGCTGTGAATTCTTTGTTTTGCTCTGAACCCCAATTTTTAATAGGGTTATTTGTCTCCCTGTGGTCTAACTTCTTGAGTTCTTTGTATATTTTGGATATAAGGTCTCTATCTGTTGTAGTATTGGTAAAGATCTTTTCCCAATCTGTTGGTTGCCGTTTTGTCCTATCCACAGTGTCCTTTGCCTTACAGAAGCTTTGCAGTTTTATGAGATCCCATTTGTCGATTCTTGATCTTAGAGCATAAGCCATTGGCATTTTGTTCAGGAAATTTTTTCCAGTGCCCATGTGTTCCAGATGCTTGCCTAGTTTTTCTTCTATTAGTTTGAGTGTATCTGGTTTGATGTGGAGGTCCTTGATCCACTTGGACCTAAGTTTTGTACAAGGTGATAAGGATGGATCGATCTGCATTCTTCTACATGTTGCCCTCCAGTTGAACCAGCACCATTTGCTGAAAATGCTGCCTTTTTTCCATTTGATGGTTTTGGCTCCTTTGTCAAAATTCAAGTGCCCATAGGTGTGTGGGTTCATTTCTGGGTCTTCAATTCTGTTCCATTGGTCTATCTGTCTGTCTCTGTACCAATACCACGCAGTTTTTATCACTATTGCTCGGTAATACTGCTTGAGTTCAGGGATAGTGATCCCCCCTAAAGTCCTTTTATTTTTGAGGATAGTTTTAGCTATCCTGGGTTTTTTGTTATTCCAGATGAATTTGCAAATTGTTTTGTCTAGCTCTTTGAAGAATTGGATTGGTGTTTTGATGGGGATTGCATTGAATCTGTAGATCGCTTTTGGTAAAATGGCCATTTTTACTATATTAATCCTGCCAATCCATGAGCATGGGAGATCTTTCCATCTTCTGAGGTCTTCTTCAATTTCTTTCTTCAGAGTCTTGAAGTTCTTATTGTACAAATCTTTTACTTGCTTGGTTAAAGTCACACCGAGGTACTTTATATTATTTGGGTCTATTATGAAGGGTGTCGTTTCCCTAATTTCTTTCTCGGTTTCTTTCTCTTTTGTGTAGAGGA
Source organism: Rattus norvegicus (assembly GCF_021556685.1). Classification (NCBI taxonomy): domain Eukaryota; kingdom Metazoa; phylum Chordata; class Mammalia; order Rodentia; family Muridae; genus Rattus; species Rattus norvegicus. The sequence continues at coordinate 217,479,081 of NC_141535.1, read as the reverse complement.
AGGCTACTGATTTATTTGAGTTAATTTTATACCCAGCCACTTTGCTGAAGTTGTTTATCAGCTTTAGTAGTACTCTGGTGGAACTTTTGGGATCACTTAAATATACTATCATATCATCTGCAAATAGTGATATCTTGATTTCTTCTTTTCCGATCTGTATCCCCTTGACCTCCTTTTGTTGTCAGATTTCTCTGGCTAGAACTTCAAGAACTATATTGAATAAGTAGGGAGATAGTGGGCAGCCTTGTCTAGTCCCTGATTTTAGTGGGATTGCTTCAAGTTTCTCTCCATTTAGTTTAATGTTAGCAACTGGTTTGCTATATATGGCTTTTACTATGTTTAGGTATGGGCCTTGAATTCCAATTCTTTCCAGGACTTTCATCATGAAGGGGTGTTGAATTTTGTCAAATGCTTTCTCAGCATCTAATGAAATGATCATGTGGTTTTGTTCTTTCAGTTTGTTTATATAATGGATCACGTTGATGGTTTTCTGTATATTAAACCATCCCTGCATGCCTGGGATGAAGCCTACTTGATCATGGTGGATGATTGTTTTGATATGTTCTTGGATTCAGTTTGCCAGAATTTTATTGAGTATTTTTGCATCGATATTCATAAGGGAAATTGGTCTGAAGTTCTCTTTCTTTGTTGGGTCTTTGTGTGGTTTAGGTATAAGAGTAATTGTGGCTTCATAGAAGGAATTCGGTAGTACTCCATCTGTTTCAATTTTGTGGAATAGTTTGGATAATATTGGTATGAGGTCTTCTATGAAGGTCTGATAGAATTCTGCACTAAACCCGTCTGGACCTGGGCTCTTTTTGGTTGGGAGACCTTTAATGACTGCTTCTATTTCCTTAGGAGTTATGGGGTTGTTTAACTGGTTTATCTGTTCCTGATTTAACTTCGGTACCTGGTATCTGTCTAGGAAATTGTCCATTTCCTGCAGATTTTCAAGTTTTGTTCAATGTAGGCTTTTATAGTAAGATCTGACGATTTTTTGAATTTCCTCTGAATCTGTAGGTATGTCTCCCTTTTCATTTCTGATTTTGTTAATTTGGACACACTCTCTGTGTCCTCTCATCAGTCTGGCTAAGGGTTTATCTATCTTGTTGATTTTCTCAAAGAACCAACTTTTGGTTCTGTTGATTCTTTCTATGGTCCTTTTTGTTTCTACTTGGTTGATTTCAGCTCTGAGTTTGATTATTTCCTGCCTTCTACTCCTCCTGGGTGTGTTTGCTTCTTTTTGTTCTAGAGCTTTTAGGTGTGCTGTCAAGCTGCTGATATATGTATGCTCTTTCCTGTTTCTTTGTGTAGGCACTCAGCGCTATGAGTTTTCCTTTTAGCACAGCTTTCATTGTGTCCCATAAGTTTGGGTATGTTGTACCTTCATTTTCATTAAATTCTAAAAAGTCTTTAATTTCTTTCTTTATTTCTTCCTTGACCAAGTTATCATTGAGTAGAGCATTGTTCAATTTCCACATATATGTGAGTATTCTTCCCTTATTACTATTGAAGACCAGTTTTAGGCCGTGGTGGTCCGATAGCACACATGGGATTATTTCTATCTTTCTGTACCTGTTGAGGCCCGTTTTTTGACCAATTATATGGTCAATTTTGGAGAAAGTACCATGAGGAGCTGAGAAGAAGGTATATCCTTTTGCTTTAGGATAGAATGTTCTATAAATATCTGTTAAGTCCATTTGGCTCATGACTTCTCTTAGTCTGTCTACGTCTCTGTTTAATTTCTGTTTCCATGATCTGTCCATTGATGAGAGTGGGGTGTTGAAGTCTCCTACTATTATTGTGTGAGGTGCAATGTGTGTTTTGAGCTTTAGTAAGGTTTCTTTTACGTATGTAGGTGCCCTTCTATTTGGGGCATAGATATTTAGGATTGAGAGTTCATCTTGGTGGATTTTTCCTTTGATGAATATGAAGTGTCCTTCCTCATCTTTTTTGATGAATTTTAGTTAAAAATTGATTTTATTTGATATTAGAATGGCTACTCCAGCTTGCTTCTTCCGACCATTTGCTTGGAAAGTTGTTTTCCAGACTTTCACTCTGAGGTAGTGTCTGTCTTTGTCTCTGAGGTGTGTTTCTTGTAGGCAGCAGAATGCAGGGTCCTCGTTGTGTATCCAGTTTTTTAATCTATGTCTTTTTATTGGGGAGTTGAGGCCATTGATGTTGAGAGATATTAAGAAATAGTGATTATTGCTTCCTGTTATATTCATATTTAGATATGAGGTTATGTTTGTGTGCTTTTCTTCTCTTTGTTTTGTTCCCAAGACGATTAGTTTCTTGCTTCTTCTAGGTTATAGCTTGCCTCCTTATGTTGGACTTTACCATTTATTATCCTTTGTAGTGCTGGATTTGTAGAAAGATATTGTGTAAATTTGGTTTTGTCATGGAATATCTTGGTTTCTCCATCTATGTTAATTGAGAGTTTTGCAGGATACAGTAACCTGGGCTGGCATTTGTGTTCTCTTCGTGTCTGTATGACATCTGTCCAGGATCTTCTTGCTTTCATAGTTTCTGGCGAAAAGTCTGGTGTGATTCTGATAGGTCTGCCTTTATATGTTACTTGACCTTTTTCCCTTACTGCTTTTAATATTCTTTCTTTATTTTGTGCGTTTGGTGTTTTGACTATTATGTGACGGGAGGTGTTTCTTTTCTGGTCCAATCTATTTGGAGTTTTGTAGGCTTCTTCTATGCCTATGGGTATCTCTTTTTTTAGGTTAGGGAAGTTTTCTTCTATGATTTTGTTGAAGATATTTACTGGTCCTTTGAGCTGGGAGTCTTCACTCTCTTCTATACCTATTATCCTTAGGTTTGATCTTCTCATTGAGTCCTGGATTTCCTGTATGTTTTGGACCAGTAGCTTTTTCCGCTTTACATTATCTTTGACAGTTGAGTCAATGATTTCTATGGAATTTTCTGCTCCTGAGATTCTCTCTCCCATCTCTTGTATTCTGTTGGTGAAGCTCATATCTACAGCTTCTTGTCTCTTCTTTTGGTTTTCTATATCCAGGGTTGTTTCCATGTGTTCTTTCTTGTTTGCTTCTATTTCCGTTTTTAATTCCTTCAACTGTTTGGTTGTGTTTTCCTGGAATTCTTCAGGGATTTTTGTGACTCCTCTCTATGGGCTTCTACTTGTTTATTTATGTTTTCCTGGAATTCTTTCAGAGATTTTTGTGACTCCTCTCTATGGGCTTCTACTTGTTTATTTATGTTTTCCTGGAATTCTTTCAGGGATTTTTGTGACTCCTCTCTATGGGCTTCTACTTGTTTATTTATGTTGTCCTGGAATTCTTTCAGGGATTTTTGCGATTCCTCTCTGTAGGCTTCTACTTGTTCTCTAAGGGAGCTCTTCACGTCTTTCTTGAAGTCCTCCAGCATCATGATCAAATATGATTTTGAAACTAGATCTTGCTTTTCTGGTGTGTTTGAATATTCCGTGTTTGCTTTGGTGGGAGAATTGGGCTCCGATGATGCCATGTAGTCTTGGTTTCTCTTGGTTGGGTTCCTGCGCTTGCCTCTCGCCATCAGATTATCTCTAGTGTTACTTTGTTCTGCTATTTCTGACAGTGGCTAGACTGTCCTAAAAGCCTGTGTGTCAGGAATGCTGTAGACCTGTTTTCCTGTTTTCTTTCAGGCAGTTATGGGGACAGAGTGTTCTGCTTTCGGGCGTGTAGTTTTTCCTCTCTACAGGTCTTCAGCTGTTCCTTTGGGCCTGTGACTTGAGTTCACCAGGCAGGTCACTTGCAGCAGAAAGGTTGGTCTTACCTGTGGTTCCGAGGCTCAAGTTTGCTCGTGGGGTGCTGCCTACGAGCTCTCTGCGGCAGCAGCACCCAGGAAGATATGCGCCGCCCTTTCTGGGAGTCTCCGTGCACCAGGGTTCCAGCTGGGGTTTGGTGTTTTCCTCTGGCGTCAGAGATGTGTGTAGAGTGCAGTCTCTTCTGGTTTCCCAGGCGTGTCTGCCTCTCTGAAGGTTTAGCTCTCCCTCCCACGGGATTTGTGTGTAGAGAACTGTTTATCTGGCCTGTCCCTTCAGGTTCCGGCGGTGTCTCAGATGCAGTGGTCCTGCTGCTCTTGGGCCCTCCTCTACGGGAACCCAGAGTGCGTATACAGTTTCCTCTTGGGCCAGGGATGTGAGCAGGGGTGGGCAGTGTTGATGGTCTCTTCCGCTCTGCAGCCTCAGGAGTGCCCACCTGACCAGGCGGTGAGGTCTCTCTCCCATGGGGTTTGGGAGCAGAGAGCTGCTGTGGGCAGGGATCCTCGGGTTTGGGACCCCCACTAAATACCGGAAGTGCCCGGTCCAAGAGGAATTTTGCCTCTGCGTGTCCTGAGTTCACCAGGCAGGTCACTTGCAGCAGAAATGTTGGTCTTACCTGTGGTCCTGAGGCTCAAGTTTGCTCGTGGGGTGCTGCCTACGAGCTCTCTGTGGTGGCAGCAACCAGGAAGATCTGCGCTGCCCTTTCCGGGACATTCACAATGTCCTAAAGAACTTCCATAATACCTCTTCTAAATGTTCAAGCTTCTCCCAATAGTAAAACTCTGGAGACCAAGCCTTAACACAGAGGCTCAGGGCAGGTGACAGCAAAGGCATGGAAACACCTTTGGCATTCTCCTGTTTTGTTGTTTGTTTGTTTTGTCTTCTCCTTTGTTTTGTCTGGATACAAAGGGAATATTTTGTCTCAGCTATTCCTCTCTGAATACAAACTCACTGACATACTTAGTGATGAGCTTCAAATTTCTTGATTGGTTCTTTGTTTTGTTTTATGAGACAAGGTCTCACTATATAGTCATGGCTGCTCTGAAACTTGCTACATAGACCAGGCTGGTAGTATAGAGATCTACCTGCTTCTACATCCTGAGTGCTGTGCTTGAAGGTGTGAGCCATCACTCTCTTACCTCCTGGTTGATTCTTAACCCAGTTGGCAATGAAGATTAACCATCTCAGAATGGAATTGCTTCAGTGTGGTCCTTGTGCTTGACTATGTCAAACATGTAGCTTAAGGTGGCTATAAATGACCAAACTGTGGGAAAAAAAATACTGGACATTGGATTTGAGACCACTTTAGAAACTAATGTTTGAGATAGAAATTTACGAGTGAGTGAGCTAGGGTATCTAATCTAATCTATTCTATGATAATTTCTGCCTGATAACAACAATTTAGAGAGGTTAAACTTTCATGGATCACTCAGGGCTTCCTTTGGTAATATCCTCCAGGGAACAACTCATGAGCTTATGCCAACAAACAAACAAAATGACTCCCCCCTCCAAAAAAACAAAAGAAAACAAAAAACCCAAAACAAAAACACCGAGAGAATGTTCAGTGTCTGAAGAAAAGAAGAAAACATACATGATCTGCAGCAGGTGGTTGAAACCTAGACACTATGGTACATACCTCTAATGCCAGCTATTCAGGAGGAACTCAAGTTGGACCCTGTTTAGACTGTATAGATTATATATGTGAGTTCAAGGTTAGCCTATGGGGTTCAACAAGAGTATGTCTTCAAATGAAAGGTGAAATGAAGGCTGAGGATGTACCTCAGCCAAACATGTTTAGGGTTCCAAATTACAAGTTTACCATCAACAAACCCCAAAATCGAGACTCCAAATCCCCAAACCAAACACAAGAATGCCAAAGACCAAAAAATAAAAACAAAAGTTGAGCAAATGAGAATAAATGTTAGTGTAGAACCACTGAGCTTGGAGAAGTCAATTTTTTGAACTGTATTTTATTGTATAGTTAGTGAAAAAGAACCCACAAAATATATAAGAAAATACACATAGTATGAGCTTGTGAGAGACTATATAGAGGAAACCTATTCTTATGACTGTTGTATAATTTAAAGAGTAGAGTAGTCCTCTGTCTCTTTTGATCATTTGATGATGAGAAATCACATTTTAAATTACAAAATCTGAGAAATAAATAATAAAAGTAAGACTTTAAGTATTCTTTCCTCCTTCTTTGCTTCTTTCCTTCCTCCCTACCTTCCTTCCTACCTTCCTTCCTACCTTTCTTTCTTTTTTTCTTTCTCTTTCTTTCTTTCTGGTAAACTTAGAGTTAATAGGAAAGAAGCCAGATACATAGAAATGAGAGAGGGCAGTGACATAACAACCCAGAATAGCATTTTGTTGTTTTGTTTGTTTGTTTTCTGTGAGCTGGAAGTGTCCAAATTTGCTTTCCAGATCATGAAGGTATTTTCCCTTACAACAGAAAATTATATTTTGTCAAGAACCTCAATAATAAGATTAATCTGTTCCTGTCTAAAAGAACTGCAGGGACAAAAATGGAGAAGAGCCTGAGGGAAAGAAGGCCCAGTGACAGGCCCAAGTTGGGATCCAGCTCAAGAGTCAGATGCAGATACTTACATCCAACCAATGGACAGAAGCTGGTGATCCCTGTGGTTGAATTATGGAAAAGCTGGAAGAAGCTGAGGAGGAGGAGGACAGCCCCATAAGAAGACAAGCAATCGCAACTAACCTGGACTCCTGATATCTTTCAGGCACTGAGCCACAAAGCAGACAGCATACACCAGTTGGCCCCAACACATCGACAGCAGAGCACTGCATTGTCTGGCCCCATGGAGAGAAGAAGCACCTAGTCCTCAAGAGACTTGAGGCCTCAGTGAGGAGGTTGGGTGGGATGGGAATGGGGGTGGTGTAGGCAAGAGGGAAGTGGGGTGGTGGTGGTAAGGAGGTATGGGATGAGGAACAGTCAGGACAGACCAGGAAGGGGATAATGACTTAAAGATTTAAGAAAAAGATTAATCTTTGGAGACCCTCAGTGCAATTTTTTCCTGGTAAACCTGGGACTTTGGAACTCACTCTCTGGTCCCTCTTCTCATTCTCTTTGGTCACTCTCTGCAAACAGGACAGGACAGAATAGGCATGAGCCCATACAATACATTTTCACCAGGGTACCTGTCAAGTAGGTGCTTGGCCAATGTCTCCTGTTTTTTTTGTCCCTACATTAAGGACTCATTTTTTTTATGTTATGTTATCTTCCCTACTCCTCATCTCCAAATATCAGCCAGGTGCCTGTGCTATACCCTGAAGCACCCAGCTTCCTGCAGCATTTTGGATCATGTATGGCTCTACATTAATTCATCCTTTCAAAGTGTGGATTGATTTGCAGAGAGGGAATGTAGGAGAGTAAACTTAGTGTCAGTTTTGAAGATCAGTACTTCAAACCTGTGGCCCACAGGGAGTTTTTCTCACGGGTATACACAGGAGAGTGCCTGATCCTTTGTGGGGGTGGGGTGGGGGTGGAAAAGGCTGCTAAGTGATAATATTGAAGGAACCCAGATGAGTGGAAAGTAAATCATGAGGATGACTGTTGCTTTTCCCAGACTGTGATGACTAAGCAACTCGTGTGGAAGCCTCTGAGTCACCTGTGAGGAGCAGTGGGAGAGAAGACAGAAAGTACTGCTGGGAACTCACATACACCTTCAAGCACCACTCCCTCACCACGGCAAACTTCTTCAGATGAACCAACTGTCAATTCTTTGCTTTGCGCCTGTGGAATCAGTAGGTAGGAAGTGAATGAAAGCCTTGGTGTTTGTGGGTTGTGATTCCCTTACCTCCCAGAGGAGGGGGACTTAAAAATTTATTTGATTAAAATGAAAAAGAAATAGGGAAAGAAATAAAGGAAGAAAGAAAAGCAGACTGGAAGAACCTCAATCAAAGTGTATTTTCAGGTCTTTTTAAATACCTTCTTCTGAAGTGACTGCAGAACAGAGGCCACCAAGGGATACTGTGATTCCAGGCAACTTGCTTGAGATGGGTTCTGAGAATGACTTTAAACTAAGCAAAATGTCTCAGGTTCCTAGACCTGAGCTTGTGGGATGAGTGCATTTCCCAGCACTGACCAGCACATGGGGCCCAAGTGGCAGGAATCGAAACTGAGTTAGCACATATTATACTGGACATTTCCTAAGTACTTATTAATAAGGAGCAGTACACCTATTCTCTAACTAAATGACCCCCCAACCCTTTCCCCTGAACAGTTTTGACTCAAGAGAGTATCCTAACTAGCTCATGGCAGATCTTTATCAGTCTAAAGATAAATAGGACACAAGCTGCAACCCAGCTCTGGACTGTGAGAAATGTCTCCTCACTAAAGGAGAAGTATGTGGAAGGAAGACCAAGAAGGCCTATCTTTTCTAGCTGAGTGAGTCCTATCTGAATACCACACTAGGAACCAAGCAATCCATTCCAGATTCATGATGACTCTTCACTTGAAGGATATAGTTCACACTCTACAGGTGGCTCCTGCTGAGACAGGACCTTTCTGGAATGTTGACAGAAAAGTGAAGTGAAGCAGGCAATGGTGGTCCTTGCTAAGTAGAGGCCACTCTAAGAGATTACTCTTGAGTGAGAGTGTAAACCACCACATGCGTTTGTATGGAGCAGTAACACATCTTGACTTCTATTTTAACATGGCTACTCTGTGTACTGCATTGGGAAGCAATGAGTCCAGCTTATAGATAAAGGAAGCTGAGAGACTCGTGAGGATGACATTCCAGGAATATAAACAAGATGAGGGTGATTGGAGTCAACGGTAGCAGAGAGCAGATGGGAATGCTCACAAAATGGCTTTATTTGAAAAGTGATAGGTTTTAAGTTAAAAAAGAATTAAAACTGAGAGCAGGTTTTCTGTTCAATAAGAACTAAGTTGTCAATTCTTGAGATGTAGAATAAGGGATAAGAGAAGTTTTGGGCACAGACTAATGGGGCTAAGTAGTGGACCTGTTGACCTGAGATGTCTATTGGATCTATACTGTTGATTTCATATAGGAAGCCAGGTAAATGCTTACGTTTGGAGTAAGAAAATGTGATCTAGGGGAGGAGGTATGTTTGAGGATCATTAAAGTAATTTACAATAATGGAGATTAGATCCAATAATTTTTGGGATGAATGAAGAGGATTAGGAGGATGAGGAGGAGAAGGAGGAGAAAGAAGAGGACGAGGAGAACTGAATGAGATGCTGCTGAGACAGTGTAAAACAAAGACCAAAAATGTATTTTCACTTTAACAACATAACGGTCACTGAAAAAAAAAAAGTATGAGGTGGGAATTGGAATGTTGAAGAGAGAAAGAGTGGCAGTAGATCTGGAAGGTGGGGCTCAAGCATGTAATCCAAGAAAAAGATTAAAAGTTGGGCTGAAGACATGGCTGTCAGTAAGATTTTTGCTGTGAAACATGGAAACCTGACTTTGGGTCCATAGCACCCACATCAAAATCCTGTTGCGATGGCATAGGCTTTTGATACTAAGGCTGGGGTGGGGGAGAGAGGCAGATCCTTGAGGTTCACTGGCCAGCCAGTCTAGCTGAAGCAGAAAGTCCCAATTCTCCACAATAGCCTCTCTCTTGAAAAATAAGGGGGGTTGCGGATTTAGCTCAGTGGTAGAGCATTTGCCTAGCAAGCGCAAGGCCCTGGGTTCGGTCCCCAGCTCCGAAAAAAAAAAAAAGAAAAAAAAAAAAAGAAAAAAAAAAGAAAAATAAGGGGAACAGCTCTTGGCACAATACAGCAGAGACTGGCCACTCGCCTCATGGTACACATGAGTATCATATGAGTGTGTGCATCCCCTCCCCCCCCTTGTGAACATGCACACACACAAGTGATGTCTAAGGAACAATACCCAAGGCTGTTGTCTGGACTCCATTTCTACAGGTTATTCAGGTGTTAAGAGTGCATCTCTCCCCAATGTTCTCCACTACACAAAGAAGTAAATGCTTCTGAACACTTAACTGCAGGGTTCTAGCAGGGATCAACTGTACAAACTCTATAGTATGAGGCCGCTGAGCAAACGTTCTCCCAACCAACAGGCCTATACCTGTCACTGGAGCATTAGGTGTCAGCAGGAATGCTCCTTGATTTTATGAAAAGGGTTGAACTTTCTAGTGCTCATGGAGTTGGCAGAAAAGTTCAAGAGGTGTAACATATTTATACGAGCGTGGGTGGGGCCAACCTGCTACCATTTTACTGGCAATAACAACAGCTTCCATGAGGATGCTAGGCTAAGCATTGGATCATTAGCCCGGATTTTGTAACTTTTGAAAATAATAAAGGCCCAAATCAAACCTTCGTAGGAAGTGTCCAATTTGAAAATGTTGGCAGGTCATTGACAAAAGGTAAAACAGGGTCTGGAGAGACAGCTCAGTGAGAAAAGTGCTAAGTTTACAGTAATAAGGGCCCAAGCATGTAAGTCCAGAACTAACAGGGAGGAGCCAGGAGATCTTGGGGTCCTGATGGCCAGTCAGTCTAGCTAAAACAGTGAGCTGCATATTCATTGAGAGATCCTGCCAGAGAGAGAGTGGGAAGGGAGTGGGGAGGGGGAGTGGAGGGAGAGAGGGAGACAGTGAGTGCAATGAACACACATGCACACAAACATCAAAAATTAAAATTCTTGTGTGAAAAAAAAAACTAACAAAGGAGACCACAAAAGACATGACAGTCTCAAAGTCAGTAAGATTTTATTTAATGAAATGACTCAAAGGTTGTGTCTTCTACATTTATCCTCACATTATATAGAATTCTTTGATTTACATAGAAATTCAAAGTTTTAGCTACTCAAACTTGACATTTTTGAAAATTTCCCCAGAATGTACTCCATCTTCTTTTGCATTTTCAGGGACACGGCCACCTCCTTCTGGCTCCCAACTTCTTGCTGAGACAGTGGAATGCAATACATCCTTTGCAATGAAGAGAGCAACCCCTGGTAAAGCAAAGGTTGCACACCCTCCTGATCTTAAACAGGGAACGATACAAGAATAGTAGGGCTCCATGAGTAGCAGGAGTTTATTTATGCATTTGTTGAGATGGGGTCTTCTATCTAGTTCACATTAGCCTGCCGAGATCATAGCCATATACCAACATGCCCAATGATGTCCACTTAATACCAAAAATGGTATTCCAGGGATTTTATGCCTGTTTTTCTAATCCTTAGGATATTATAATTTAATTTACATACTTATACTCATTTTATAATCTTGGAAAGTGAAGTTCAAGGGAAATGACTTATTTAGAACATCAAAATAATGATGACAGAGCCCAACATTCAACCCAGGACTGTGTGATCTCACCTAGAGGTTGCCTTGGACAATATGGTTCAAAACCAGTTTATTCACTACCAAAAGATTATACATGGACTGACCCAGGGCTCTAACCACATATGTAGCAGAGAATAGCCTTGTTGGGGCACCAGTGGAAGGGGAAGCCCTTGGTTTTGCCAAGGTTGGACCCCTAGGGCAGGGGAATGGGGGGGAAATACGGAGGATGTATAGGGGGAATACCTGCATGGGGAGGGGAAGGGAGGGAATGGGGGCTTATGGACAGGAAACTAGGAAGGGGAATAACATTTGAAATGTAAGTAAAGAAATATATCTAATAAAAAATTTTAAAAAGCAGTTTATTAACAGCCTCTTTCTTGTTCTGGTTTGGTGGTAAGGGTACAACCATGAATGTGCAGTTCTTATCTCTACAGACTTTCCTACTACAGTAAAGATAATACAAAAATATATTGTCAAAATAATGTGGATAGCATCAGGAACAGAGAATACAGACTACCATGCAAGTCATGACAGAGCAAATAAAACCTAGAAGCTGCAGAGGAAATTCGCTGGAGGAGGTGCAACACTACTTTGGACCCCAGTGAATGAGTCAAAGATTGGTTTAATCCAACAAAGGAAGACCGTTCTAGGTAAGAAAGTAAGTCACATGAATGGATATAAGAAATAGTAGGTGGTGCTTTAACTCATGGACACCTTAGCAATCTGTAGTTCTGGGGTCATAGCAGCTAGGGTGACTGCTAGATACTGGAGATGACTGACAGATTTGTATTAGGAGTGAGTGGGACATTTTAGCAGTCCTGTAAGAGATGGACAGAAGCAGCATGTCTAAAATCTTTTAGGATAGTCAGCTGCTAACTACTTTCCTTTTAGCTAATTTTTTTTTTTTTTGTGAAAAGACAGCACTGTTATGTGCAGAGAGAACAAATTGCTTGCCATGATCACAGACTGCAAGATGTCTATTGAAGGAGACCAGGGCAGGACATAATGTCCTCGGCTGTGGCCGGCACCACACATAGGGTATTTGAGAAATAAAGAAGGACACGCTGTCAGCAGAAATCACAAATTTATTAACTCTTAAATATATCAATTCGTCATTTACCATTACGGCAAGAATTATATACAGTGTCCCATGGTAAACTGCAGTGTTTTCAAAACAATAGAAGATGATGAAGGTGTAATTCCACTGTGCTGGAGAGAACAAATCACGATTTCCTCACATCTTAGTGCAGAAGACAAACTGGATCTATGGTAATACTTCAACACCACATGCTAAGTTAAAAGTGTAAAAAAAAAACCCATTCTACCACTATTTGTGTTTTTAAATACATGTATGCCACGCAGAGCTGCTTCACAGAAAGGTAAAAGAAATTCAAAGGGAAAAGTGAGGCCATTACGTTTTTCACAGATCTCATTGGCAGGTTAACACGGCTCAATACATGTACTGTATATATTTGTTTTAAATATATATTGTTTTAAATCATGTGCTAATTATCAGAAAAGCTTCAACCCATCTATCATACATTCACTAGCAACAATATATCTAAAGTGATTAGCAATCAACACCAAAAGGTGAAATGAGGAAAAAGAGGGGAAGGGAGTGTTTTACTTTTGCTTCCTTGCTTCTGCTTTAAAAATCAGCTTCTAAGGAGTGTGAGTGGCTAGGGTAGAAGTACGCTGATGGAGATTCCATGCACCATAAAGCAGTTCAGCGCGGAGAAACAGTCTCCCAGGGACCGAATCGACAAAGAAGAAATGGGAAACGGAAAGAAAACTGGGGCATTTCCTTTTCCTCGTTGTTTTAATCTGGACAAAAGCCTAACTCCTGGCATCAGGATGCTACTGTGACTCAAGAGAGAAGCTAGAACTGCACTAGTCACGAAGGTCAAGTTCAACCTCTAGGAGGATGGAGAACACTCTTCCTGTGGCTAGCTAGTGAAAGTGAGGCAGTAAATGCCTCCTAGTCTGGAAGGTCCAAAACAAGTGCTCTGCATGCAACCCTGGTCAGGCTCCACTTGGTCTTCAATATCTAGTTGGGGAGAACCAGGACTGTGTAAGCAGGCTCTTACTGCTGTTAGCTTAAGTCTCAACAATTCCAACACTTTCAACAGAGCAAGGATACCTATGCACAAGTGGTAACCTAAGCTGAATTCATTCCTCTCTTATTTAAGTATTTATTTAAATCTTCTAACAACTCCACAGCCCCGTGAGAGACCGGAAGTGCTAGTTTTAGCTTCTAGAAGACCTTGATTTTTATTTTAACTTCATATGCAAATGTTACTGTTTTTACACACTATCAGCTATAGAAAGGAAAACATAAAAAAGAAAGAAAGTGGGAGAGAGAAAGATAAAGAAAAGAGTGGGAAAAGAAAACAAATACAAAGGAAAGGAGCAAATAGTATATAATGAAAACAGAACACAGATTTAGGAAAGAAAAACCAAGATCAGTGCCAAGCATTCACCAGAACTGTGCCTATCTGAAAGCAATCAAACTAGAAAATGATGTGAATTTTTCCAGTATACAGAGCTCGACCCAAATCAACATGGCTTTGATGGTAGAACAGCAAACGATTCTTGCTCCTACAATCACCCAGGACTTGGCTCACATAGCCATCCATTTATTCAACACCAACACTTTCAGAGAAAAGGCATCCATTCATTTCTACCAGGATCACACCAGGAACTGAAGGCATATATATATATATATATATATATATATATATATATATATATATATATATATAATTTGCCTTAAAAAATGAAAAAAAAATCAACCCCAAAATCCCAATGAGAAGCCCAAATAGATTAATGGCAGCATTCTTGAAAGATTTCCTTTCCTCTTACACACTGTCATTCATTGAACAGTAATTTTATGAAGTCTTTTGAATCTTGGCATCCACAGAGAAACCTGATGGATCAGCTGAACTTGGAGTATTGCGGAGTTTTCTTGTCGGAGCTCCCTCTTTAGTTTGCCAGCAGTAACTGACGTTTGCATGGAACATCCGTCCAGTAGCTGGAGTGTAAACAATGTACAGGAAGGAATACATGGTAAGATGGCGTGTCACATGGTAAGATGACGTGTCACATATGCATTACACGTAGAACCTTCACAACTTCATGCACTCAGAAACATGCATGAAGAGGAGAGGATGTCCCAGGATCACCCCGCCAGGTGCCTTGAGGACAGAATGAAGACGTGGCACTGTTGACAATTAGCTGAAAGGGAGAACGGGAGGAAGAAATAAATTACACCATTTTTTTTTAATACCAACCTTTTCTGTTACTAGGATATGGTTTCGTAAGTTAGCTGAAGTGCAGATTGGAAATACCTTGTATGAGATCTTTGCCTGTGAGCCTTCCAAGATAAATACACATATTTAACAATGACTAAACTATGGCAATCAATACTATCTATTTGTTCTAACACAGTGAAGCTGGAAAAAAAAACAAAAGAAGGGGTCGCAGGATTCAACCGCATTATTAAATCTAAATATACATTTTAAGCATTCATATTTACTAGACAGATTTAATGAGTTCATATCAATATTTGGTTGAAGCAGAATCAAAGTTCAAATTCACCCTATGGTTTTGTTCATTGTGCTTAAATTCCTTGGGAAATCAAAATCAAAAGTCAGTTCAGGAAGGAATACGGTCTCACCATCAGAGAGACGAGAATTATTCTTACGTATTTCTCTACAGCAATAGCTAAAAGCACCATTTCTCGAAATCTCTGTTCCAACTTGGTGTGGGGAAAATATAAACAGTGACACTTAGTCATGCCTGTACCCTAATTAATCCCAGCTTAAGACACAAATCTTTAGGAACCACAGTGCAGGAATGAGTTTCACTGTGGTCAACTGTCAATGATCATGAATGATCTCATTTGTGATGTCTAAAGTTAAGTTGGACTTTCTGATGTGGTCCAGCCTCTTGGGCTAGCGCCATTACACTCAGTCAGACCCACTGAGCTCACAGACATGTTAGCCCAAGCTGATGGCTAACAGAAACTGCAACTTCCCAAAGACAGGGAGACACCAAAGGATTTCCAAGCTTAATAGAAATTGCCCTGAATAATTGAGAGTTATTCTTGTTGACCAGATAGAAGTCTCTTTCTACGTGAAACTCCAGGATGCCAAAGTGATACAGTCCAGGTATTGGGAAAAAACCCACGTTCCTCTTGGTGTTTAGTAGCTCTCAAACCGTGGTGATGCTGTAAAGTGAACACTAGAATCGAGGGCTCAGGCGAAGCCACCATGGATTTCCAAAGCCCTCGCACGTGTTTCTCCGAGCAGACTGCTGAGCGAATGCCTACAGAGGGAAGAGCGCCAGCCATGCAGTTTCCAGCATTAGCCCCCATCACACAGAACCGTGGGGCGGGATGCTACTTACAAGACCCAAATGTGAATGGTTTTCAGATGTTTTGCCACAAAGAGGTGCCTCCTGAGAAGTTTTCTTTCCCATTTGGAATACAGGGTGGCCTATTAAGAGAAGCCCCATTTAAGCCACCTGGCATAAAAGGAAGTTTTCTTAAGTAGGCTTTATCCCTTAACACTTAAGAGAAATGCAGAGAAAACTAGCCCCTGGCCCAATACATCTGTACCCATCCCTCTACATTAGCTGGCCATTTGTGGTGTACCTCTTTGGGGTAAAAACCACAGAAGCACTAACAAACTATTTTTTTTCTCCACTCCTTTTGTGTCTTCCTCTTGATTACATAGCTGGTTCTTTTTTTTTTTTTTTTTTTTTGGAATGTGTTTAACCTTTTGCTGTTGTTATTGTAACTTATTTTTGTCTGGGTTGATTCGTTTTATCTCCGTTTGAATATCCAACAGTGCTATATGGTGGCTGAAATGACAGAGAAGGATTTTGAAATTCACTGTGAATAAACTACCACCAAACTGAGAAATTGTAATGGCTTTGCTGGAGTGTGTTGAGTGGCTGTAAGAACTAGGTCCCTCGCCCAACATCTTCCAATATTAACAGGAGATCCTGGGAAGAGATGCTCAATGGACCAGACTTCAGCCAACTGTGTTACTAGCTCCTTGCTCTCAGCTCATCTCATTTTTCTGATACAAATGATTTCCCATTAGTCCCCTTTCCTGCAGTGAGTCAGCCTTCAGTGTTCTGCCTTCTTTTCTAATGTTTCTAAAGTGCCAGCTTTGTAACTCCTCAGTATTCCCTGGGATTGGACTCTCTCCCCCCTTGTTCTCTTTCCATTTCTGTTTCTCCAAATTCTATTCCTCCTGTAACATCTTGCTCAGCATTAAGTCTTTCATATAAAGTATGGATGCTTTGGTATACTGGTTGTACATTGCAACCAACTCCAAAGTTAAGAATGTTGCTTAGTTTTTCTTCCCATGGTGTTAGTGATTAATTGGTGTCTAAATCAGAATATGCATTTCCTGTGGGAGAGACCTTTTCATCTCTGTCTGCATCTAGCACAGAAGTGACACCTAGGAGATGTATTGAGAGCATCTGCTTGATTATTGCCTGGAAATAGAACATGTCATCTGAGAAAGGATATTGAGATGAGAACATGCTACCACACCCGATATTTGTTCTGTAAATGCGGCTTTCTAAATTTGCCTACCGTCAAGGGCATAATTAAAAAGGATGACAGCCTAGGAATATTTACTTGATGGGGACTGTTGGGGACCCCGAACGATGAAAGTGAATATTCTGCCACTTCCCATCACGGCGGTGCCACACTCGAGTCTCTTCTGACTGCATTGTCTTTGGCATTCCATTTCCATCCATGTACTGTGTGAGCCGAATGTATGCTATGCAGGCTGCATCATCCCCTACCAGGTGTACGTGAGGGTTCAGGATGATAGTGTGGATTGGTTTATTGATTTTGGGCAAAGCTGAAAGAGAACAATATAAGGACATAAATTAAGTTTGCACATAAAGTAAACTAACATCAAGATTAACTTCAGTTGGGGTTAATGAGGAATGGTAGTCATGCATGCCTTAACTCATTAATCTATTTGTACTAACTGAGTGCTGGGTATGCTATAAAGTATAACCAATGAAACAAATGTAGATACTCTTTATCTTCCTTGAGTTCTTTTAGAGGCAATTTGTGTTACTCTGGACTTCTGAATGATTAGGTAGAAAAGCTACAGAGAGACATCATATTTACTTCTAATGGGAAAGGGCTGGAAACAGAAGCCGTGCTATGAAGAAAGGTAGAGAAGCCCTGGCCCAGGTGCACTTCGGTCTTTGAAGGGCTCACTGGGACGCTTGGCCGATGACTTGGGCTGGTATTTCTGTAGTTAGGATGTAGAATGAGGGAAATATCCCTGTTCCCCTGCATGGATTTGTGTCTTCATTGCATCCCGTGACTCTTCAGTTTGGTCCTAATCTATGTGTGATCAGCTGGTCCAAATTCACAATCCACTGTGCGATCAGCTGGCTCTGACCAGCCAGTTATTAAAATATGTTCCTTATAGGCTCAGTCATACCCGCTCTAATAACTCGATCGAGAGGTTTACGGATTTATGACACAATTCTTATTGATAGCATTTTGTAGATTAGAGTAGGCTGAGTTACTTTAGCTGTTACCCAAACATGTGTCTTATTCACAGACAACAACTACCTAAATTACTCGAAATGTTATTTACATAAAAAGAATATCTCATTAGGGAGAGTGTACTTACAGAAAATATCAGTGCACAGTGTTTGTAATGTTTAAATGGGAATATTAATGGATTAGTAAACTATTTTACTAGAAGTAAAATGGTATTGATTGACAGATGGAGGAGAGAGTATGAGGTGCCGCCATCAAAATGCTGGAATATACAGAATATGGGCTGGAGAGATGACTCAGTGGTTAAGAGCACGGACTGTCCTCTCAGAGGTCCTAAGTTCAATTCCCAGTAACAACATGGTGGCTCACAATCCCATCTGTAATGGGATCCGACGCCCTCTTCTGGTGTGTCTGAAGAGAGTGGCAGTGTACTTGAATACATAAAATAAATAAATAACTAAATCTTAAAAAAAAGAAAATATTGAACCCAGCTTTGTTAACACAAACTTACCATTAACTATTGTTGCTTGTTTGTTTGCAAACAGTTAACACATACAAACAAACGAGAAACTCATCCACTAAAAACACATGCAAGGCAGGCTTGCTTTTAATCACTACAAGTAAACCCAATTACCCTAATTATAATTCTTCCTTAATTCAACAGGATCTCATGGCAAAAGACTAAATTCTCATCACTGCCCATGATAATATAAAGGAAAGTTTAGGCTGTAGAGAATTTCTGGTTAATGAGGATTCCTTTGGCTAGGTTTTACCTTTATCATTAATTTATTTTTCTAATATACAGAAACTGCTTTGGAAATATGCATGTTTTCTGAAAGTTATATGTTTCCTTTGAGCTACTGAAACATTAAGAAAGACCTTTGCAATCTGAGTGGGAGCCCTCGCTGGTTGCGCATCTGCCTTCCTGCCATATTTTGAAACTAGACCTTCATCAGAGCTCATCCACTGTGAATATCAAGGATGTGGTTTCTCTTCGTCCCATATCAAGAATTTTACAAATATTTCAAGTAATACATGCTCACAACATTATATAACAAATACTGTTCTTCACTGGGTCTTAATGGCTGTTTTCATATATTTTTTAAACACAATGGACTGTTAGGTCTGAAGTACATATGTCTCAGTTCCAAACCAGAACTGTTTTCCAGGTGGACATACTGTTAGTAGAATTACCCAGTGAAAGAAAGAGCCAAAGAGTCTGCAAATTGGGAGAAATTCAAGGAAAAGTTGGCAAGAAGATTGGAGTGGATACCATTTTCAAAGTAGAATCTGTGAAAGTCCATCCCTTCCACTAAGTTGCCCAATGCTTCGGGTTCAAAGGCAGTGAGGCCTGGATCACAGATTTTCCTGCAGTTAAAAAAAAAAAACAACAACAACAAAAAAACCAAAACACATAAGGAAATGGGCTCACAGTAAAAGCACTAAGTGTACTTATTTACACTGAGTGTCTTAAAAACACCCCAAATAGGAAATTTCTACAGCGGACCTTGAAAAGGTAGGTCAAAGAGCAGAGTCCAAAAGATCATTTTGTAGAAAACTCACAGAGACACACAACTAAGTTAATTGGTTCAAGCACAATTGGCTCCTGGGTAAGATGCTGCTCTTTAACTTCCAGAGTTTATTCTTTAGTTTTCTAATTTTGGACTTATGTTTCCTATGTTTCAAATCTTCTCAAAGTTGAAGACATATTCTAACTCCTTGGAAATAAGAATTTTGGGGGGGACAATCTTGGAGAGACCCACTTTCTCCACCCTCCTCAAACACCTGTATTGTAACTGACATGAAGGATAGGAAACCTGTCTGAATTTCCCAGGGATGTCCATAGGATTACATTGAGTGTATATTTAGAACTTATTTTACATTCAAAAGAAATAGGTCATTCAAATGGACGAAATAGTTTTCTTTTTAATCCTAGAAGCAGAATTTAGCAAAGGAGTCTACAACTCTAAGCTATTCCCAAGAAACCAATTAGCTTTCTTTGGAGAGATTTACTTATTCAATAGAGAACTATTAAACATAAACTACGTAAGCAAGTAACTTTAACTCATTGATACTAAAATAGAAGCTAATGCAAAGCGCTTTAAAGGTAGGTTACAGTGGACAGGAATGATATAGGAAGGAAGGGAAGAAAATTGATGCTGGGCTTTTAAGAATGAGCAAGAGCTTTGCAGGTATATGAAAGGAGCCATGTAGGAGATGGGACGGCAAGGACCCTGGGTCTAAATCAAAGGATTTTTGGCCTATTTATTAATTTACCCCAAAGGAGAAATATAGGCAATGGACATTTCAATATAGGAGAGAACTTTATTAACTGTCCATTAGAAGAACAAGCCTAACATCCTATGGTTCTTCAAAGTGTAGCACATTAGTTCATGGAACATGGTAAACAAGGAATGGTGTTCCATATACAGCAGGAGTTTCAGGGTAGCCTGGAAACACAGGTCCCTGCTTCAGAAAACCCAAACCAAACACAAGCAAGAAACGCAGAGACAGCAGCCTAGGAAGGAACACTTTACAGTCACAAATCAGAGCAATTATCCTTTGTGGTGATGACGGTGGTAGAGGAGAATAATGAACTTTGTCTCAGGCTGCCGGCTGGGCAGGCATTTTAAAGCAGAAGTCAAATATATAGTCTCTTCCTAAGGAGTGAAGCAGGGAGAACAGTGTTCCTATGGCAACAGAAATTTATTCTGCCAGGTGCTATTATTTCTTCTATAAATGTGGTTTAGTCATCAGTTTGTGAATCCAAATTTTATGCTACCTCACATTGGCTCTGAGGTCTTATAATGTATTAGAATGAAACTTTTAACCCACCTTGCAAAGAGACAATATTTTGGAAACTATTCTCATTTTCTTTCATCTGTCTGTCTGTCTGTCTGTCTGTCTGTCTGTCTGTCTGTCTGTCTCTGTCTATCTATCTATGATCATCTATCTTCTATCTGTCATCTATATCTTTTGTCTACCTACCTATCATCTCTAGCTATCATTTATCTACCCATATATCTATCATCCATTCGCTGCACAGGATTTATGTTGGTAAAGAGTGACAGTATACTGGACATATTGGTTGGGGGGTGGTGCTATGAGCAAAGCTGACAGAGCCTCATCAACACATTCTTCAACTTAAAAAGCTTTAGAGTGGAAGTAATATTGCATCATCCCTGGGTCTGGAAGTAAATTCTCAGCCAAATGACAGACCTCTCTAGGCAGAGGTCAGGTGATGCTCTCTGAAGACATTGAGTCATTTAAATATTCCACTTGAAACTGTGTGAGAGCAGGAAATACCTCTCCTCTCCTGGCTACAATTACAATCTGTCCGTGAAAGAAAAACAAAACACAACTTTTCTCTTCCACTAGAGACAGCTATCACCAAAGGGGCTTTTTAAGAGTTCTTTTACTCTTTAGAGACCCACAGAGGTCTAACAGGGCTATAATGGGCCAACAAATAAAAAGAACAATCCCTATGGCACAGACTTATTACCAGCCACAGTGTAAGAGAGCTGGGGAGCTGCCTATGACCATGGGGCTCCCAATGCCAACGGTCACTGTCTCTGTTATCAAGTATACTTTATTAGGGGACAGTGAAGAGCTGATGTCCACATGTGTTCTGGTGCACGTGTGGTTGTATGTACACACACTTAATCAACTTAGTCCCCATATTTAATGACTCTCTTCTCCAGTTTACATTGCCCATTATTGTGTGTTTGGGTAGTGAACCTCCCTCTATTAGTAATTTTGCCACATTTTTAAGGGGGAAAGATGGATTTGAGTGCTTGGTTTTGAAGGGTTTCAGTTTATCACAGGCTTTGCTTATGCACAACAAGGGACAAGGCTATACTCTCTTCATTTTACTTGCGACTTTTTTTCTGCTAATAGTAAGTTCATATCCTTTGTTCATTTTCTGTCTTTCTACTCTTACCCACTCAGCATAAAAAATAACTATGGACAACATTTTGCAAACACTTTTTAAAGTCGATTGATTCTCTGTTTTGTTTTGGGCTTTCAAAATTAGTGGTATAAACCAATGTATACCAATTTTATCAGCCAGGAAATTAATTTATCTCTTATTTATGATCATTTTTCCTGCTTTTAAACTTAGAAACATTTTTCTAACTCAGGATTAGAATCAATTCCTTTTTCTTTTCTTCTTTTCTCTTTCTTTTTCTCCCATATTTAACACTTTCACATGGTAGAATTATGTAGTAAAGAAAACAAAATAAAACAAACAAAAAAACCAAACAACACCACCAAAAACCCCACAAGGATTTAGATCCCTAAATAGCTTTGCAATGACCCTTCATATCTTATTTAAATGTTTTATTTTTCTCAAGCAAAGTGAATTCTTTACACAAAATGTAATTTAGAAATTTATAAATATTTAAATTAAGCATAAAATCCTATATTCCAGTCAAAACTTCTCTTAATATAACACCACAGTCAAAATCTCAGGGGCAGAAGATACCACAGAAAACATTGACATAACCATCAAAGAAAATGTAAAATGCAAAAAGCTCCTAGCCCAAAACATCCAGGAAATCCAGGACACAATGCAAAGATCAAATCTAAGGATAATAGGTATAGAAGAGAGTGAAGACTCCCAACTTAAAGAGCCAGTAAATATTTTCAACAAAATTATAAAAGAAAACTTCCTTAACCTAAAGAAAGAGATGCCCATAAACATACAAGAAGCACACAGAACTCCAAATAGATTGGACCAGAAAAGAAATTCCTCTCATCACATAATAGTCAAAACACCAAATACATAAAACAAAGAAAGAATATTAAAAGCAGTTAGGGAAAAAGATCAAGTAACATAAAGGCAGACTTATCAGAATTACACCAGACTTCTCATCAGACTATGAAAGCCAGAAGATCCTGGGCAAATGCATACAGACTCTAAGAGAACACAAATGCCAGTCCAGGCTACTATATTCAGCAAAACTCTCAATTAACATAGATGGAGAAACCAAGATATTCCATGACAAAACCAAATTTACCAAATATCTTTCCACAATGCAGTCCTATAAAGGATAATAGATAGAAAACTCCAACACAAGGAAGGAAACTACACCCTAGAAAAAGCAAGAAATTAATTTTCTTTCAATAAACCCAAAAGAACAGAGACACACAAACATGTTAGACATGCCTCTAACAACAAAAATGACAGGAAACAGCAGTCACTATTTGTAATCTCTCTTAACATCTATGGACTCAAGTCCCCAATAAAAAGACATAGACTAGCAGACTGGATACGTAAAGAGGACCCAGCATTTTGCAGCCTACAGGAAACACATCTCAGTGACACAGACAGACACTACCTCAGAGTAAAATGCTAGAAAACAATTTTCCAAGCAAATGGTCCCAAGAAATAAGCTGGACTAGCCATTCTAATATCAAATAAAATAGAATTTTAAGCAAAAGTTATCAAAAAATATAAGGAAGGACACTTCATATTCACCACAGGAAAAATCCACCTAGATGAACTCTCAATCCTGAATATCGATGCTCCAAATGCAAGGGCCCCTACATTCATAAAAGAAACCTTATTAAAGCTCAAAGCATACATTATACCTCACACAATAATAGTAGGAGACTTTAACACCTCACTCTCATCAACTGGCAGATCTTGGAAACAGAAACTAAATAGAGACATAGAGAAAATGAACAGAAGTTATGAACCAAATGGATTTAACCGGTATTTATACAACATTTCATCTTAAAACAAAAGAATATACCTTCTTCTCAGCACCTCATGGCCTCTTCTACAAAACCATATAGTCGGTCACAAAACAAGCCTCAACAGATACAAGAAGATAAAAATAATCCCATGCATACTATCAGATCACCATGGACTAACTCTGGTCTTCAATAACAACAAAAACAATGGAAGTCGAAGAACACTCTATTCAATGATAACTTGGTCAAGGAAGAGATGAAAAAGGAAATTAAAGCCTTTTTAGAATTTCATGAAAATGAAGGCACAACATACCCAAACTTATGAGACACAAGGAAAGCAGTGCTAAGAGGAAAACTCATAGCTCTGAGTGCCTCCAAAAAGAAACAAGAGAGAGTGTATACTAGCAGCTTGAGAGCACACCTGAAAGCTCTAGAACAAAAAGAAGCAAATACACCCAAGAGGAGAAGATCAAATGCAGGGCTGAAATCAACCAAGTAGAAACAAAAGAACTGTAAAAAGAACCAACAAAACCAGGAGTTGGTTGGTTGAGAAAATCAAAAAGATAAATAAACCCTTAATCAGAATAACCAGAGGGCACAGAAACAGTATCCAAATTAACAAAATAAGAAATGGAAAGGGAGACGTAAAACAGAATCCGAGGAAATAAAAAAAAATTGATCCTATTACAAAAGTCTATATTCAACAAAGCTGGAAAATCTGGATGAAATAGACAATTTTCTAGATAGATACCAGGTACCAAAGTTAAATCAGGACCAGATAAATCATCTAAACAGTCCCATAACTCCTAAAGAAATAGAAGCAGTTATTAAAATTCTCCCGACCAAAAAAAAAAAAAAAAAAAAAAGCCCAGGATTGGATGGGTTTAGTGGAGAATTCTATCAGACCTTCATCAAAGACCTAATACCAATACTGTCCAAACTATTCCACAAAATTGAAACAGAAGGAAGACTACCCAATTCCTTCGATCAAGCTACAATTACTCTTATACCTAAACCACACAAAGATCCAACAAAGGAAGAGGACTTCAGACCAATTTCCCCTATTAATATTAATGCAAAAATACTCAATAAAATTCTTGCAAACTGAACTTCACCAAGAACACATCAAAATGGTCATCCATCATGATCAAGTAGGCTTCATCACAGGGATGCAGTAATGATTCAATATAAGTCCATCAACGTAATCCACTATATAAACAAACTCAAAGGGGAAAAAAAAAACACATGATCATCTCATTAGATGCTGAGAAAGCATTTGACAAAATTCAACACCCCTTCATCTTAAGAGTCTTGGAAAGATCAGGAATTCAAGGCCCATATATAGTAAAACATAGTAAAAGCAATATACAGCAAACCAGTAGCCAACATCAAACTAAATGAAGAGAAATCCCACTAAAATCAGGGACTAGACAAGGCTGCCCACTCTCTCCCTACTTAATCAATATAGTGCTCAAAGTCCTAGCTAGAGCAATCAGACACCAAAAGGAGGACAAAGGGATACAGACTGGAAAGGAAGAAGTCAAAATATCACTATTTGCAGATGATATGATAGTTTACTTAAGTGACCCCAAAAGTTCCACCAGAGAACTACTTAACCTGATAAACAACTTCAGCAAAGTGTCGGGTATAAAATTAACTCAAACAAATCAGTAGCCTTCCTCTACTGAAAGGATAAACAGGCTGAGAAAGAAATTAGGGAAATGTCACCCTTCACAATAGTAACAAATAATATAAAATACCTTGGTGTGACTCTAACTAAGCAAATGAAAGATGTATATGACAAGAACTTCAAGTCTCTGAAGAAAGAAATTGAAGAAGATCTCTGAAGATGGAAAGACTTCCCATGCTCATGGATTGGCAGGATTAATATAGCAAAAGTGGCCATTTTGCCAAAAGCAATGTACAGATTCAATGCAATCCCTATCAAAATTCCAACTCAATTCTTCATAGAGTTAGAAATAGATGAATGGGACCTCATAAAAGTACAAAACTTCTGTAAGGCAAAGGACACTATTATTAGGAGTAAACGGCAACCAAAAGATTGGGAAAAGATCTTTACCAATCCAACATACAATAGAGGGTTAATATCCAATATATACGAAGAATTCATGAAGGTATACTCCAGAGAGTCAAGTAACCCTACTAAAAACTGGGGTACAGAGCTAAACAAAGAATTCTCAGCTGAGGAATATTGAATAGCCAGGAAGTACCTAAAGAAATGTTCAACATCCTTAGTCATCAGGGAAATGCAAATCCAAACAATCTTGAGATTCAACTTATTAATCAGAATGGCTAAGATCAAAAACTCAGGTGACAACAGATGCTGGCAAGGATGTGGAGAAAGAGGAACACTCCTCCATTGTTGATGGGATTGCAAGCTGGTACAACCACTCTGGAAATCAGTCTGGAGGTTCCTCAGAAAATCCGACATAGTACTACCTGAAGACCCAGCTATACCACTCCTGGGCATATGCCCAAAAGATGCTCCAACATATAACAAGGACACATGTTTCATGTTCACAGCAGCCTTGTTTATAATAGCTAGAAGTTGGAAAGAACCCAGATGTACTTCAACAGAGAAAATGTGGTATATCTACACAGTGGAGTACTACTCAGCTATCAAAAACAATGAGTTCATGAAATTTATAGGCAAATGAATGGAACTAGAAAATATCCTGAGTGAGATAACCCAATTACAAAAGAACACACATGATATGCACTCACTGATAAGTGGATATTAGTCTAAAAGCTTGAATTACCAAGATACAATCCACAGACCACATGAAGCTCAAGAAGGAGAACCAAAGTGAGGATGTGTCAGTCCTTCTTAAGAGGGGGAACAAAAATTTTCATAGGAGGAGATGTGCAGACAAAGTTTGGAGTAGAGACTGAAGGTATGTCCATTCAGAGCCTGCCCTTCCTTGAGACCCAGCCCAAATACATACAGCCACCAAACCCAGACAATATTTCTAATGCCAAGAAGTGCATGCTGACAGGAGACTGATATAGTTGTCTCCTGAGAGGCTCTGCCAGAGCATTACAAATACAGAGGCGAATGCTAGCAGCCAACCATTGAACTGAGAACGGGGTCCCCATTGGAGGAATTAGAGAACGGATTGATGGAGCTGAAGGGGCTTACATCCTCATAAAAATAACAATGCCAACCAACCAGAGTCCCAGGGACTAAACCACTACCCAAAGAGTACATGGACAGAATCATGGCTCCAGCAGCATATGTAACAGAGGATGGCCTTGTTGGGCACCAATGGGAGGAGAAGCCCTTGGTCCTGCCCAGGCTGGACCCACCAGTATAGGGGAAATGTCAGGGCAGGGAGGTGGGAAGGGGTGGGTAGTTGGGCAGGGGGAAGACTCTTACAGAGAAAGGGGGAGGGGGATGGGATAGGAAGATTATGGACAGGAATCTGGGGAATGGAATAACATTTGAAATGTAAATAAAAAATATCCAATACAAAAAACTGTCAATAAGTAAGTGGAAGCAGAGAGCTGTGTTCTCAATATGGGGAACACCTGGAGGTCTATTTTTCCAGCAATAATCACAACAGGAATTAATAAGAAGCTCACATATAACCTGCTTTTAGATCTCATATCTACCTAAAATTGTGTCTTTTCCACTTGAAATAAAAGAAGTAAAACTATGATTATTTAAAAAGTAAAACCACACTCGACAGATGCAGGTGAGGTTGAGCGCCGCTGGTTGATGGGGAGCAATTCTTGGCATTACCATCTCTCATCTTTCTCTGTTCCAACTCCACTTCTCTGCTTTCTTTCCTTTTAACCTTTGCCTATATGAATTTCTCTGACACCTTACTTTTGCTCAGAAATATCATTCATAAAAGCCATTCCCAGTCCTTAGAAGCTGTCATCTCTCTGAAATCATCAACAAGTTGCTTCTCCTGAGAGCCCCTTGTCATTTAGGACACATCAGTATTGTCAACATGGTAAAGGAAGGGTTTAATATGCAGGACTTCAATCACACTGAGAAATACAATGGCATTGGAAATACAATTGCCCAGTTTGTGGAAGTGATCCAAGCCTGTCTGTCACTACTCCCATGTAAGTCTGTCACTACTCACGTGTAAGCCTCGAAGTCCCCATTGTTGATAGCTTCAATCAGCTGCTCAGTGACTTTGATGATCTCTTGCTTTCGTGCTAAAAGCAAAGATAGAGTCAGGTGAGAACAAAGGCCAAAGGCCACATAGGACACTAGTCAACAATACAGCTGCTT
The DNA here is from genome assembly GCF_021556685.1 of Rattus norvegicus. Lineage (NCBI taxonomy): Eukaryota > Metazoa > Chordata > Mammalia > Rodentia > Muridae > Rattus > Rattus norvegicus. The sequence continues at coordinate 217,451,511 of NC_141535.1, read as the reverse complement.
TGTCTAAGGAGCCATTTCTCCTGGACAAAGTGGTTATTCCGTTTTGCCTAGTCTTATTGCTCAATATGGGAGACCAACAACACCTACGACTCCTAGGACCACTTAGAAGCACAGATATCCAGGTCCCATCCTGGACCAGGAGATTCAGAATTTGAATTTCAACAGAGCCCTCAGGTTCCTGCAGGAGGCACCCCTCCATCTTCTTTTGCTCACACACAGCAGGCCCCTGGAAGTTTGAATTCACCCTGGCTACCCTCATCACCCTGGCTTTGTGAACACTTTTCTGTTCTCTATTAGCAAATGTGTTACTTAGGTTTTAGAAAGTACCAGAGAACAAACACCTAGCTTTAGAGTAACGATATTCAACACCAGGTGATTACTGTCTTCTTATGTTTTGAGTCAACTTGCCTGGCCCTGCCACTAGAGGACATCCACACGATGTTAGGTCATTTTGCTTTATATGATCAGCCTTTAGTTAAACTCCTTAAATTGAGGCAGAAACATATGAGTTGGTGCTACAAAGGTGGGCAACAAGCAGATGGCACCCCCTGCAAAACTATCAAACCCAGCGAACATCAAACATAATTAGTCTTTTCCTATCTAACCGTTGGTAAAATTATTAATAGCTGGTCTGGTCCAAATATAACCCCTTCATCAAATTTCTTTCCAGTTGCAACTGTTTCCAGTGTCTTTCCCTCTTCTTAAATACCTGCAGTCCCTGCGCTGCACCTTAGAATACAGCACATGGCTTGTTTGACTTTGTAGACTGTGTCAACCACGCTCTCCTATTTAAACAGAAAGGTCTTTGCTGTTCCCTGGTGTTGCCTAAGACACCTTTGTTCGATAAATAGATGTTAAATACAATTCTGAGTTTGACCAGTTTAGACTACAGATAATTTCAGAATGTCGATTGTTTCAGTCATGAAATTATGTCTAAATATTAATATTTATTATATTTAAATACAAATTATGTTTAAATATTATGTTGACTAGGCTTTCAGACTGGGGGTCACAACATTATTTGCAATTATTCTGTGCAAGGCGTTCTGACATGTTGCTCATCATGAAGATGCTAACTTTTGCTTTTAATTCTTTATTGATTGGAGGAGCCACTTTGCATTATTCAAGACTTATCTGATCTTCAGGTTTTAACAGAAACTTAAAGTTTGCATTTACTTTCAAGATCCCATTTATCTAAATGAAGTTATTTCTTATTAAAAAATAAATCTGTAAAACTAATTTGACTCCATTAAGACTGCATGACACTATCTAATAACAAATATAATAGTCAGGGACCTCATAAAATGATTATAAGATTTGTCTATATAATGGCTTCTAACTATGTAAATGTTTATAATGTAAAAGCACTCCAGTTACAGTTCACGGTAGTTGTATAAGTTCTCACTTGTATGAAAGTGTAGAACATGGGCTTCCCTAGCTCATCTACACACATTTAATATCTGGCTTTTCTTTTCACTTGATTGACCCCTATGAATAATATAGCCATCCTCAGGACATACTAATGGAGTGGTAGCAGCTGATAATTCTGTGGCAGGGATGCTGCCAACCACACATTCAATTTATTTAGGCAACAGGTGATTCATCCGTCTGTCCTTGGCAGTGTGAAGCTTTGGCACAGGCCCAGTAGAGCTAACCTGATTCTGGAAATTATGAAGGACAACTGTAAGAAGCTGTTCAGAAGCGAGAGTGTAAGGGGTGTGATTTCCAAGGCTCCCTCTTCACATGAGACCCTCATTTAGAACTAGCAATGCTTTCTGTGAGCGATAGGCTGACAACTATAACTTGAAAACAACACCAATCTTTAAAAACTAATGAAGAAGGAGAATGAGGAAAAGGAGGAGGAGGAGGAGGAGGAGGAGGAGGAGGAGGAGGAGGAGGAGGGGGAGGAGGGGGGAGGAGGAGGAGGAGGGAGAGGAGGAAGAAGAGGAGGAAGAGGAGGAGGGGGAGGACATGGAGGAGAAGGAGGGGAAGGAGGAGGAGGGGGAGGAGGAGGGAGAGGAGGAGGGAGGGGAAGAGGAGGAGGAGGGAGAGGAGGGGGAGGAGGGGAGGAGGGGAGGAGGGGAGGAGGAGGAGGAGATAAAGATGACTGCCATGTGTTGGTTATGTGACTTCAGTAGACAGTTCACAAAGGGTAGAAATTTTTTGCAACAGTTCCCGAGGTCCAGAGAATCCACATTGTGTCCCAAGTACACTATGGAGTCAGGAGCAGCAGTAGAGACCAGATGTCTTTCACTCAATACCACGATTGCCCAAACACCCCGCTTTCTGATGTTTGGCTCCAGTGGCTTTTTAGTTTGCTAACACATGCTCGGAGCCACACAGACCACCTTCTATTTTAGTTCTCCTGCTGTTTGAGCTGACCTAGCTGAGCAGCACACGGAGAAGGCTCAAGCAGGATGCTTCTGTGCTGTATCACCCTGGAGGCAGTGTGAGCCTTGGCTTAGGAGGGGCTTGGAACTCAGGAATTTCTGGAGTGTTCATTTCCCCCAGGCAAAGGCGTGTGAGTGACTCACAGTTGGTCCTGGCGCTTGACAGCTGACTCTTGGAAGGAAAGGAGAGGCTGCAAATGAATCACTTGTGTACAGTGCTCTGAGGTAAGAAGTTGGAGCTGCTGCCACAAGCTCAACCTCTGATCAACCTAGAGTGTGAGGGTGGGGTGAGTCCCGTCTAGCTCTCCCTCAGCAGCAGTCACAGTCCTGGCTACTTGTTCTCTATGAAGGTGGGTCTGCTCTTTTTCTCCCTCTGTCCTTAAGACTGTGATGGTACCAAGAAGGAGGGAGAGTGCATTATGGCATTCCCTCCTTGTAAAATGCCCCCAAATCAATCTCAGGAAGAAGACTGTCAGCAGGACCCAAAGTAGTTTTTGGGGATTTCCAGCTTGGGAAAAGAGGAGGAGGCAGGTACATGGAAATGACGGTCCACATCCACAGTGGACTTCCCATGCAGGCATGCAAACATGTTTGTTGTGTTTCCCTAGCCCAATTCAGTTATTTTGACACTTTTTTATCGATCGAAAGATCAAAAAATCTTTGGCCCCTAGGCCAAAGAAAGTTGATACAAGGAGTAGACTGGCCATTTCAAAGTTGCTTTCTTTTCTGCTGAGGACAAAGTAAATACTGGGAAAAAAATGACTGGAAAGCATCAGGTTACTTCTGGGTACCCTCTTCTGTGCAAGAATTACAGCAGAGCAAATTTCATTATTGTCTGATAAAGAACCAACAGCCTGAAGATACCCTAAGACACCAGATGTAGAGGTCTGTGAGAAATCAGGCCAGGCCCCTAGTCTGGCTCCTAAAAAAGCAAACCAAAACACAAACAGCCCTGACTGTGAGGGTCAGAGCACACAGATGCAGGGCGGCTTAAAAGCCAGCTCCCCTTCCCCATTGTAACTACAGGGTAAGTCTATGGTCCTTCTAGCACCCACCTTCTCTGTGCCACTTAGCACCCAGAGCAGGCTAGAATAAATTAGGTGGGGTGGAATTACCTTCCATCTGACCCCAGGAAAGCTCACAGGAGTAAAAGCTCTCGTTTCCCCAGTTTTCTTAGGGTAGCTGACATATCTGCACCTTGTTTTAGATGCTGAGTTGTACAGTACCTGGAGGCCGTCTCTCCCACTCCTCCACTTTAAGCTATAACCAGGGTTTTGAAAGGAAAGTCTTTTCTTCTCTAACGCTGCTGCTCTGGTATGATGGCGCCATGTGTCTCTGAATGCTCCCCTAAGGATCCTGTACCCACTCCCAGTGGCTGAAAGGCTTGTCCTGTGTGAAAGGCTCCATTCTGCTTTTCAACCCTGTCCGTTAGGGTCTAGTGTAGTCATCATCACAGGTACTCAGCTATCTGAAGCTCTTTCCTTTAGATCTCCACCTTAAAGCCTATTTTAAAAGCTCCACTTGAATATTCCATTCACTTCAAATCCAACCACCTGAGGTTAAGCTTGTCAAGATCTATGACCGCCAATGAGAAGAGACAGGTGGGATGGATAGAGGCTAGAGTGTTTTTTTTTTTTTTTAATTGGATTTTTTTTAAATTCACATTTCAAATGTTATCTCTTTTCCCTGTTTCCCCCCCAGAAACCCACTATCTCCCCTGCTTCTGTGAGGGAGCTCCCCTACCCATCCACCTACTCCCTCCCTCCTCCCCGCCCTGACATTCCCCTACACTCGGATATCAAGCCTCGACAGGACCAAGAGCTTCTCCTGTCACTGATGCCTCACAAGGCCATCCTCTGCTACATATGCATTGGAGCCATAAGTCCATGAGATCACATTTGCACTTCATACTGGGGATAGAAACTCATACATGAACATTGTAAACATCATCTCAGCACCTCCACACTGTCGATGGAGTGTTTTAGTCTATGTTGTCTTCTAACCGGCCAATGCCCCAGACAGAATGCAAGGTCTCAAGAGAGAATACAAACCCAAGTGCACAGAGCTGCTAGGGAGGGAGGGAAGGCACAAGGGGGCCCTGCAGGAGACAGAGATGAGAAGTCAAACCAATGCTGTGAATCTCAAAGACAAAGCTGGCTATGTGGCTAGAGGGACAAGCCTGCAGTTTCACTTCCTTGTTTCTCAGCTCTTCCTTCTCTACATCGGCTGCTGGTTGGAGAGAGTGGCAGGTCTAGTTGTCCCTGTAATCCTGATCTGCTGCCTCTTCGGGTCACTGACAATGAAGAAAGTGGAACTTATAGAATTAATTCTTGCCTGTTCATTAGCTTGTCATCTGGGGCCACATATTCCTGTTACAAAGACCTAAGTGCTTTTCCATGGATATCTCTCCAAGTGCAAAAACAAGAATGAGCGGAGAACCAAAGGGATAGCCTATCCTCCCTAGTCCATCACATTCTGTTTCTTTCATTTGTACATCTTCCACACCGGCCCATTTCTTCTACTCTCTCCTGTCCAGACTCCCTAGCAAGCTTCCTACCTGAGTTTCTGTGAATAACTCAGATCTTCCCTTCCTCCTCATAAGACATTCATCTTACACATGTACCTCTCATCAGATTACATTCCCTCGAAGGCTTCTAGAAGGTTCCCATTGTTGTTAACATTCAAAAAGACATCACAAAACATTTCATAGTCTAGATCCTGCTCAGGTCTCATCAGACCTAGTCAAAGGCTGTTTTAGTTTCATGATGCTCCCAGTAGTTCAAGATACCCCTGCCTCCTCCTACTCTGAGCCCTGCTTTCCTGTCTGAATAAACTTCCCACACCCGTGTTTCTACATGTGTTAAAAAAAAAACAAAAAAAAAACCAAACCAAACCAAAACAAAACAAAAAAACAAAAGCAGATCTCAACTAATTTTAAAAGGCCTGAATAGTGCAGCAGAAGGGAGAAACATCATTGGTTACAAATAATTAAGGAAGGCTGAGAGTGAGAGAATAGTCATCTCCATCCCCCGGGAGGAGTTCCCCAACTGGTTATCTTATACCAAGTGGTGGGCCGTGAAATCATGTACAGAAAAGTAATACTAAATTGACTGAGCAGGGTGAAGATACACACACACACACACACACACACACACACACACACACACACACACCACACACATACATACCACACACACACACATACATACCACACACACACACATACATACCACACACACACACACACATACATACCACACACACACACACACATACATACCACACACACATACCACACACACATACCACACACACACACATACATACCACACACACACACACATACACACATACACACATACCACACACACATACATACCACACACACATACACACATACACACATACCACACACACACACATACATACCACACACACACACATACACACACACATACACACATACACACATACCCCCCCACACCACACAAACACATACACACACAAATATATATATATATATACATATATATATATTTGTGTGTGTGTACCTATACAAAACAGTAATGAAGAGGAAAGAGACTTTGAATTTGAGAGGAAGCAAGGTGTGGATAGGAGGGGTTGAAAGGAGGAGGTACAAAGAGGAAAATGATGTAATTTTATTTTAGTTAACAAAGCCTCGGTTTTCATGTTAGGTCAGGTTCAAAAGATATCATAAATCTATGCATACTTTATTTTAAAAAATCAATCAGTGTCCTTGTCTTTATATGCTCAGTCATTTGTCAGTTTCCTCTATTTCTTTGTAAGTGAACGAACCATTGCTGTACCAGCATCTAGCATAGTTCCAAGCTTAGAGGAAGTGGCCACCAAGTATTCAAATGAACCAACTGCGTTTATAATTCCCAGTCCAGTGGTCTTTCCAATGCACAGCACTGCTTTATTTGGGGTCAGATGGAACCTTCAAGCAATATGAAACGGGGCTGAGGATGTAGCTCAGTAACAGAGCATGTGCTTGGCAGGCAAGAGTCTCCACGTTCAGTCCACAGCACCTAAATAAATCTGTCATGTAAGAACCTAGTAAAGATACATTTAGATGGACCCACCTGTTTTGTTTGATTAAAGAAGCAACTTCCCCATCTGACTCATCTGGAGCTAACCATCATCCTCCTTTCCGTTCCCATATTTCCTCCTTTTTACTAATGGAACCACAATTTACCAGGGCTCCCACTAAGACTCCACTGTTCCCTTGTCCCCACATTTAATCACCCATGAGTCATTACTTTTCTTTGGTACTTGTGATGTTTCCCAGGGCACATTCTCAGCCTTCATAGTTCATGGCAAGCTCACTCACTCTGGCTTTAACCACATGCTAAGCATTTCCCAATCTCTGCCACGGAGCCCTCAGCCCTCGTCTTTCCAGTCTCTGGGAGCCTGTTTCCTCCAGCTTACCGTATCTTAACCACCACTAGGCATAGGGCCTCTCAGACTTAGTTCTGTTTCCAGTGCAACCTGCCGTGTCTCTGCACTCTTCACCTTGACCAGTGAGCGCACACTATTGAGCTTCTCTAGACAGAGGCCTTGGTGCTTCCTTTTGGTTCAGTCCCTCCTAAAATGGACCAAGGAGGTCTTCTCACTGCCAAATGTTCCTCACTGTCCTTTCTCTCAGAGCCCACTGAGATAGATCTAATCTTGGCTCTCACAAGTTCCTGCCCAGGATCATCTCCCCCACTCGGCCATTCTGTCCCTCACTATAGTGGAACCATCAATGCCCTGGCTTTAGGCTTTTGGGTCCTCTACTGCTCAGAAGTCCAAGATCATCCTTCCCTGTGCATTTTAGGACATTTCCAACTTTGCCTTCAACCTTCTGTCCCATGTAGCACCTATCTGTCAGCCAACTCTCAGGCAATGTTCTTTGCCTAGTCCTTAATCTTGGATGGCACTGTGTCTTTTACATCCCCTTCTTCTGACATCCAGTTTTGCCTGGATATCTCCTACGCCATGTCCTGTTCATAGGTTAACTCCTTGCTGCTGTTCCTGGGGGCTTCGCACCCAGCCATGTTTACCTCGCTGTGATCGGACTTCACTGCCCAATGAGTGTGTGACCACGTGGTACTCTGAACACTTGGACCTAAGCCAGTATTTCTAAATACTCATATGTAGGAACAATACCCAGGCAATCTATATAAAATACAGTGTGCATTTTAAATCATTAAATACATGCCGGCTACTGGGAAGATGCCCAGCTGTTGTTCTGATGGCTGTCTGGATGTGGAAGTCAGCTTAAGGACCACAGAGATCACTCTGCAGACATTCCATGACAGAGTCAGGGAAGATACAATACACATAGTGGGAAAATACGCATAGTGGGAAAACCTAGGGATTTCCAGGAAATGTTGAAAGGTGGTATTTCATTTCAAGAAAACAAAGGGGGCAAACAAAGGGAACATCCCAACTAGATGAGCTTGAGGATTTTTATTTGCTTATACTTGTGATCAATAAACTCACTGAGGTAACCAACCCAGGCATCTAACTGGCTGCAATGTGGCTTTTCACTAGGTTGTTTGCAGAAGGCTACACGTTGAAGTGTTTCATTGGGCTGCTGTGTCTAAAGACTGCTTATTCGCTAATTAAAAGCTGCACACCGGAAACATCGATCTGCTCTGTGGAGCTGTCTGCTGGTTCTTGCTCTCTGACGACAGTATGCAAGTCTACTCGGTCTTCCATACTGCAGCTCAGGCTAACTCCTGGCTCCATCTCTCACAGGGAATCCACTGGGCTCTTCGACACGTGAGGGACAGGGAGATGGAATGACTTGCTAAGCCAACTGACAAATTTGGACTGGGCCGGAACTTGAGCTTCATGTGGCTCAGGCCCCCAACTTGCTGTTCAAATGATTAACCTCTGTTCCTTTATAGCCCAGAGTGTTTCAGTGTTTTGAAATCATAAACCTAAATGAGCCACCTAAATGCCTTTGAACTCACTCTGCCAAGGTGACTGGGCCAGGTCTGCAATTAATTACTGCGTCCGTTGCACACATCTGGGAGCCCCATGGCTTTATTGTGTTTTTCCAGGCTGCCATTAACAAAAATAACCCTTGGGAGCAGTTCCATTAGGGAAGCGTACACATTAGGATCATTTCCATGCTGTCCGTTAACACTGCAGAGAATTCCTTCTGTTATTTTATCATTTAAAATAGCATCCATCAAAGAGTGGGGGTTATTGGTTTAGCAATCTATAAGACTTCATTCAAATACAAGACTAGAGACCCAACGCTAAATTTATTTATAGGGATGTTTCCAAAAGTTACTATGTTTTTTTAATGTAGAAGCCATTTTTTCTAACGTACCCACTTCTTGGGCCTGGAAAGATGGCTTCGTCTTTAAGAACAGTGACAACTCTTCCAGAGAACCCAGGTTTAATTCCCAGCACCCATAAGTCAGATCATAATCTTCTATAACTCCAGTTCCAGGGCATCTGACTGCCTCTTCTGGCCTCTGAGGGTACCAGACATATACATGGTGCACAGACATATATGTGGGCAAAACATTCATACACATTAATGATGGTGATAAACTTTTAAAACTTATAAGTGCTTTAGCTTCCCAAAATTAAAAAAAAAATCATTCAAACTATCTTTATATTTTCTCTAGAATATTCAGTAGCTTCAGAGTTTTCATGTTAGTTTTCTGGGGTCAAGTACCAGCAGCCTTGTCCCTGTTAGCTTTTGATAGTCTAACAATTAATGAATTACACACATTGAAGCAGAAAAACCCAACATTGGAACTGTTTGCTTCACACGTTCACAGGCCTAGATTTTTCAAATTCCTAAAGTTATCTTAGAGCTGAAAATGAAATAAAATATAGACTATTTTACAAAAGTAACCGTGTGTAGCTAGGTCTGGCGGTGCATGCCTTTAACTCCAGCACTTGGGAGAAGGGGCAGGTGGATTTTTGTGAGTTCAAGGCCAGACTGTTCTATGTAATAAATTTCAGGAGAACAAAGGGCTACATGGTGAGACTGTCTCGGGGCCAGGGAGGTATGGGGGAAGGGTGTAGAAAGTAGTGATAGAGAATTTCATAGAAAAAAAAAAAAAGACAAACGAAAGCTAGTATAAAGAAACTGTGTGGTTACTCAAAACATTCACATAAAAAAAGAATTCAGATGAACCACATAAAAGCAACGGGGTAACGGCTCTGCTACCCCAAGCTACTGCCCGGAAATAGCTTAACATTGTGTGTTCCATCAAGTGTGTCGACTACTTGTATGATCCATGAATCAGTTAGATGCGATACCACTTTCAGTTAAGGACCTAAAAGAAGGAGGACAAGGAGGAGGAGGAAAGAAAGGGCAAGAAAAAGTTCATCCTTAGCCAGTGTATAACTTCCAGAGTCTACGGAGGAGAATCTGTGAGGGCAAATCATGCCAAGGCAGGAGGAAGCAGTAAGGCCAGTTCACAGAACATGGGGTAGAATCCACCCTCCCTCCGACCCCACACTGTGGGAGGTTCTGGAGCACTGTGTCCTCAACAATTAGTGGGGAGCCAGTGGAGAGGATTATAAGACGAAGGAGATGATTAAGGAGTATATCTTAAGGCAGCAATGCTAGGAAGACATCATGGACCTTCTCGACCAGAGAATAGCATAGAACGTCTGTCTGCGGCACTGTGATCAATGGAGCGACCTCAGTGTAGTTAGTTGATGTGTCTATCCACCAACACTGATGCTACTGGACTAATCTGGGTTAAACAGATAAGGCAGCAATCAGCTTAGAGTGGTCTATCACAGCTTCTAAAAGTTCCTTAGATTAGAGGGTAATTACTTGTGCTTTTCATGTTCACTAGAGACATGCTCACATAGGCATGTGGATTTTCTACCCTTCTTTCTATATCCCTATGCATGTGAGAAACTGCAGCAATAAGACTCCCTCAGACTAGAGCACTTTCTTTGATTAGCTACTATATTTTTCAAAGCTTAATTTGGAAAGAGGGAAAATGCTGGAACAGACTCCAATGTTTTATTAACATGATACTCCACAGTAGCACAGCCTCGCCAATTTAGCTGTGGGATAGTCTCCTCTAAATTCATCTTAGAAAATTAATTTAGAAATGCTGGCTTTGCAGGCATATAGTCTTAGCTGCTTGGGAGACTGTAGCAGGAGACTGGCTCAGATGGGTTACAAAGTTCAAAGCTAGCTTGTGAACTTTAGTGAGACTATTCCAAACAACAACGACTACTGTTACCACCACCACTACCAGCATAAAAAGAAGGCTAGGACTGCAGGTCAGTGGTAGATCACTTACCAAGCTTGTGTCATATGTGTGATTCCCATGTAACCCACGTAACCCTTAGTAACACACATATTTGCAAAAGTGCTTGTTGGAGTATCTTAGCCAAATTTCATAGGCTTAATATGAAGCCTATGAAACCTATGCAGTATTGCCTTAACTCATGTGACTATAGCCAAAATTAAATTAGTTAATTATGTATTCTGGAGTTAACAAAAGGAAGAGGCACCAGGAAGCTTATTCCACATATTCCATGCGTTATGTGCATTTTCATGACCTGTCAAATTTCCAGGAAATGTAACCTACACATTCGTGGTGTGGGTCACCCCCCCCCCCACACTCATGTCTTGAATTTAAAAGATGAGCCTAAGGGCTGGAACGAAGGCCCAGCAGGTAAAGTCCTTGTCACCCACCTTGCTGACCTGACTTGGATCTGTGGAACCTGTGTCATAAAAGGGGAGCAAGGACTTCTGAAGGTTGTCCTCTGACTTCTACATGTAGGACAGAGCTCTACAACTACACACACACACACACACACACACACACACACACAGAAGAAAGAATGAATAAATAAGTAAATAAATGTAATAAAAATTTTAAAGTAGATAAACTTCATCAGACATCACTGGAGTTGTTGGTAAATAATTAATACCTCACACAGGAAATTCATGTCCACCTGACATTAACTAAGAGTAAGGTAATTATGCATTTTGGAGACTCAGCCACAGAAAAGAACTTTGGGAAAACATGGTGAGACTGATTTGGAATTTCAGAGGAGAAGCTGTGGGAACAGCCTCTGAGTTTGTCTCTCAGAAGGGCCAGGCTGAGTACAAGCATATCTGACAATGAAATATGAGGCCTGAAGTCTAGGACATGTCAGGAATTCTTGTATACATCCTGCCTGTCTCAGGGGCTTCATCTCCACTCGCTTGCCTCTGTTAATGACTCCATCCGGTCTGTTGTCCTGTTCATTCATCTGGATGAACCATCCGTCTATCTGTTGGTCTCTCTGATCTGTCCTGTTTCTCCTTTTCAGTTGATCTCGACTCTGAAGCTCCAGTCTACCCTGTGGGACTGTACAGTCAACACTGCAGCAAGATATCCACCAGATTGGTTTGGTTTGCCACTGGATCAATATCCACATGAGCTAGTAACTCTATTAGTTTTCCAGCTTTTATTTCTCTGGCTTCTTGGAGACTCCTTGAAACTTTTTGCCTCTTAACCCTTGCATTGTTAACCTACTGTGGTGGACTGAATATGCCTGGGCCAGGGAATGGCACTAGTAGGAGGTGTGGCCTTGTTGGAGTGGGTGTGCCACTATGAGCGTGGGCTTTGAGACATTCCATCTAGCTGCCTGGAAGCCAGTCTTCTCCTGTTTGTCTTCAGATCAAGCTGTAGAGCTCTCAGCTCCTCCTGTGTCACACTTGCCTGGATGCTGCCATGCTTCCTACCATGATGATAATGGACTGAACCTCAGAACCTGTAAGCCAGCCCCAATTAAATGTTGTCCTTATAAGAGTTGCTTTGATCATTGTGCCTCTTCACAGCAATGGGAACCCTAAGACACCTATACATATACAGATATGCAAACATCACAGTGTGATGTATAACATGTGGTCTGTGAGTTACTGTTAAGACTAAAATACAATACCCTGCGCTTGCCCTCTGGGGTATCAAGGAAAATGGGAGTACATGGCAAATATTGCTGTCACTAAAATTTCTTGTGAATTAATTTCCTATATAAATTCTGACACTGTTAAATGTACATATGAATATCTATATTACTGACATAGCACACTCACAACAGATACCATATGCCTTATCTTAAGGCAAAAGGTCTTATTTTATTTTTATTCTCTTCGTTGTGTATTTGAGAGGGACTCCTGCATGCTAAGCAGGTACTCTGCCACTGAGTTTTATCTCAACATCCTCTCTGTCCTCATAAGATTGTGAGGGATAGTGCCATGTATACATAACCTATTGTTATGTGTGGTTTAACAGTTAAAAGGTTCTGGATATTTCCATGGCCCCTAGGACATGACTTGGTTGATATACAATATGCTCCCATCCTTTATCAGTTCAGTAACTATTCTGGTTACTTCTAAACCCTATGGTAGATCCTATGAAAACAAACACAAACACTAAACAAACAAACATCTACCCTAAGGAAACTTACATTCCAATATGGGGAAAGGAGTCAGTGAACAAGTAAGTAAGCTCGTTCTCTGACAAACACAGATAAGGGAGGAGAGGAGGAAGGAGCCTGGGTTTCCAGAGGGATGCACCTGTAAGCAGAGTTTCTGTGGAAGATTCCCTGACACAGGGCAACATCTGATGAAAGGCTAGAAAGGAAGAGGCACCAGGCCACATGGTAATGCATGTCGGGACACAGCAGGAAGAAATAACAAGAAAAGAGGTACCAAGGCAGAAACTGGCTTCACACCACAGGAAGAGTGTTCTTAAGTGCATGTCATAGAGAAGAGGTCAGGTGGTGAGCGGAGGGCTGTCAGAGGCTCTTAATGGATTCTAGTGGACTTCACAAAGCACTGGAGAATTCTAAGCTGAACACTGTTATAGTTTAACAGTGGTACTCCAAGTTTTGTGTCAAGGATAGACTACAAACAGAAAATGCAGAGAAGAAGCTATGTTGCTCTGCCAGAGCCCGACCAATGCAGACAGATGTGGATGCTCACAGCCAACTATCTGTTGAAGTATGGGGACCGCAATGGAGGAGCTAGAGAAAGGACTGAAGGAGCTAAAGGGGTTTGCAGCCCCACAGGAAGAACAACAACATCAACCAACCAGACACCCCAGAGCTCCAGGGACTAAACCACCAACCAAAGAGAACTCATGGAGGGACCCATGACTCCAGTCACATATGTAGCTGAGGATGGGCCTTATCTTGTCAGGCATCAATGGGAGAAGAGGCCCTTGGTCCTGTGGAGACTTGATGCCCCAACGTAGGGGAATACTAGGGCAGTGAGGCAGGAGTGGGTGAATGGGTGGGTGGGGGAGCTTCCTCATGGAAGCGGTGGGGGGGATGTGGAGGGAAAACTGGGAAGGGGATGACATTTGAAGTACAAATAAAAAATAACAAACAAACAAAAAAAAGGAGCTATGCCCCCAAGTAGGTAAAAGATGCTGTTGTCTTGGGCCAAAGCAATAGAGAAGGAGTCAGCAAACAAAAGCCAATTCAAACTAACAAAAGGAGAGTACCACAGTTCTTATCCTAAGGAGGAAACAGCGACTCTGTTGGGATGTGGAGCATAAGATAGACTGATGACTCGGGTATACTGAAGGAGTCAGGATGCGACACAGTTATGTCAAGTTCAATCTGTAACTTATAGATGCACTTGGACACACATATATAGAAAGAGGTTGGAGACTTACTCTCTTAGAGTAATGCAATTTGATCAAAGCCCTGCAGCCTGCCATGGAAGCCCATAGATACGGAGGAATGGAGAGTGTTTGTGGGGGTGCCAGTGGGTGCCGACAATTTAAAAATGTGTTGTGTATGGGGTATGTGGTGTCAAACACATCCCTTATAGACTATTTGCATCTATATATCTATGGAAATAAAAAATCTGAGTGATGGCAGGACAGACTTTAAAGTCTAGGATACAGGAAGCAGAGGCAGGTGGATCTCTGAGTTCAAGGCCAGCCTGGTCTAGAGAGCAAGTCCCAGGACAGCCAGGGATACACAGAGAAACCTTGTCACAGGAAAATAAAAAGGAAAAAAAGGAAGAAGGAAGAAAGGAAGGAAGGAAGGAAAAGAATAAACTCTGACCCTTAATTCTTTCTGCCTGAAAGAACTGCAGGAATGGAAATGGAGAGGAACCTGAGGGGAAAAAAAGGTCCAATAACAGGCCCAAAGTGGGATCCAGCTCAAGGGGAGGCCCCAAGGCCTGACATCATTACTGAGGCTATGGCGTGCTCACAAAAAGGGACCTATCATTATTGCCCTCTGAAAGACACAACAAGCAGATAAAAGGATAAGATGTAGATATTTGCACCCAACCAATCAACAGAAGGTGCTGACCCCTCTGGTTGGATTAGGGAAAAACTGGAGGAAGCTAAGGAGGAGGGCAACCCTGTAGGAGGACCAGCAGTCTCCATTAACCTGGACCCTGGAGATCTCTCAGACACTGGATCTCCAACCAGGAAGCACACACCAGCTGATATGAGGCCCCCAACACATATACAGCAGAGGCCTCCCGGGTCTGAGTTCAGCCAGAGAAGACGCACCTAACCCTCAAGAGACTGGAGGCCCTGGGGAAGTTTAGAGGTCTGGTGGGGAGGGGGTTGCGGGAGGAGAAATGGGATGTGGAACAGTCAGAGGGTGGACTAGGAGGGGAATAAAATCTTGAGTGTGAAAATAAAGAAAAAAAGAATGAAGAGTTCAGGAATGATCAAATTTCAATATGGTTTTAAATTTTTCTGTCCTAATCAAGAGATTAAACAGGTGATAAAAGGAGATGGCACATGGCCAACTGTGACTTTTGGGTGCAGATCTCATCACATTCGTGCGCTCTGCGGACAGTGCAGCTCTGGCAGAGGCGTTAATTCTACCACAGCAAAGTCACTCACAGCACCCATCACCGAGCCAGTCCTTCTGTACCAGAGGCCTTTCTCCATTTCTTCAGCAATCTGGCAAATTTTGCTCCACAAAGGCTAACAGAATATATTGAATATTTCAAAACTATTTCAGGAATATTTCCACAGAAATAAAGATGACCTGCATAACTCACTCAGGGAGAAAAGATTTATTTGTGCCCCAGGGTGAGCAGTTAATCTTTAACACTGACTAAAGTATTAATGCAGAATTGGGTTTCATCAGAAGCCTGGGCTAACCAGAAGAGCTCGGGTTTCTACCTCTGATGCCTCTGGTGCCTCCAGGGTTTTTGGCCATTTACTTTTTACAATACATAAATTCAAGCAGTTTAAATACAGGCCCCCCTTTGGGGGGAATCACATGTTATAAACATCGAAAAATTTCACGTATGATGGTAGTTATGCCCCATGTGAGCTTTTTTTTTTCTGTTCGATATGATACAGTTTCTCTATATCTTTAAGATTAGCTTCAAACTCCCAGACTCCTTGCTTCGGTCTCTACAGTTCTGTGATTTTAGGGATCACCACCACATCTGACTTTTTTAGGTTAAACTTTCAATGCCTATATTATTCCTTGTTTTAGAACTATCTCAGCACCATCCAGAAACCGAGAGCCAGAAACAAAAGATAGGCTGTAGCTACAGACGGGGGGAATTTCACTGCCCTATCCCAGGATACATCACTTTCAGAAAAGCGAGAAGACCAAAAATGGTTGAGGGCAGTTCCATCTTCCATGACTCCAAGGTCTAATATTAGGTCAGGTCCTTCAAGGCCAAGCTCTGTGCCAGAATAAGCCTTAAAAGGCAAACAGCAAAATGCCAAAAGCAAAGGCAGAAATACACCAGGGATCCAAGAGAAGCAAAACCCCACAGGATCTGAACTGTGTGGGCTTCTTACTAAAACAGGTGAGTGAGTTCTGTTGTGTGTTCCTTCTGCTCAAGCTTCCCTCCTCTTCCATTCCAACCATGACAGGGTTCTAATGTGACATTCAAACGTCACTTCCTCCACTGGCCAAACAGTACTAAACCTGGCAGATTTCTAATAGACGTCTTCTTATCTATGCCCCATGCCTGTCATACACTACTGTCCCATGAATAATTTTATCACTTTAACATTTCTCTTTTTACCTTTAAAAGCTTAGATTCCTAAAGCCTGACTCAGGACTTGCTCTTATAAATCTTATGCTTGCTAGCACCAATTTAATGGAAGAGTTTCATTTATTATTATGAATAAACGGTATCGGATTAGGCTCACAAAATCTAGATGTCCCCATGAGGTTTAGGACAGTGGCTGGCAGTGAGGCAGCAGCTCCATAGCTGTGTGACTAACTTCTCTAAGCTCTCAGGTGTCCTGAAAGACTGCATTAATAACATCTATTTAACTTGGCATTTTTCACCAAGATAAAGTCATCAGGGATCCTGAGTTCATGTTTATGACAAGGCTGTGTCTGATACAAAACAGAACCAGCTGCATGGTGTTGGCACCCACCTTTACACACCAGCTGGTGAGAGGTAGAGTCAGGCAGATCTCTCTGAGCTTGAGGCCCGCCTGGTCTACAGAGCTAGTTCAAGGATAGCCAGGGCTACACAGAGAAACCCTGTCCTGAAAAAAACAAACCAAACGAATAAAATCGAACAACCTAACATCACCAACAACAAAATACCTCAACCCCTTCCGCCCCGCCCTCCTTATTTTATTTACTTCTCCATAGTAAAGTGTAATTTTCATACAAATGCATCTCCTACTTTTACGCACTTTGAAATATAGTACCCACTTCTTCTAAGAGCGCTTGGGCTCCCAGAACCCTTCAGTGCACACTAGCTGAAAGATGAGCTGAGAAAGGACCAGGAAGTGCCTGCTCCTGCTCTCACCATCCTACCTTTGGTACGGCCGCCCTCATCCTGCAACGAAAACAAACCAAGTCTGCCTTGACCACCTTGACCCTGTGCTCCCCCCACCCACCGTTTCCTACCCCTCGCATGCACACCACACAGCTGTGTAATGGACACCTCTGGACACAAGTCCACACTACTGACCTGAGGGAGCCTTCTGATACGTCCCAGGTGCTTGGTGCATCTTCATGGGGTGTCACTGTCATTCCCTAGCGCGTCTCGGTGCTCCTGTGACTACAGTTTCTGTCATCTCACGTTTCACCTACCATAGTTTGGGTTTGAATTTCACTCCCCAGCGATAGCCTAAGAAGCCTTAGTGGTTTGGACATGTAGTGCTACTCTGTTTCTATGCCTTCTGCATGGGATGTATTCTCCTTTTCTCACCTCTTTTGCTTCTTTTTTTTTTTTTTTTTTATTAACTTGAGTATTTCTTATATACATTTCGAGTGTTATTCCCTTTCCCGGTTTCCGGGCAAACATCCCCCTCCCCCCTCCCCTTCCTTATGGGTGTTCCCCTCCCAACCCTCCCCCCATTGCCGCCCTCCCCCCATAGACTAGTTCACTGTGGGTTCAGTCTTAGCAGGACCCAGGGCTTCCCCTTCCACTGGTGCTCTTACTAGGATATTCATTGCTACCTATGGGGTCAGAGTCCAGGGTCAGTCCATGTATAGTCTTTAGGTAGTGGCTTAGTCCCTGGAAGCTCTGGTTGCTTGGCATTGTTGTACTTTTGGGGTCTCGAGCCCCTTCAAGCTCTTCCAGTTCTTTCTCTGATTCCTTCAATAGGGGACCTATTCTCAGTTCAGTGGTTTGCTGCTGGCATTCGCCTCTATATTTGCTGTATTCTGGCTGTGTCTCTCAGGAGCGATCTACATCCGGCTCCTGTCGGTCTGCACTTCTTTGCTTCATCCATCTTGTCTAATTGGGTGGCTGTATATGTATGGGCCACATGTGGGGCAGGCTCTGAATGGGTGTTCCTTCAGTCTCTGTTTTAATCTTTGCCTCTCCCTTCCCTGCCAAGGGTATTCTTTTTCCTCATTTAAAGAAGGAGTGAAGCATTCACATTTTGATCATCCGTCTTGAGTTTCGTTTGTTCTAGGGATCTAGGGTAATTCAAGCATTTGGGCTAATAGCCACTTATCAATGAGTGCATACCATGTATGTCTTTCTGTGATTGGGTTAGCTCACTCAGGATGATATTTTCCAGTTCCAACCATTTGCCTACGAATTTCATAAACTCGTTGTTTTTGATAGCTGAGTAATATTCCATTGTGTAGATGTACCACATTTTCTGTATCCATTCCTCTGTTGAAGGGCATCTGGGTTCTTTCCAGCTTCTGGCTATTATAAATAAGGCTGCGATGAACATAGTGGAGCACGTGTCTCTTTTATATGTTGAGGCATCTTTTGGGTATATGCCCAAGAGAGGTATAGCTGGATCCTCAGGCAGTTCAATGTCCAATTTTCTGAGGAACCTCCAGACTGATTTCCAGAATGGTTTTACCAGTCTGCAATCCCACCAACAATGGAGGAGTGTTCCTCTTTCTCCACATCCTCGCCAGCATCTGCTGTCACCTGAGTTTTTGATCTTAGCCAATTGCACTGGTGTGAGGTGAAATCTCAGGGTTGTTTTGATTTGCATTTCCCTTATGACTAAAGATGTTGAACATTTCTTTAGGTGTTTCTCAGCCATTCGGCATTCCTCAGCTGTGAATTCTTTGTTTAGCTCTGAACCCCATTTTTTAATAGGGTTATTTGTTTCCCTGCGGTCTAACTTCTTGAGTTCTTTGTATATTTTGGAAATAAGGCCTCTATCTGTTGTAGGATTGGTAAAGATCTTTTCCCAATCTGTTGGTTGCCGTTTTGTCCTAACCACAGTGTCCTTTGCCTTACAGAAGCTTTGCAGTTTTATGAGATCCCATTTGTCGATTCTTGATCTTAGAGCATAAGCCATTGGTGTTTTGTTCAGGAAATTTTTTCCAGTGCCCATGTGTTCCAGATGCTTCCCTAGTTTTTCTTCTATTAGTTTGAGTGTGTCTGGTTTGATGTGGAGGTCCTTGATCCACTTGGACTTAAGCTTTGTACAGGGTGATAAGGATGGATCGATCTGCATTCTTCTACATGTTGCCCTCCAGTTGAACCAGCACCATTTGCTGAAAATACTATCTTTTTTCCATTGGATGGTTTTGGCTCCTTTGTCAAAAATCAAGTGACCATAGGTGTGTGGGTTCATTTCTGGGTCTTCAATTCTATTCCATTGGTCTATCTGTCTGTCTCTGTACCAATACCATGCAGTTTTTATCACTATTGCTCTGTAATACTGCTTGAGTTCAGGGATAGTGATTCCCCCTGAAGTCCTTTTATTGTTGAGGATAGCTTTAGCTATCCTAGGTTTTTTGTTATTCCAGATGAATTTGCAAATTGTTCTGTCTAACTCTTTGAAGAATTGGATTGGTATTTTGATGGGGATTGCATTGAATCTGTAGATTGCTTTTGGTAAAATGGCCATTTTTACCATATTAATCCTGCCAATCCATGAGCATGGGAGATCTTTCCATCTTCTGAGGTCTTCTTCAATTTCTTTCCTCAGTGTCTTGAAGTTCTTATTGTACAGATCTTTTACTTGCTTGGTTAAAGTCACACCGAGGTACTTTATATTATTTGGGTCTATTATGAAGGGTGTCGTTTCCCTAATTTCTTTCTCGGCTTGTTTCTCTTTTGTATAGAGGAAGGCAACTGATTTATTTGAGTTAATTTTATACCCAGCCACTTTGCTGAAGTTGTTTATCAGCTTTAGTAGTTCTCTGGTGGAACTTTTGGGATCACTTAAATATACTATCATGTCATCTGCAAATAGTGATATTTTGACCTCTTCTTTTCCGATCTGTATCCCTTTGATCTCCTTTTGTTGTCTGATTGCTCTGGCTAGAACTTCAAGAACTATATTGAATAAGTAGGGAGAGAGTGGGCAGCCTTGTCTAGTCCCTGATTTTAGTGGGATTGCTTCAAGTTTCTCTCCATTTAGTTTAATGTTAGCAACTGGTTTGCTGTATATGGCTTTTACTATGTTTAGGTATGGGCCTTGAATTCCTATTCTTTCCAGGACTTTTATCATGAAGGGGTGTTGAATTTTGTCAAATGCTTTCTCAGCATCTAATGAAATGATCATGTGGTTCTGTTCTTTCAGTTTGTTTATATAATGGATCACGTTGATGGTTTTCCGTATATTAAACCATCCCTGCATGCCTGGGATGAAGCCTACTTGATCATGGTGGATGATTGTTTTGATGTGCTCTTGAATTCGGTTTGCCAGAATTTTATTGAGTATTTTTGCGTCGATATTCATAAGGGAAATTGGTCTGAAGTTCTCTTTCTTTGTTGTGTCTTTGTGTGGTTTAGGTATAAGAGTAATTGTGGCTTCATAGAAGGAATTCGGTAGGGCTCCATCTGTTTCAATTTTGTGGAATAGTTTGGATAATATTGGTATGAGGTCTTCTATGAAGGTTTGATAGAATTCTGCACTAAACCCGTCTGGACCTGGGCTCTTTTTGGTTGGGAGACCTTTAATGACTGCTTCTATTTCCTTAGGAGTTATGGGGTTGTTTAACTGGTTTATCTGTTCCTGATTTAACTTCGATACCTGGTATCTGTCTAGGAAATTGTCCATTTCCTGAAGATTTTCAAATTTTGTTGAATATAGGTTTTTATAGTAAGATCTGATGATTTTTTGAATTTCCTCCGAATCTGTCTCTTCTGCTTCTTAATGCAATTCTTCACCTTTTAAAACTAAGTCCAGTCGTCAGATCTTCAAGGAGCTTGCTCAGGAGGACTGCAGTCTGAACTAGAGTCTGGGTTTTATGTTTGTACAAAAAAGGCACTGACTGTAAGAGTGTGCCATCAGCCCTTTGTGAAGACCTGAGGCCTAGTGGCACGGCTGCATCCCTACCTGTATACTTGGAAACCCATGAGACCTCATGCTCAGAATTCAGGTGAGCTCTTTATAATGCTGCTGTGTGCTTAGTGCCGTGGAAACCCTTTAGGTGCAGAAGATCTGATTTTCAACAATTTCTTTGGAGATGTTTGTTTTTAATTTATGTGTAAGAACGTTTTGCCTGTGTCCATGGATGTACACCACATGTGAGCCTGGTGCTGGATTAAAGAGAGACAAGTGCATCAGGTGCCCTGAGACTGGAGTGAGATAGTTCTAAGTGTCCACTTGGGTATCGAGAACCAAACCTGGGTCCTCTGAAAGAACAGCAAGCACTTTTCATCTAACATTTAGCATCTGAAAATGATGCCACTGTCTCCTTTTGACAGATGAAAATGGAGCTTTGGTGAATTTAGTTCTGCCTGGGCTCTTGTAGTCAGTAGGTGGCAGAGCCATGATTAAAACTGGAAACACTTAACCTTGGCTCCCTTACTATAAAAACAATGAGGATTAAGTGGTTCTGAATGTCATTCATGGACAGTAGTTTTCTACAGACTCAATTTTCAGAAGAACATTACAAAAAAGAAAATAAGCAGTTTCTTTTTAGCTGATTCATAAACTGAACCTTACCTCAGTAATACTCTTATGAAATTTCTGTACTTCAGTGATAGACTAGACAATTATGCGAAGGAAAAATCAAAGCCCAATAAACACAGACTTCGTGCTTCTAAAGCCACGAAACCCATGCTTTACATAGTCACGTTAACTTTTGCATTAATGTACGAGAATCTTGAGACTGAATCTACAACATCTCTCCTACTTCTTTTCATGTACTTCCAAATGCTTAACTCACTTCCAATGGATGCTCTAAAGCATGAAGATGTATAGAAAGTTGTTTCCTATACTCCTGTCCTTCAGTTAAGTGCTCTGATCACACTTCACTCTCTGGTGACTGACTCTAGAAGATGGTCTCCAGAACGCATTCCAAATCAGCCCAATCCACATACAAACCCAGCCAACCACACATGGATCTGAGAGGAGAAGCTACCAACACCACTTTCCTTTGTATTTATACTGTTCAGCAGTCGGAATTTCAAAGATCTTGCTCAGGAAGAGAGCGCAGCTCTCACCGTTCAGGAAAGCAACTCCTTCGTTTTTTGCAGCAGGAGCAGGAGGAGGCCATTACTGAAAACTACAATAATCAAAATGCAGAGACCATCTAACTGAAAGCGGAGGTGACGGAGACAAACTAAAACACCAAGGTCACCACTCTGGCGCTTAAGGCTCAGTGAACATCTTAGAAAGGGCTGAAAGGCTGTAAGAACCATATGCAGAGATTGTGAAATCCACTGTAAGATTGTGCCTTCTAGCCATGACAGGGAAGCCGCGACCATGAAATCTTAGCAAAATGGCTGTCTAAACCAGACCTGATTAATTCCAACAACAGTTGACATCCCAACACAGATAGGGGAAGTCTTATGGAATGCCACTCCTAGCTGAAGAGCTACAGCAAGTAATAACTTCCTAGAGTGGGAGAATCAGTCTTCCCAAGGAATGAGTTTCCTGATTGGTTAGCTAACACAGAGTGGTTGGCCCTAGAAATAAACACATGCAGGACATACTTATATGTTGACTCATTGATAAGTACGTGTAAAGACAATGGTTAAAGAAGTGAAGACTGTGAATTTGAGAGGGAAGAAGGAGAGAATGGACCTGGGAGAGGTGGAGCAAGAACAGGGGGAAAATTATGTAATTATATTTTAATAAATTGAAAAAAGAATTTTCTAAAAATTCATTGCAGAAGATATATTGGGGTTATTTCACTTACAGGAAGAATCACAATATAATCATATAGCTTTACAGAATTTTTAGATGTATTTATTAGCAGGAAACAGTACACAGTCAGAAGGAGATAGACTTTCAAGTAACTAAAGAATTATACAAAATCCATAGTAAGGAAACCAGTAACTAATTGAGATTTAACTTTTACACAGAAACAAAGAGTTCAACTATTGACTATTAGATAGGAAGTTTAAAAGTTGCCTTATTCATAGGATGGGTACATGTAGGGTCAATGGATAATCTCAGGCTTTCTTTCTCACTTTTACCTGGGTCAAGACAGATTTTATTTGTTAATCTTTAGCTTTGCACAGCAGGTTGGTAGGTCTGAGAGCTTCTAAGGGTTCTCCTGTCTCCAATTCCCATCTCCCCGTTAGGATGACAGGTATGTGTAATCGGCTTTTATGTGGGTTCTGGGGATGCAAACTTACGTCCTCACATTTATGCAGTTGTACCCACAAATCCCAATCTCCAGCCCCTAGAACTTACCATAAGTTTGCACGGATGATAATTTCAGAAAATGAACTGTGCCCCCATGGAGTTTGTATGAGAATGTGTTTAAACTGCTCAGTTTATAGTGCGACCGACACACAGGTATGCATGTTAGCGCAGGCTTCTGATTATAAACATATTCTCCGCAATGCGCCAATTTGTCTAACTGTTTTGTGTTTTTTCAGCTTGGAATTAAATGCATTTTTATGATCATTTTGGGTAGCTTACATAGCTAACATCGATAATGTTTTATATTATCACATATGCTTCAAACATTAGAACTTGTGACACACACTCTGTTAATAGCGTTACATCGCTGTAGTGTAGGGAGAAGCTTAAAAGGCTATGGTAGTGATTTCGGGATCTGAATTGTGCTATTAGAGGTCAATTGGAAGCACAGAGAAGTCCTAACCTAATCAGGGTTTAGAAGCCGACAGACAGGATCTTAAGACGCACCCACAGAGAATAGATGCCTGAAGACAACAAGATCTAAGGAGGCTCAGGTCCTTTGTATAAAATGGGACGCTTTGAATGGATCTGCCTATCCCTCTCTGTACTTGTCACCTCCACTGCCTTATAATACCTAACATTAGGGAAACTGACACAAACACTTGTCCTGCCTGGGCTGGAAGGATGATGATGTCCTGCATGTTCAACATTGTTTTGCTTGACTTTTCTTGACATCATTTATTTGGGGACAGAGCCCCCACCAAATTTGGATTCTTGGTTAATGTTGCAGATGAGAACACGTAGGTGTGGGGCTTGGCTGTATATGTGTTTAGTATCCATGGAACATTTTATAAAATAGTGCTATGTTATTTTACACACACACACACACACACACACACACACACACACACACACACACACACACATTTTTTCCCCTGGGGGTTAAACCCAGGGTCTCATAAAGGTTTGTAAAATAATTAGGTTTTATAAAACTTCAAAAAAAATGCTATTCATAGAACCTCTAAGCCCACAGTTTACTAAAGCACAGAGAGTTTGTTTTTCTATTATAGAGATGTAGTTCTCCCCGGCTCTCTCTTTGTCTTAACTGGGCCGGCATCGGTTTGGCCCTGACTTTCGTCAGGAGGGCTGCTGGCACAAGTGTGAAGTGCACGGGCACTGATCGCTGCACGGTTCAAGCTCGACAGGAGGCAGCTGGTACCGAGAAAAAGAGCGAGTCTATACTGTTTTAGGTAAACTAGAGGAATGGCTAGAAAGAAGAAAAATTTAAGGAGAATGAAAATGTTTATGCATTACAGGTTAGAATGGAGTAAATTCTGCATGAATTCTCTATTTCTGATCCTTTAGAATTCTAAATATTAGCAAGTAAGACATGCAAGTGGACAAATTATTTTCTTTAAAGACATCAAAAGCCAAATTTTGGAATTAGGAATCTAAAAGCAATGATCATATTGTACTAACTTGCAGATTCCCAGGACGCGTACACAAAGCTCATTCACCAAGAGATTGATAGGTGAGCTCAGGAGCTGACAGTGGGTGTTACCAGACACCAGATCCCATGCAGGTCATAAGGCTCCAGCATCTTTGTCTGTAACAGGGCCTTCTGGAAGCATCCTATACAGCTTCTTGACCATCGCCCCAGGAAATAGAGAAAGCGTTGAGCAAGGATGCAGTCCCTGTCAGTTAACCTCAGAGGTACCGATTTCTGCTTGTTGTGCTGAGCTGCACTGGGCTAGATCTGCAAGGTGGAGGGCATGCAGCAAATATCCAAGTGAGTGGCTGCTGGGTGGTGAGCTGAAGTGGCATGCTGGAAGCAGGATGAGTGACAGATGATAAGGACATACAGAAGCCCAACTTCCACAGGTGGCACCCACTCTGGCATGCCGGGAAAGAACATCAGGTGGAGCAAACAGACGTGTGCTCATCAGGAAGGAGCTGACGTCACGCAATGATGCTGGGTGTGTTAGGAGGTGGAGAGGCAATGTGGCATACAGCGACAGGGCCTGCAAACTGTGGCTACAGCCACAAACCAAAGGTCAGTCTTCAAATGCAGACAGTGTGGAAACGCGCCCCTATACCTACAGAAAGGAGCACTGTTAGATGTGACAGTCACTATGAAAGGCTGATGGGGGCACTAGTTAATAAAACTAGAAGTTAATATAAAGTTAGAGATGCAGCCAAAATGCAGAACAACGATTTTGGCTTAGTATTAAAAAATTTGAGAACAGTTAGTTTTAGCATGGGAACTTTTATTTTGTACCATGGTGATGACTGCTTTGTGTCTATGGCCATAACTACCCTTTGCTAAGACACCATTAACTTTCAAACTATTACTAACTCTCCATGACACTGAAGAGCTGCTGGGCCTCCTGCCACGGCATCAGAAATGGTATCCAGCTTCTAAATACAAGACAATATTGGGAAGTTGTGTGAAACGTTGGCAGTAAGTTGTGAGGATGTGAGCACTTTGCCTTTGAATAAAGAGAACAGGAACTATGGGAGATTTTCAAGATCATTAAACACGGCAAGTCCTCTGGATGACTGGATGCTGGGGAATGAACAGGTGGCTGCGATGTGAAACTTTAGTTTTGTTCCGTTATTCATGTTTGCTTTATTTTCTGACAGGCTCTTTCTACATAGCTGAGGTTAGCCCTCAACTAGGAATCCTGCAGCTTCCGTCCCCTGGGTTGGGATTATAGGAAGGCACCATCATATTCAGATTCTTAAGTAGCTTTAAACAAAACAAAACAAATCAAAATAAACAAAAACTCCACACAAACCAAGCCAAAGCATTCTTGGCTACATCATAGGGTCTCACTTTCTCCATGTTTCTTTGCTATTTATTGAGTTAGGAGAAATGGGTCTATCGCCTAAGAAAGGAGCTCCACGCACAACACACATAGGCATGTTCCAGCTCGACATCTTTGAAATCTTTTGACCCACTCAGCACTCGGTTGAAAAGTATGTACTCAGTGAGTATTTGTTGAATGAATGAACAGACTGAGATACACGTAGGTAGTTTAAAAGTAACATGAGTCCTGGATCCTTGGGGACTGTGAAGCCACTGTGAAGGGAAACTTAACAAGTAGACCTAAATGAAAACAGGCCTCTTTCCAACCTGGCATCCAGAGGGATCCATAATTCCCTGCCTAGAAAGCCCCACTCATCTGCTTACTACTCCAGTTTCCTTATGCAACGGTTGGCCTCATGGGTAATCCTGCTACCATCAAGAAGTTGATGTACTTAATTTTTTTCTTTGATTAGGTCACCTTACGTGGGAGCCACCCATGCTCTCTGCAGTAGAGAGAAGACAGAAACATTCATTTCCCGTGTGGCTGATGAGAACTAGGCATTGGTATAGGAAGCTTGTGATATCCAGTCCAGGACCATGTGCCTCCAGGAAGCGACGTAAGTATAGGTGCTGCTGCTACATGTGTTTCATGGGAGAAAGCCACACAGGACCATGCTACATCAACTTGTCTAGATGAGTCTGTTGTCGCGGTGGAGCTTCACCTGAGTAACAACACTGCGTACAATCTTGCTCAGAGAGCATGGGCAGAAAGAAATCACCAATAAAATAAACTCATTAAAATCATTTCCAGTTGTTCACTTTCTACCTCCTTATCTCTAGAATGGTGCCTGTGTGATCTTCTGAGACAACGTCTTGTCCTAAAGGTGTCTAGAATCTATCAACATTAAAAGGATCAGCTATCAAAAGGCTGCATATGTTTTAGAGGGAAGACAGCTGAGGCCTATGTGGTCTATACTAGCATGATCGAGCTCATTAGGTTCCCGAAAACAAATGAAGCACCCTATGCTCAATTATTAGCTAGATATTTCCTTTAATCTTATATTACTCTTTTTAATCTTGATGTTATTCTTAATTTCGCCACTTATATCACGCCACTCACAGGCAGAGTGCTACGGGTTCTTTATAATATGGAATTAATGAAGCCATATGTGGAACTGCAATATTTCGTGTGTATAAATTCAATATAACCCTAAAAACAAATACTGCCTCAATTTTTCAAATTCTCAAGAGAAACTTTGATTCATTTTATTTTGAGACAGGCCTCATGATGTCTACTGGGCAGGTCGAGACCTCATTTTATATCACTCTTATCCTAGAACTCTGTATCCTTTTGCCCCAGTGTCTTGAGTGCTGAGATTACTGGTGTGTGCTCTCATGTTCAACAGAGAGACTCATAATAGACACAGATATTTCTATAAATGGAAGAAAGTTATCCTGAGCAAGTGTTTTGATTTTCAAATCAAATCAAATTCAGATGAGATACATTGCAAATTAAAGCCATTCTCATAATTACCAAGGTGTGAAAATGTCCAAGGTGGTTAAACTACATACACTGAGGTGTTGGTATTCCCTTTGCTATACTCTGTTATTTAAGGATCCAGTTCCTCTGGTGGATAGCGGATAGGTTTAAACATTGATTAAAAATTGAGACCAGGAAGCAGGGCAGAGACTAGGACCTGTAGACCTCAGCAAAGACTGAAAACAAGTGAATGTATGAGAAAAACAGCAGCTGGAAAAGAGAAAGGCAGGGTACCCTTAGCTGAGGCCAGCAGAATCACGCCACTCACAGGCAGAGTGCTACGGTGTTCTTTATAATATGGAATTAATGAAGCCATATGTGGAACTGCATGTAACAGAGCACGTGTGAAAAAAAATTAGGCTATGAAAAAGCCAGAAAGCTCACATTGTGTGACATATGAAATTCCCACCTTCCATGAAGCAGGGCTATTCCAGCTCTGAGATCTCTCTCCTCTGCTGAAAGTCTAATTTTTTTTAAATAAATGGTCTTTACTTCAGCTGCATCAGACTTTGCTCAGTTCTTTGTTCTGGTGCACAGTAACCTAGACTCTCTCTGGGAGAGTCCACCAAACACTTACATAAGCTGGTATCAAAATCATGCAACATTTTATTTAATTGAAAAGCAAATGTTAGAACACAAGATGATCCGTCCTGAGTCACTGGCAAAGCTAAATGGTGCATCTGTTTATTTGGGTAACACATATGTTTTTATGTAATATCAATGATTCATAACATTACGTCAGCTCAACAGCAACAGTGGGAAAAGCAGACTTCATCGTATCCTCAACACGGATACCTACTTTTGCACTCTAAGAAACAATGAGTGGCTTCCTTTAAGAGAGGTAGGGCAGTGCTCTAGTAATACACAGGGAATAGTGTCAGTCAGTGTTCCACTAAACCAAGAAACGAGCTGCCAACTGTGGTCTGCAAGCCACTTTCATTTCCTGAATTGTCCATCTTTCTTCTTGACCTGAGAACTCCTGGGTATTTATTCTATAACACAAGTACATATATTTTCAAGACTGTTTTATTAATGCCACCTAAAAAAAATTACAGCTTTTAGTGACATTTGTACACAAGGTATTTCCCAGTTAAGATCTAGCTAATTGATGAATTGCAGTTTTCAAGTCTTTGAAATATTTTTTATCCTCCTTTAAGTGCTTATTTTAAAGGTCTTTATTATCATAATTTCTTTTCGGAACGCTTTCTAGGCAAGCGAACTTCTGAAAAGGAAGGGATACTACACACTGAGCTACAATGAGAACACAAAGCTGCACAAGGAAATGGAGCCAATGAACACTCTAAAACCAGTCATGTGGTCAACGGAAGTACAGTCAACTAGAACCGTGTGTTGAGCATGTTTGTGTGGTGGTTCTGAGATTTTAATAGCTGGATATCTTTGACAAATAACATGAAATGGATGTCAAGACTATATTGAGAAAGTATATGAAACGTAAGCCAAAAAGGCTTCCAAAATCCCAAAGCTCCATTGGCGTTCAATGGAGACCATTAAAAAATTATTAGAATATTTTCATCCACCTCTTCAGAACATTATCTTGAACACAGTTTTCTGTACAGGTTTTAAGGACACACATAAAGTACATATGTATTTTATGCTATTTTTGACTGACGTGTTTAAAGTCAGTCGTTGGCCGTCATGTCAACAATGCGCTTGTGCAGAATACATGCTTAAATTTAAAACCCATAAAATGTGGAAAAGCTGACATATTCATAGAGTGATTCATTATTCAGAGTAGTGTTCATAC
This sequence comes from Rattus norvegicus, assembly GCF_021556685.1. Taxonomy (NCBI): domain Eukaryota; kingdom Metazoa; phylum Chordata; class Mammalia; order Rodentia; family Muridae; genus Rattus; species Rattus norvegicus. The sequence goes on along the minus strand of NC_141535.1, from coordinate 217,422,014 downwards.
TCATTTCATTTGGGATAAGCCTTCTTCCTAGTCTAAACTGAGTAAGCTTTGCTATGGAACAAGCTTCGCTATGACGGACGTGGCCCTCTGAATTAGGGCTTCCCCACCTTTTGGCTCAGGCCTACCTTTCACGTCTTCATCCTCAATGGTGGTATTTGAGCTCTCAGTTGACTCCTGTGCAGAGGAAAACACAATTTTAAGCTTTGTACGACAGAGAGCTAGTTCTTATGACAAACTTGGCTGGTGATAACATACATATCATGCAAACTTCTCCAGCAGGCTGTGTGCATATGCCGACATGCAAATGGACACATATATCAAGTGACTTTCAACAGAAACGAGATGTCATATGCTGTATGCTGCAAACATTTCAAAGGGAGTACTCTGGTTGCCTAGTCATGGATGCAGGATAAATCCAGGTGATTTGTACAAGCAGGAGAAGTATGCAGTTTAAGAGTTGCATGAGTTCACATCACAGTGCCTCACACAGTGTGTGTTTAGAAGAAGTGGAATATTATTGCAGAATAAATTTGAAGTTTAAAATACATGGTTTTATCCCTAATGAACCTCAGTAAGTAGCAAGTTCTTGCACCGAGCAGTGTGTTAGGTAGAGAAATTGCTATTTGTCTGCCCTCCACCTGAGTGGAGCAGTTTATTCCATCATCTGATTCAGAAGCTCGGACTATCAAGCTGAGCCGGGCTGAACGTAGCTGTCAGAGTTTCAGGTTTATCTTTAGGACACTGTAATCATAAGGAATAATTTATTTTCAAGGTCAGTTAGACTTATTTTCATTCTTTCCTAACTCAGAAAGTGTGGTCGTTATAAAAGAAACCTCTTCCCACAATGAAGAGACAAACGTCTTGGTAAAAGTGCAAAGGAAGAGAAAGAGGAGCAGACACACTTACAAGTGCACTGCAGCTGCTGGAGGAGGGATGATTCTTAAAGGAGCTTCATCCATGTTTTTATTGCACTTTAGTAATAAAATGTTTTCTAGTAAAGAAATATTGTAGTATTCACAAGTAATCATTATTTAATGAGTAAAGGCCAGAGCTGAAAATAACTGGGACCGAAATTCCAGTTAATAGCTATATGTTCAGTGAATGGAAAACAGGGTTTGGAGGACAGTAAAAAAATCCTAGTCAGTGTCCATTTATAGATTCGGTATTTTTAGAAAGCCATTTATTTATATAAGTACCATATATAATATTTAAACCAAAGAGATAAACTAAGTAATGTCCAGAGACTCCACACATATAAAACCAAAGAAAAGCACCCATGCATTTCCTTAATGTGATGTAGCATTCAGACTTAATCTCAAAAATGAAGGTTAATCCCATGCACTTAAAGAAAATGAATTCATGTAAGCAATGAATGGCATGCAGCAACTCTTACAAATTACAGAGCTAGAATTATGGCAGTGTCCACTCCAGCTGCTATGCCTGGTCTTTCCTTTGGTAGTGCCAATAAGGCATTATTCTCATATGTGCTGGTCCTGACTACCTCAAATCTTTTGGGGACTTAGAACATCTCCAGAGTCATGACACTAATGTACATGTCAGATGAAGACATAAAACACTTGATGGTTTCAACATGGGTCAACTAAATATTGAACCAGAGATGAAATATATTTCCTTATCCTTCGATCCTTAATGATTAGAGTAAGGAAAAGACCCATGACTTATGCAGTATCTTAGAAAAGTCTGATGCATTTTCCTCCCTTAGATATAATAATGTATAACAAGTTATAAGTGGAAACAGAATACATTTAGAACATATCTCATTTTATCTCTCAAACATGTATGTGAGTGTTGGTATGAACGCAGTATACACATAGCTTACAACAGGTGGAACACGTTAGTCTTCATTCAGCATATTGCTTAAATGTATGTTACTATAATTCATATATACCGACAACAAACATATTTAACAAAAAGTGGAACTCCCCGATTCTCTTCAAATTCACAGTAAACAGTAACACCACCAGTGATGTCATCAACAACAGGGAATTGAAAAACAAGCAACCAGAAACAACAAAACCACTGTGACAACAGAAGACAACGGAAAAGCTCAAAAGCAACATGGTGTTTTAGAAAAAAAAAACCTATAAACTCATTATGCTTGAAGACAATGGGGATGATAGCAAGAAATTCTGAAATTTCAAGCTGTGTTTATTGTACAATGCACAAACAGACATGGAGAAATAAAAGGACCACACAGAATAGCTTAAGATACACAGTCATCTCGACACAAAGACTTTGCAAGTGTTTAGCCTGACCCTTACTCCATTTTCCATTTTCTAATTGACTAAGGGATCATTGATCTCTCTCTCTCTCTCTCTCCCTTCCTCTCTCTCTCTCTCTCTCTCTCTCTCTCTCTCTCTCTCATACTGTCATTCATTTTGATCTGAAGGAAGTCTATGGATAATTCCAGAAGAATTAAATTAGGCCTGAAAGAGCATGTGGTGAAAAGATGGCCAATAATTTTTTTCTTTCCCACTTGAGATAATGACTGGGTTTTGCACAGGGCATTTGATGAGATGTGTAATCTTATCAGAGCAAATGGGGTTGATTCTCTCTGAATACCTTGTTTCCATCAGGGTTGTGGATTACAGTAGTTTGGGGCTCCTGAGCGAGAACAAAATAGAGAAAGAAACAGTTTGTTTTGGTAAGTACATTCTTACTGGTCTGTGGGACAGAGCAGAGAGGGCCAACAGACAAGACTAAATAGTGACAGAGCTAAAGCCAGATAAGGGATTGTCAGCAGCTGACAGGATCTCTGTGGAAGCCTCTCTGGTGAGCCCATGAGATCACACACCTCCCTAGAAGCAGCATGCAAAAGACCTTATTCTTGATAGGTGATTGAGCAGGCTTTGCAGTTTGGAGACCTAAAGAGGCAGTCACTGTTTCACCAGCCCTCACCCGGGCAGTACTTCCTTTCTTCTCCTCTGAAAACTATTTCTGTCTGTCTCACAGGCCAAGAGTGCCACACATAGAAATATCTGAGAAGATATCAAAAAACTTTGTGAAGATAATTTTTCCCAGCTGTATTGCCTTGGGACTCAACTCTGATGTTATTATAACCAGCACACAGCTGAATACCCTTGAAACACTGGACCACATTTAAAAACATCAACAATAACAACCCCTCTCCCCCACAAAACTGTTCAAAAGAACACACATAAAGCACATGAACAATTTCTAAAAAATACTTTTAAAAAGTTTGCTTAAATGTTTTAGAACTAATAATAAAATGCAATCATTGGAAACACTGTTGATACATCCTATACTAATCACATAAAAATAAAATTTCTGCTTTATAAACTTCATATCTATACTATTAAGCTTTCCTTTCTTCTCTACTGAATACTCTATGTCTGTCTGTCTCACAGAAAGTGGCCAAGAACACCATAGATAGAAATATCGAGAAAACATCAAATTCTTTGTGAAGACACATTTTATATAAAATTTATTATTTAGTATTTATAGCAATGTTTTTCCATAAAGAAACTATTAATTTCACCTACTTTTTGTAAGAAAATTCTTAAGCAGAAAATTATATTCAAATATTAATTTAAAAAAGACACAGTGTTCACACAACAATAGCATGCTTACTGCATCCACTAACGGCTACCATGGCACCTGTGAGTTACTATAACCATGGCCAGTCTTCCCCACCACAGGCATTTCCCCAAGGGAAAGCCTGTACAGCACCCTTAGAAAAATCCAACCATTGCTTCTTTCCTTTTCAGCTGCGAAACTGACTTTACTATTTATAATGTGCTAACTTTTTGGCCTTTTTTTGTTTTTTTTTAACCTATTTTTAAGAAAATATGTTTTTCTCTAGGGATTGAACACTGAGGTCTCTTCTAGGATACAAAAATGTTCTCCCACTGAGCTATGCTTTCAGTCCTGATAACCCTCTATCTCTACATGTCTTTTCCTTCAAATGTTCTTAAATTGAGCCTACTGGTCAACCCAATTAAAGTAATGCCTAACATTTGTAAGTCAATGGCAATAACAGTCTGGTGACAGTAATGAATAAAAGTAAGTTCTAGGAATCATAAGTCAAATTATAAAACCCATGTATTAAATGTCAGTATTCAGATTTTGAATTTTAATACACTATTCCAATGTGTGGAAGGAACTAAGTTATTACTTCTGTACATTTAATTAAAATGAACCAAACTGTCTCTGATAGCTTAACCTTCTGAGGTATACACTTCCATTCTGTGGAAGAAAGTGAAACAGTGACAACTTAATTTGAAACACAACAGACAAAGAGCATTGATGTAGGCAGTGCCTCTTTATCTCAGAAAGTGAAGTCTTGCAAAGCCAAGGTTGTCTTTCAATGGGAGAGAAATGGGAACTCTGAATAAGGTCTACTTTTCATGTCATCTTGCAAGAATCCTGTTAGCTCTCCTTGATGTCAACACGTACTTTGCAGAAAGAGAAACCATTGCACGATCAGTAGCAATCAACACCAGAAAGAGCTAAGAGTAACCAAAGCACATTCTACTGTGATTCCAAGCCGACATGCAAGAATTCCAACTGCGGACGGAGAGAAGCATGATGTTGCACAATGAAATGAGAAGCCTCATGTTAGAAGCACACTGCTTGACAATGATCTCACGAAAAGAAAACAACAACAAAACAATATAAAGTTCTCTTCCTCTATCTTTTGAAAGCAAAACAAACAAACAAACAAACAAAACCAACAACAAATGAAGTATTGATACATAGATATTGATTTAGTGAAAGAGAGAAACAACAACAAACAATGCAGGATTTAAGAAGGGTACAAGAGTCCAGGTATACCAGCGCCGGGGTAGGAATATTTTCTTTGGGGCTGGTTACCACGTTGGCTTTGTTGTTTATCTGTGGATATGCAGAAAATAGAAACAGAGATGCCTTAGTCTTCTTGGTAGCCAATGTCTACAGGTAGCGTGTTTACACAGAAATACAGACACGAGAGTAAAAAGCCCCTGGGGATGGATGAGAAAGACTATAATGGCTGACACAAATGAAGAGCATGTTTAGTCACTGAAGGTCACACACAGACTGGGACCCTGTCTGTGATGGAAGAATGCCATCATCTGTGGCTGCTTTGGGTGTTCTGCCTTCCCTGAGTGGCTTCATTGAACTCAAACCAGGCTTCAGAGTATGATGAGGCTGTAGCCGGTTTCATACTCTTGAAAGCAGATTCTGTTCCAGGCTGGCAATTATTCACTGCTATGAACATATACCTTTATCATTTCTCCCTTCTCATAGATCACTTTTCCCTGGGGAGCGCTCAATACTTTGTTTACTACTCATCCAATTAAAATCCTGCCTCTTCTGACAAAATGCAAACATTAAAGTGTTCTACTGAAAATGATAAGTTTGGGTCTCCTTTAGGAATCTTCAGTAGTAAGTGGGAGAAATCAAACTCCATTCTGTAGCCTCTATGTTAAAGGACTTTTTTGTTCACAGTTGCTTGGAGACACCTCAGTAGCTTGTGATCGTTCTGTTATTCTTGCCGAGTACATCCAGTGGGACCAAGCCCTTATATTAACACAAGTGAGTTTGTCCTTAATAGGGGATGTAATTACTACAATTGGAGCCATATTTTCAAAGATGCTCTTAGGGCCAATAAATATGGCAATGTCTCACAGAAAAAGGTTCTTTGTTGACACATGAGAGCTTGGAACTTTATTGAGTTTGGGACAACAGAGTAAAATACTGAAATGTAATAATCAACATCAGTTTGAACCCATGCATAACATATTACATTATGGCTATTAAACAGAAACTTAAATTTGCATTCATTTTTACAGTCAAATTATGTAGTCATTTATATTATTTTCTAAAGGGATATACTCCAAGTTTTAATATAAATATAAATATACCTGTGGACTTAAAGAGGAACAGGGATTGCATATCAAATGGCTATTTACAAGTGACTACACAAGTCATTATTATTGGGCTTCCTGGGTCATTTAACCTTATGCCTCTAGGCTGTTTGGGGGCTTTCATTGAGAAGACGGCAAAAGGAAACAATTAATTGCGGTATATAATATTTCACTCTTCTTTTCATTCTTCTTTGTGTGGTATTGGTATGACCATTATTTAATAAGCTTATGTCAGTCACACAATTAGCCGATAGCATTGTTATTCAATGCTCTGTGGCATCCAGAAAGAGAGAAAATTTTCTTTACCTAAAACTTATTGAAGATTAAACCACCAACCTGCAGTTTGAAAATAGGTTTGGAATTTTTGCTTTAGGTCAATTGAACACAAGAGGTTTGCTACAGCCAAAAATGGACAGAGGTAAAGGTTTAAGGGTGTCTGTTGAAGAGGGATCAGAATGTGCTTGTTATTTCAAGCTACATTACACAAAAAAGAGGGATGCCCAAGGTAACGTTCTATTGGGAAAGAGTGCTTGATGAAACACAGTAACTTCCTGTCCAGTCATCAGGACCTCGTGATTAAATGCATTTAGTGTTCATCAAATGGAAGGGAAATAATCTGGATTATTCTTCCTGTTTTGAGGGGAAAGATGCCTTCCCTGGAGGATGTAGTTCCTGAAAACTGCTTTGTTTTAGTGAAAATGTGTACACTTTTATCTAAATGCACCCAAACTTATGGGCTGAAGTATACAACCACCCGGACCCTTATCCACATTCACACATGAACGACACACACAGCATCCTTTTTTGGAAGTATTTATGACGTTAGTCTTTTACACAACAGGGAAACTTCTAAGTAAAAACCAGAAGAACTAACTTTTAAAGAGTCAGTTATCAAGTACCACGTTCAACCATAGTTGTCGCTAAAATGTACATGTGAATGTATGTACTGTACATTATGGAAGCAATGTATGTTTCTTGCTTGAAACCTGAATGCAATCAGCAGTACAGTATTAGTCTCAGAAAACATGAATAAGGAATTGTATTTACTCAGGTAAGGTTAATACATACTTCTTTTACAGAAGCTTAGCTAGAATGGGCTGAAGCCGAAATCACTTTCACATTATTTGTAAACCCAAGGCAACTGTATTAAGTTGTGTCAGAATCAATTTAGTAATTATGACGATTGATTTAAAAAAAACAACCCCAACCCTACAGCATTGTTTTTTTCTGGTGCTAGCAAGCATTCATTATGTCCTGGCTTCTTTCTTTTCAAATAGAAAACCCGGTTTTGCTCACACAGATGGGCAAACGCATTACGGGCATGTGGACAAGGGTTCAAGTTCTTGTCTACTGAAAACCTTTATCAGAGAAAAACCAAGCAATGTGAACGTGGAGTAGCGTGTTATGAGTGCAGATTAGCGCTGACCTATGATGCTCTTTTTCTATTCCCACTAACTCAGGTATATGAGACTCTTTCACTTCTAAGTGTGCATTTTCCAGGTAGGAGAAATCTGGCAGACACAGGTTCTCACCATCATCTGAACACTCGAACTGGACTTCCTTTTCTGAATTGACCAGTCAAAGAGAAAGGAAGAGGGGAAAAGAAAAAAAAACCAAAAAACAAAAATAGAAACAAAAAAACAGGACCTGTTGAATGTTAAAGCATCAAAGCATGGGATACATAGTCATTTTGTTCTTGAAGAGGTGTTTATAGGTTGGATGGAGGGAAATGGTGCTTTTGTACCAGGATACCAGTGAGAATAACTGTCCATTGGACCTGGGAGCTCTCCAGCACCGAGCAGTACAGAAAACCCAGAAGGAAACATTTGGACATGTAAAACTCCTCGCATTTTCATCATTGTTATACCAGGGAAAAGGCAGACATCCACTGTCATTATTGCAATCTAACGAGGGAAATCAGCAGAAGACACATTTAGCTTGAGGAACAACGGGAAGCGGCAGTCTAGTGAGTTCAGTCACCCCAAAGATAAAAATTCTTAAGTCACACTCAGACAGGTGGTGAGGTAAGGAATTTAGGACCCAGCAAATGATTTCCTATGTTCCATGTCTCAATAAGAACTGACCACCTGGGTGGGTGGGTCAAGTTCAAAGGTTAGAATATTAATTAATTCCCAAGAGTGTTGACCTGTTGAGGAATGTACACGTCTGTCATTGGAAGAGAAAGAAAATGATTAACAAGACATTTAGGTGATTTCTAGAAGATAACAAATATTATGCAAATATAAGGTTACATTATTAAAAATAAGCTCACTGTAAACAAGATATTATTGGTAGGAATAAGTTGTATTATATTAGTTCCATAACCAAGAAAGTAAATATATATATTTATTTTATATATGTGAGTATACTACCACTTCAGACACACCCAAAGAGGGTATCAGATCCCATTACAAATAATTGTGAGCCACCATGTGGATGCTGGGAATTGAACTCAGGACTTTTGGAAGAGCAGTCAGTGCTCTTATCCGCCGAGCCATCTCTCCAGGCCTAGTAAAAATATTTTGTTGTCTTCCTTGGAAGATTTTCCTAGTGTCTGATCAAGATAGCACCAAGAGCACATCTCTAATGCTTAGGGTCAAAATTCAAGGAACTCATGGGTTTTAGAGAAGCTGCCCAAGCACGTACACTTTGTCAGTGAAGCCTGGATTTTTCAGATAAACTTTTCCCAGATTTTTGTGGGCTTCAAGTACACATCATAATCACTTGAAAAAGCATTTGGGTTTTGCAGGTTCGTCGGTCAGCAGAGTGGTTTGTGAATGTGGAGAAGCAGAGATGATTGAAACATTCACTTTATATAATAACTATATCTAAAATATTGGTTTTCGTGGTTAATACATAATCAAGTAAAAAGAATATCATACATGATAATCATGTCTGTGTATTAAAGTCTCTCATGCTTCAGCCTGCACTCTCTTTTTGAGGACTGTAGAGTACATAAACTATGCAGGCTTGGGATTTGCAGGTAATGTTTAAACTATGAAGCATCTGAAAGTCAGAGAGAGTTTAAGAGAGCCGCTTAACTTACCTTTACCCCATCCGGTTTCTTCAACAAACTCTTGGCTGCTGCAAAATGAGAGTGAAGTTGCTTTAGAGAGTTATCCACAAACCCCCCCATGAGAGGACAAACCACGAGATCTTATCCTGCGCCCTTGCCGAGTTATGGGCAACACACGCTTAACCGTCAAGGTCACACAGATGAGCGAGAGCTTACGGGACACTGAAATACAGTATCGCTTTTCTGATTCTGACCCAGCAAATTTAGAACTAAATTCTTATAGAGCTCGTGACATGGAGTTGAGCACTTTGCCAGCTGTGGATTGAACTTTATTTCACTGTTGGTTCTGAAAAGGATACTGGAACTTTCGCTGGACTATCCTTCATAATCCAGAAAGTTGGTTTCAGTCTCGAGACACCAGCTGACAGACCGATTTCACGTTCATTCACCGTGTCTCGTGACCATGTCAGTTCTGCCATTGAAGCTCCTCTTTCCAGAGGTTGAAATTTCATTCGCAAAAATTTGCTCTGGCTAACCAGTGTCTTCTCTGTATTTTTTTTAAAAAATCAAATAACTTCAGTTGGACTGAAGACACAAATATCTATATAAAATCAGATGGTACCTTATTGGCCAGGAGCAAATTTTTTAAATGCTCAGCATATGGTAATAAAAATGCATTCCGTGTTCTTTTAGACGTCAATATCAGAATACAAAAGCTTCTTAAAGCCCTTTGAAATGAAAAGTTAAACACCATAATATCTGGAACCAGATCTAAATGAAATGGAATCTTAAAAGATTGGTTCTTATAGGAAATGTCCTTTTTGTATGGGCATTTAAGCAATTGCTTGTATTTTTTCCAAATTTCTTCAGCCTGTGAAAACTAGAAAGCATCCTTTTAAATATGAGTGCATATACAGTGAACAGCCAGCATAACTATAATTTCTAGAACACTGGTGTATAACACTCACAGTATGGAGGACAAGCACATAGGCCCACTGAATGTTAATATACACAGTCATTTAAGCACACCGAGTATGACATTTGAAATGAAACACCTCGCTGCAACAAAACCACAGGGACATTTCATTTATCGCTATTTCCCTGGTTTGGGGTGTTATTTTGGTTTTCAGTTTCAAGTCCACCTAAAAGACACAAATATTAATTTTACCTCGCTTTTAGCGACAAAGCTATTAAAGTTTATCAATGGAGACTGTTATTCAATATTTACGGTACTCTCTGCCTGTGGTTAAAAGGGGACACGTGGGGACTCTTGTGGCAGTTATCAGGCTGGAGAGCAAACAGGGTAATTTGGATTGCAATAGCAAGCAAAGAGAAGACAATGGTTTGAGGGAAGCAGCAATCTGGCCTGGGAGATGCAGAGCCGTCTTGTGTGATACCGCCTTACCTCACAAGAAACACATTCCACATTCAGGGAGAAAAGAAGAAATAAAAACAACTTTATAATCACATACGTATGGGCGTTTACTTTAAAGAGTATATCTGGTAATGAATAGAATGAATGAAATACTCGAAATGAAAACGGAACCACACGAAGGAACTACAGGATATAACTGAGTCTCATGGTGTTAAGTCGACACAGAGGGGGTGGGTCCAAAAGTTGGTTTTTCATGCAAAAACATTCAGAGGTAACACAAAAATCCACATATTAGTCATGGCTTTTAGTTTGCAGAGCGGTGAAAAGGAACACGACATAAATTAAAGCATCGATAAGTGGGTATTAACATTATTAATAAAGACCCTTTTTACATTTAAGGGTATATTTAAAATTTCAACAAAACGTATGATTTTAATTCCGGAGAATCTTTGAAAAGGAAGTTCTTCAGTAACAACATATACTATGTAAATCCCTCTATTTCTAGTGATTCACTTGCTCATGGGTTGTGGTGAAATAAATATCTATTTAGTCTAAGGTCATATACATTGGTTAATGCTTCGTGACCTGACATTAAGCTCACGCACATAAACATCAATCACATTTACTAGAAACCAGCTCGACAAAGGCAGCAGCATGGTTTAACACATCGGACAGAACACATAACAGCTGGGCAGTACAGGCCCTGGATGCGTAGCACTGGTCACTGTGCGGGACCTGTATGCCTGGTGCTCACCGGCCCATGCTTCATGGTGTTTCTAAGTGGGAAGGAGGGCTGTCCCGTAAACACTGGTCTGAACAGTAACTAGGAACTGACTGAAGCCTGTCTGATACTCATATAATGGTGCCCAGCTGATTATCACTTTAAGATCCTGACTGGGCAAAACAAAGTCAGAGCACTGACTGCTGTACAATCCCACCCCAAAACAAAAGTAACGCTATTTTTGACAAGTGTTTGAAGAATAAACATCTAAACTTTAAGCCAGCCTTCCTTCCTTCCTTTCTTTCATTCTTTCAACAGGGTCTCACTCTGTGCCTTGAATGGCCTAAAACTCTCCACATAGAGTAGGCTGGTCTTGAACTCACAGAGTTCGACTTTCCTCTGCCTCCTGAATGCTGGGATTAAAGACATGCCCCCCCTGAAGACTTTCCCCTAAAGTATGAGTTTATTTAATGTAACTTAGTTGCTGCCTCAGCCCAGTCCATACATGTCTGGTTAGCACTTGCCAACATCTGACTTTTGAATGCCTTGTTGTTGTTGTTTTTAACATAATCTACCCAAGAGGACTCCAAGACAAAAATACTTTCCTGGAAGTAATACACGCTTTACATCCATCGTGGAAAATCACTTTTAGAGAAAAGAAACTTCGTGGCTGAATTTAGCTCATATGCAAGTTTTTTTCTTTTTTTCTTTTCCTATCCCCCACGCAATCATTTTGAGGAATACTATTATCGGATGACATCCCCATGTACCCATTTGGCCATCTCTTTGTAATTTCTCATTAGACAGCCTTAGTCCTTGTAATTAGTCTTAACGAATGTGAAGTCACTACCTTAGTTGAAAAGAAATTAGGCTTGTAAGAATTGGGTTCCACAGAATTACTCATTTTAAAGTCTTTCTTATCGCAGTTCCCTATAGTAATTAGACAAAAAAGCATCCTCATGGTTCTTTGTGAAATATCAATAAAAATGAGACACACGTATCATACTTGTGTGACCGCCACAACATATGAGACCTAGGTGTCCAGAATGAGTGGAGTCCTACAGAGAACTGCAGGAGTATGAGGAGTCTCCCCGTGTGTGTGTGTGTGTGTGTGTGTGTGTGTGTGTGTGTGTGTGTGTGTGTGTGTTAACCATTTGTAGTTATTAGACTTTCTTAACTCTCTTAAGGACACACACACACACACACACACACACACACACACACACACACACACACACTCAATTAGAGAAGGTCAGAGGACAAAGAGCAAAGTTCAAACATGTATACCTGAAAAATTTCTCGTAGCCAGCATAGTTGTCAAGATGGCACCCTATCAAAGAAATAAGAGAAATTGATCATAGTTGCCCCTAACAAATCTCTGACCTAAAACATGTAGTTAGGGCCCACAAAGCTCTGGGTTTTATTTTTAGTTGCAGACTTCAAGTTGTCTCTCTCTTTTTTTTTTTTTTTTTTTTTTTTGCTTTGTTTTATTTATTTGTTTCCTGAAAGCCCTACCCTGTGGTTCTCAGGATAGCTTTAATTTTCTGAGCCATGTTTAGATTATCAAACTGAACAATTGCTTTCTCTAAGGAAAGCAACCACAGCACACACTGCCCCATCCAGCTGACTTGCATCCCAGGCTTGATTATGGAACACGCTCCATTTCCCTTCGATCCAGGAGGACTGACTATTGAGATCTATAGTGCTAAAAGCTTGGCTAAGACTTCAGCTAACCATTGGACTGAGCATGGGGACCCCAATGGAGGAATTAGAGAAAGGACTGAAGGAGCTGAAGGGGTTTGCAACCTCATTGGAAGAACAACAATATCACCATCCCCCCCATTCCCTGCACCCCCAGAGCTCCCAGGGACTAAGGCTCCAGCTGAACGTGTAGCGGAGGATGGCATTGTCTGGCATCAATAGGAGGAGAAGCCCTTGGTCCTGTGAAGGCTCGTTTCCCCAGTGTAGTGTATGGGAATGCCAGGGTGGTGAGGTGGGAGTGGGTGGATGGGAGTGAGCTGGACCATACTCATAGAAGCAGGGGGAGGGTGGAGAGGGGATGGAGGGGGCGGTAAAGGGGATTACATTTGAAATGTAGATACATAAAATATCCAATAAAAAATGCAAGAAAGATTTCTGCTTTCAGTAGTTTTCAGCTCACCAAATCAAACCCCTCACCCCTCCCACAACAAAGTCGAATTTCTTACCTTCAATTTCCGTCGAGCATTAAATTTCTTCAAGCAGTCTACAGTCTCCTGCCTGTGCATCATGGAGGCAACAGTAGAACGTTGCTAAAGGAAGAGGAGAAAGAGGGACTTGATATTTACAATGTACCAGGGACAGTAAAGAGTCTCAGTTTCATCCAATCTTTACTAATGGTGCCTACACGAGTACTGTCAACTTGCAAATATTTGATTGCCAGAGTGTCCTTCAAAAACCCCTGGTTTCATCAAGACTAACAGTGACTGAGCTCACACGCTGATGAACAGAAGGTACAGAGATGAAGATCATTAACCTCTCAGATCATCATTTAGCAAGCATCTCCTCACATTCTACTAGAATAACTTCCCCTTACTTAGCAGTCTGTCCTAACCCTAGACATTTACAGAAGTTTTCAGATTCCCTTACAATTTCCTTGGTTTTCCCTTAGGGCTTCTACAAGACAGTCAAACAATCCTGTACCATGTAAAACTATCTCTAGCTTCTAAACCTCACATGTTTCTAAGGCTGCTTAGTGATAGAGAATTAGACTTTGTAAAATTTTCCCTTCTGGGATGCAGGAAGTCTTCATGTCATTTCCTTAGTCCCTGCTCATAAGTCTTTTCAATAATTGGTATGGGAGCTACTCATTCCGCTTACTGCAGACAATATTACTTAGCAATTTGTGCAGTTTAATGTTTGCTACCGGCAATGGTGGTTTTCGCTATTACAAATTCATTTCTTAAATACCTCAAGTCAAAAATGCATTAAGGTTTATCTTTTTCTGTAAGATTATTTTAAGCCCATGAAAAATGACTTAGAAGTTTATTCTTTGATTTTGCTCCTGGGGTGTATGGGAAAGTGACTTACACAGATCCATGGGTGTTTCAGGGCCTCAGAGGCTGTGATGCGTTTGGCAGGGTTGATGGTCAGCATTTTGTTGATGAGGTCTTTGGCTTCAGGTGTCACTGTGTCCCATTCTGGTGATGGAAACTTCAAAGATAGAAATTAGTAAAGGTTTTAAAAATAGAGACACTAAGCCAGACGTGTTCATACATGCCTCTAATCCCAACATTGGGGAGGCAGAGGCAGAAAGATCAGGATTTTTAGGCAAGCCTCAGACATAAGAAAATGGTCACCTAGTATACGTGAGATCCTGTCTTAAAACACACACACACACACACACACACACACACACACACACACACACACACACACACACTCAGAGAGAGAGAGTCAAGTAGAGAAAAGGCAAACATATTCCTCATTTTTATAAAGAGTGCATTGCTTCATAAAATTTCCCATTATAAAAGTTAAATTATATAAAAATAGATTAATTCATACTACTGTCTACTGCAACCAAGAAAATAACTAACAAGATAAAGTTGGTCATGTTTATTTTCAATTTGACCCACTGGATTTGGTGTGAACATGTCTGAAATATTAATGTGTAAATTCCTAAAACACTTAACTAGAAGTAATGCTTGCAAGATAGCCATGGTTTTGCAAGTGGGCGTCCCATGAGCTGACTGGAGAAAGAAATCATCTTGGATTGTCATGATCTCTCATTCTACCCAACAAGACATCATTTCCCCTTCACACTCATTTGAAGAAGGGTGGACAGTACATAGCAACTGAATGGACAGTGGCTGGACCAAGAAGCAGATTCAGACCACTCCCCAAAGCCAAATTTGCACTCACAAAAGACTATGGCCATGGTTTGGTGATCTGTTGCTAATCAGATCCACCACAGCTTCCTGACTCCCATTACATCTGAGAAGTGTGCTCAGAAAATTGACCGGCTATAACAAAAACTGCAGTGCCTACAACTTTATGACAACACCCCTGCATATGACACAATACTCCAAACATTGAATGAATTGGGCAATGAAGTGTTAATTCATCTGTTACAGCCACCTGGCCTCTCCCCAGATGGCCAAACATCTTTAAGCATTTAGATAACACTTTCACAACTAACAGAATGTAGAAATGCTTTCTAAAACTTCATGAATTTTTATGCAACAGAAATAAACATATTTCTCACAGTCAAAAATATATTGATTGCGATGGTTCCTGTTTTGATTAATAAAGATGTGTTTGGGTCTAGCTATAACGACTTGAAATTTGTGGTCTGACACTGAAACCTTTTCCCTCTACCCAATGCCTATGCTAACTACTTTTGATAATTAACTGTCTTTTCATTTGATAAGTATATTTTGTACCAGATAAAACTTTCTTCATAGGCTAAGACAAATTTACCCCACACTAGTTGATAAATGACAGATTATCAAATTATTAAATAAATAGCGACAATAACCCTTGCTCTTGGCAGTAAACCAATCAACCCTCACCCAAGCCATATGGGTACTTAATACATACATCGTATGCTCCAGCCTTGATCTGCTGATACAGTCTATGCTGATCTTCATCCCAGAAGGGTGGGTATCCCACCAGCAAGATGTAGAGGATGACGCCTGAGGAGATCGTAACAGACAATGAGTTATGTGTCTGACCAATACGGTATGAAGACAGAGGTTAGCAATGGGGATGACTTCGGCGAGACACACTGTGTCCTGTTCTAAAGCCTTCCTCTCTGGAGGGTGATAGCTCTTCCTTTCTCTCCTGTGCTCCACACTGACATCTTGTCAGTCCACCCTGTGGAGCAAATATTGTAAAGAGGCAAGTAGGGCAACGCCTGAAGATGAAACGCTCCTTCATTTCAGAGGTCGGTTTAGCTTTCCATCTTTCTGTATAAGATTCTACACGGGTCGATGCTTTACTTTACTTTTTGCTATCTACTTCCTTATCTACTGACAGTGAGGACCTTTGCTGACTCTAGTGCCCTGGTTGCAAATTTGTGCTCTAAATACACCAGTGTCTCTTGAGATGCTGCTAGCATATAAAAAGACATAACCATTTTCTCTTCAATAATGCATTTTCAAAACTAAAAGCTTTTCTATCAAATAGACCTCACCAAAGAACCATACATTACAGGAAAGTAAGAGGAGGGAGAAACTGCCTGCAACATCCAAAGTCATAAGCACAGAGTCAGAATGCAATTTGAGATTTATTGCAAAAATACATAACTAAAGGCATGGTTGGTACACAGAGGGGCCAGGACCCAGGATCCCTTCACAGATATCAGCATCTGTGCATGCTTACATCACGTTGATAGAATTGTGGAAATCATTAAGTGATGCAGTTCTCTGTATTTGAGATACTGTTCAGATTACTTAACCTAAAACAGCCATACGATGCTGTAAAGGATGTGCAGTGCTGTGTTGTTTAGAGAAGGAAAAAGTCTGCATACACTCAATGATATAATTGTGTTTTCTTCCCCCAAGTATCTGATTTATGACGGTTCAGTCTGTAGATTTGGATGCTGCCCACCCAAGAGTAATTGCACTTATAAGTTAGTCAACGTGCAATTCAATATTTAAATAAAAACTATACTCATAGACTGTGAATTTTACCTGAAGCCTTCTATGTATATATTCCAGAAATAAAATTATGGTTTTGTTTGACTTAAAATATCCTCTAGTTGCTTTTCACATACTACTAACCTGCCAAGGTCTTTGTTTCTTTTGTAGATTTTGCTAGAGGAAGGACTCAGGTTCCTACAGCCTCACGTGTAAGCTTCACCCTTGTTGCTTCCTTAAACTCGGAAAGGCCAAGGCAGAAGAGTGAGGCAGGTGGAACTCTGTCCAGATGCCTTGGGACTGTTTCTCCCCTGAGAGCTGGGGTCCCTTGGCTCTTGGAGCTCCCTGGTGAGGGAGACCTAATGCAGCTCTTGTCTATTAGTCTGAAATTATTCACGCGAAAGTCACTATTGAATTAAAATGGCTTTGAAGAAAATTGTCTAATCTCCTCCATATTTTATTGTCTACTTCCAGAACACAGTTTGATATAGCTTCTTAGAATCTAGCCCGTAGCTAGACAATCTGAAGCTGAATGCTTGCCTAGGATGCCCAGATCCCTGGCTGGGTCTGATCATTGTAACTGAGGAGCAAGCAGACAAAACCACCCAGCAAAGCTGACCCAGCAACGGCCATGTGGTGGGATGATACTTTATCTTGGATGTTGCCACGTGCCCATACATTAGTGTTTTGGTTCCCTGAGGAGCTGCTAGTTTTTTTTTTTTAATTTTTATTAGATACATTTCTTTACCTACATTTCAAATGTTATTCCCCTTTCCTCTCCATAAGACCCCATTCCCTCCTCTCCCCCTCCCCCATATGGTATTCCCCTATACATCCCCCTTACTGTCCCCCTATATTCCCCTGTACTGGGGGTACTGTATTGGCAGGGTCAAGGGCTTCCCCTTCCACTGGTGCCCCAACAAGGCTGTTCTCTGCTACATATGCAGTTGGAGCCCTGGGTTAGTCCATGATAGTCTTCCGGTAGTGATTTAGTCCCTGGAAGCTCTGGTTGGTTGTCATTGTTGTTTTTATGGGGTTGCAAGCTTCTTCAACTCTTTCAATCCTTCCTCTTATTCCCCCCAAGGGGGTCCTGTTCTCAGTTCAGTGGTTTGCTGCTAGCATTGACCTCTGTATTGGACAGGCTCTGGATGTGTCTCTCAGGAGAGATCTATATCCGGTCCCTTTCAGTATGCGTTTTTTAGCTTCATCAATCTTATCTAGTTTTGGTGGCTGCATATATATGGGCCACATGTGGGGCAGGCTCTGAATGGCCATTCCTTAAGTCACTGCTCTAAACTTTGCTTCCATATCCCCTTCTATGGATATTTTTCCCCTTTTAAGAAGGAGTGGGAGCATCCACATTTTGGTCATCCTTCTTCTTGAGCTTCCTGTGGTCTGTGGAGTGCATCTTGGGTAATTCGAGCTTTCAGGCTAATATCTACTTATCAATGAGTGCATACAAAGTGTGTTTTTCTGTGATTGATAATATTCAGGATAATATTTTCTAGTTCATTCCATTTGCCTATGAATTTCATGAAGTCATTGTTAGCTCAGTAGTAGAGGAGCTGCTATTAAGAGGTGAGGCCTACAGCTATCTCTAACTACTGGAATATGTTGAACTCCGGTTGCTTCTTCTTCTTTTGCTCCCTGGTCATTAGGTAAGTGGTTTTGTTCTGCCATGTGTTCTGTAAATTCTCTACAAGGTCACCACAGGTCAAAATGATTCAGAGGCCAATATATCGTGGGCTGTAACTTGTACAACTTCAAGCCACAATCAACCTGTCATTATCTATGACAATTTGTCATAAAATGGAAAAGTGATTAACATGGAATAAAATATTTAAAATAATAGTCATCTAAAAAAACTGTCATAGCTTATATACCAAAGGTGAAAATGTATTTTATAAATTGCACTGTTGTAGACTAATGTGCATTAATTTAATTTTCATATTTTTTTATTGTCTGATGGAACAGATGATTCTAAACAAACTTACTTTTCCACAATGAGAGAAAAGAAATTCATTTTAAATACTGTTAGTTCTCACCTATGGTGCAAGGAGAAAAAACCATTTGTTTTATAATCCCAACATTGTCTGGTGACTCTAGACATTTTCCTAATAAACACGGAATTAGGTTGTTAAAAATGATGGCCTTGCAACTGAGGCATTTCCCGCTTTGACTTAGGCCTTTCTTTCCTGAGGCTTTTGTAAGCAATTGACATCTAACATTACTTCTCTGGGAAGTGGAAGTCATGGAGTCCTTTTGTCCAAGGGAAAGCTAACAATGCACAGTACACATGGACTGCACAGCAATGTCCTCAAGACTGAAATCCTTCACACTGCAGGAAAGCTTGCTAAGCCCCAGGAAGGTCCATATCAAAACTTTCCATCCTGAAAGGAGGCTCTTTAAGATAGAGGAAGAAAGCAACTCACAAACCTTATCTCAGGAAGTCCCTAAAACTTAACAGATCCATAAGGCCTTCTTTGACCAGAGTTATATGCACAGTAAGCACTGGTATGGAGAGGAGACTCTCCCACTGGCCAAGCTGCCTTCACACTGCTGAAAGTTCCAGGATTGCAGCTTTTGTGAGTTGCCACCCATAGTAGGGTGGTTCTTTGGTCACTCAGATGCTTTTGAGTTATCCATGTTCATGTAAGTAACACCCATAAACTCACTGGCTCACCAATTTGGACTGCAGTGTAATCTTCCTTGATCTCTCACTGCTGCCAAATTTGGGGTGAGCAGAAATTTGTTCAGAAACCTCACCAGGAAAAGTCACACGCCATCTCATGATTTCGTCATTTGATAAATGACAATGCAGTTTCTATAGAATATATACTTTTGGTAGCATAAATATTAGAAATAAAAAAATACTTTAGACTCAAAGACTTAGACAAAAGAAGAGTACTATTGGGTAACTGAGGTAATATTGTCAAGGCTTCTTTGAAGTATTTTGTTAAGTTTCTTTGGATTTTTTCACTAGAATCCAAGGGCTTCTGAATTATGCTTCCTTATAGTTCTATTCTCTGGAAATAAAGAATGGCTGGCCGAGTTGTATAATCTTGCATCAAAGCTTCTTCAGAAGTAATGTTCTTTGCATGTGTTTTTAAATCATCACTTCATTTAATCCTATATAGTGGCATATATGCAGCTAATAGCATTTTGTAACAAGCAGTTAAGGTACTGGCAGGCTTGTTGATTGGTAACACTTTCAAAGTTCTCTGCAGCTACTTTTCTTCCATGGTAGGTCTTCTCCATTAAATTACCTAATTGAAATGATCCCTTACATGTGCATCTGGGGGTTACCCTAGACAATGGCTCACAGGGGTGTCCAACAGTCAACCTAACCTAGATGAAATCTCACAGGGGTGTCCAAAGGGTTAAACTACCTTAAATGATCGCTCATGGGGATATCAAAGGCACTGCTGGAGGTTTGTCTCCTTGGTGATTCTAGATCTTGTCAAGTTGACAATTAGCATTAACACCTCAATGAACATTTCAGGAGTGCTGGTGTGACCTCCACACACTGGTCTGTTACGACCTGACCTAACTGGCTTTTGCTAACCACTGCCTGAACGTTTTTTTTTACAAGTTGGTATTCCAATCCTATCTCACCTTTTTAAAAATAGAGGAAAACTTTTTCCATTACCTAATTACTCTAAGGTGCAGCCATACGGGAAAGACCAAGTGATGGTCCATTTCTTTTGATTTTTATTAACCTGTTTTTAAAATCACTCATTTACCTTATGAGTCTTCCAAACTTCAGAACACCTCTTAGATTTTACTATCATAAATAAATAGAGGTGTGTGTGTGTGTGTGTGTGTGTGTGTGTGTGTGTGTGTGTGTTTTAACCTAGTGTGCTATTCTTCTTAGTAACCTTGTAACAGCTCCATCTCTGGTAGGTGGAAATGAGCTTCACGTGAACAGAAACTCAGTGTTATTTAGCTTCTTTCCCCTTCTGGAATGACAGGGTACTCCTATACTCTCCAGGACAAGATATCAGAGAGAGTAGCGCACCAGCTAGTACTACAAATGACAGGAGGGACACATACAGCAAGACTAAGCGTGACCACATACGTGTGTTCTGTGGAGACACATACACTGAAAATGAGTAGACGGAGACACAGTGATGAAACCTACGTATCAAAACAGATTTAAGAGAGAAAGGATAACAAATTAATAACAAACTTGTGAAACAAGAAAGAGGCCAGGGAAAATGTGAAGACAACGCGTGACAGTGGCCGTTGCTGTGCCGTTTTAGTCAGCTGTATTATTGACCTACACATGGAGCCTGGTCTTTGTACAGATATACTGACATGACATTTAGATTTTGAATAAAACACAAAGATAGGGGAATACGTGGGGGAAAGATGAAGAAACCTTAGCCATCTACTCATTATGGTACTCTCTCCTTCTGTATATTTCAACATTCCTAAAATCAACAGCATGAAATTTTTTTTGACACAATTGGTTACACATAACATTGTTAAATGGTGCTGTCTTGTTTTCTTTGGTTCATGTATTAATTTGCGCTTGGAAGATATGAGAGATGTTTGATTAATCAGAGTTTTGAGAAGCACTGATTACTGATTAGGAAGAAAGCCTACCTTATCAAAAACATTCCAAAGTTATTTTAACGAAAGCTAATATTAGAAAAAAATGATTAAGCCTAAAATCACATGAATGATCAAACATTTTAACGCTGTTCTCATGGAAGAAGAAACGATGGACAGCTGAGAAACTGTGGTAAAGTTAAAGGAGAAATCACACAAGACATTTAGTTCACCTTGCTAAGTGGAGCACACTATACTATGTGCCTACAGGGGGACCTGGAAATGCACAGTTAGCCAGAGAGAACTGTGATAAGATGAGCATGGCTCACCCATGTCTTCTAATGCTCTTAGGCTGGAAAGATAAAGAACAATCATGGGTTAAACAGGAACTAGAAACATCAAGGCTATCAGGATAAAAGTCATTTCTCAGAGGATAAAACTGTCTATACCATGGAATAGTGTTGCCAAAGATAAATTATAAATGTTGATATTGCCCCAAATAGAAGGTCTGGGTAGATAGCCAAGATGCCTAAGGAGCGTCCACAGTGAACTGAATGTATGAGTTGTCTCAAGAAATTTGTATGTTGAAACCCTAAACCTCTTATGATGCTTTGTGGGAGTGGAAGGTAGCTAGTTCACAAGGGTGGAGCCCTCAGGTATCCTGTAGAGGTCACACTAGCTGAAGAGTAAGAGTGGGATGTTGCCAGTGTGTAGCTTTGAAAAGCGTCCTCACTAGAAGCACCGCTGGTTTTGCTGTCTTAGTGTCCTGTTCTCCAGAACGATGTGTCATCCATCTGTGCGGTTCACATGCTGCTCTGGGCTGCTTTGTTACAGCAGCCTGGTTGACACTCATATGCAACCTTTGCTGTATTGTGTAGATCCTAAAATCTGCTGCCTCACAGGAGACTCTGGGTGGCTTGGGCACTGGTGTGCAGTGTGATGTGTGTCAGACTCACACGCAAGCTTGGAAAGAAAGGAAGACCCTGAGCCTCGCCTGACAGACTTTGTCTATTGCAGTTGCCTTTTTTTTTTTTAAAGGAAAGCATTATGTGTAAACACAGAACATCATGTAGTGCAGGAAACAGATGCATGGTTTTTCAAGGGTGCAGTTCAGTGGTGTCAAGTAGATTCACAGTGTTAAGAGCAGCTCTCCCGAAGGCTTGTGTCTCACAACACTGAAACCTCTCCTCTTTTTGACTTTGTGAATTAAATTACTTCTGTTACCTTAACACGTTCGTGCAGGGTGTTTTCATGCTATTCTTCTATTTCACTAATGCAATGCCTTTATGTTCACCCATCTGGTAGTGCATGTTGAGAACATTTTCTGTCTTTTAAAGGCAATATAATATACTATTATATGTGGCATAATGCTTAATAGATAAACCTGTCAATAGGTATGTTTACCTTCTTGTGAATGATGCTGTTATGAACACAGGCATACACAATATCTTCAAGACTCTGCTTTCAAGTCTTTTAAATACACCCCCAGGAGTGGGGTTCCTGGGTCATGTGACCTCAGAGAGTTTTATCTAATACTTCTGGGGCATGTCCCAGAAAACTGAACTTTTGATAAGACTTCAGAACATATTGAAATATAATCTGTAGTTCACACTCTGAAAAGCACCAAATTTGGGAAATGTATGTATTGCACGTACATATAAGAGGCATTCTTAAAAGTCTTCACTGAGACATTTAAGAAAATGTCATTCATTCTAAGGAGGAGGGCACTGGTAAAGACTATATTTGAGCACAAGGCCCTCTGGGTGGTGACTGTTGAAGCTGGTGATAAACTGGTGGCCCAGTGTCAGGAAGCTACAGCACTGACTGTAGCAGCTTACTGTCAACTGGGCTGGGATTTCAGAGTAACAAAACATGCAGTGTTGACTTATTCCAGCTAAAGTATGAAAAGGCTGGTTCCCTGGAGTTATGTGGCTACGAACACACAGTTCACTGTGCAAGAAAAGCAGAAACATGCTCTATAGTAGTCCAAAGGTTTGGCCAAAGTCATGGTGCATTCTGTGACCACTAGCAATATACTCTCACTCATGATCCTTCAGAGCGACATCTAATAAGACAAATAAAGTCCTAAGAAGCATGACTATATTTTGAGAGGCGAGTCTATGCTTACTGGATCCCTCCTCCTCCTCCTTTCTTTTATTTTTAAGGAATTTTTATGGGAGAAATTCTATTAAAAGCCAGCAATCTAGTGACATCTATAAACATTAGTCCAGTAGGGACTTTATATATAAGAAAACCATTGAAACCAATTTACTACTGGTAATGGCAGAACACAGGGTTATGTTCTGGCTTCCTTTGTGTTAACTATTTACATTTCACTAATGGGCTGGTTGCTTTCAAAGGTCAGGTAGCAGTCAGGCCATACTCTGAGATCATAAAAGCAAGGCAAGGGTGCTGCCGAGACTTCCCATGTTTCTAATAGTGTACACTGTAGAGAGAATGTCTTCTGTCTGTATGGATGTGGCACCTGTCAGTAATAAATCTGAATGCCTATGGCTTAGGCAGGAAATAGGAGGTGGGACATCTGGAGGCAGAAAGGATTCTGGGATAGAGCCAGGCACAGGAGATTTGCCTGAGAAAATGTGGTAAGATAGGTGTATGGTACTCAACAGGTGGTTAGCCATGTGGCAGAATGTACATTAGAATATATGGGCTAATTTAAATTATGATCTAATAAGAGAAAAGCCTAGTTAGATGGCCAAGGTATTTGTAAATATATTTTGAGTCTAAGTCATACTTTTGGGAGCATGGGACTGGGAGGAAGGGACAGACCTAAGTTCTACAGTACAGCCTTCCTTTAGTCTCTAATGGCTGTGTTTGCTGCACTGTTCTGTGTCAACTACTAGTATGACAAAGACTCTGTCATGGTGAATGCTTACAGCCCAAATCACATTAAATAATAGCTCTTTCTCTGGAATTCTTTCGTTAAAAAATTACCTAACATCATTTCTTACTATACAATCCAGTATCTATTTAAAACAGATAAACAAAAAGCAAAACAAAACGGAAAACCAATAAAAAACCTAATTGGACAGACATAGAAGAGCTGATGAATGAAGAAGTTTACCCTCAAAGCAAGCCATATGCTAAAATAAAAAAAATGTTAAGCAAGAAGATGCCATTTTATAACTAAATTTAATATTCCTTCACGTCAGCTGAGAGGACATAACAAAAACGTCAAACAGTGAGTTGAAACAAATAACAATGAGGAAGAGGTGAAAAAAAGAAAAATCCTAGTAAATGGTGCCCAGTGGTGGTCATTTCCCTAAATATGTGCTATGAGAGGTTTTAGTTGAATATAGCAATGGGTCATGTGGCCTCTGGAGAATTTCTAGACATGTGACTAAAAGATGTCTATAGTCTCTGCATTTCTTCCCTTCTGTTCTATCTGCTTTCTTCACTTTGGGTCAGACTCCTGTTTAATTCTTGGGAATGGTAATCCTAGTCATTCAAGCAGTATGTATGGAAAAACCTGTAGCACTCATCTGGTTCCTCCTCAAGGCTGAAGACACACAAATACAAGGCACTGTCTTCAACCTCCGGATACTTTGGATTCCAGTTACAACGACATCTGGTAGGACAGCCCACTCTTAAGGGGAGGCAATTATCTATGATGGCCAGACTGCATCCTGGAGCAGTACACAAACACCAACTTGCCCCCCTCACAAATAGAGTTCTTCAATCATCACTGAACTGGAACTGAGACAGTAAACAAGCCACACTTTGATGGAGGCTTCTTAGCCATGTCTACCACTTGCTCCCCGTTACATTTACTCCATGACCAACACCCCAAACACGGATTTGGGTTCACTGCCTCTCTTCATTCACACTGACCAGTGTGGTCCCATTGATTACATTTTCTGTCTCTGCTTTTCCATCTAGAGTCTCTTTAGCATTTAAAGTGGGTGACCAAGTCTAGCTTTTTAGGAGTCCCAGAGCTAGGACACTGGTCTGAATACTTCAGGAACTCTCCTCTTGTTCCAAACCAGTAACTTCCCATGTGCCTCCTCTAGAGTTTAAGGTCTAAACATAGCATTCTATCTGCACACTCGCACACTTCACAGAACATGGCTCTACTACATTTCAAAATATTTTCAAGACTATGACAATACTCCGTAAGATCTGCTATTGTCAGTCAGCCTGAGCTGTGGTCCAATCTGCATGCTCTAAGTTCATTAGCAAAAACACATCTGGGCTGGGAGCTAAAATAAGGGAAACTTTTTGAGCTACAAACCTTGTCAGTATCAAGACATGGAAAAGAAGAGTTTGCACCAGCTCTCGCTCACAGGTACCTTGGAGTTCATCTTAAAAAAACAGCTTCAGGAAGGCAGAGGGAAGAGAGCGCTTGAGACACATCTAAGACCTCAGCCTTTGACTTAAGTGTCACTTCCAATCTTTCAGTGTAATGATGACTTTGCATTTTACATACTGTAAAATGCTTTCCCTAAATATGTGCCTCGCATGACCCTCCCAGAACTCCTCGAGGGTTTAATATTCTTATTTTAGTTAAAAGGAAAAACAATCACAGATATTAAGAGTCAGTGGAAACCAAAGACTGGCAGCCAGATATGTTTACAATTACAGCCCCTTCTCATAACCACCTTTTTCTTTTTTTTCCGGAGCTGGGGACCGAACCCAGGGCCTTGCGCTTGCTAGGCAAGTGCTCTACCACTGAGCTAAATCCCCAACCCTGCATAACCACCTTTTAAGATATGGAGGGAACTCAGAACACACTGGATTCTCTCAGTTTGCCATTAAATATCAGGTTGCTGCTAGGAACATAAAGCAGACAAGTAAGGGAGTGTGGGATAGTATATCATTCTGACAGAGATATTTCTTTTAAACTAAGACTGAATCTAAGAAGTTATTTCCAGAACCTATAAATCAATTTTAAAATCATCTTCTAGGTTTGCCGATAACACAGCACTGAAACATGCCTACAGAACACCACAGTCAGACTTTGTAAGTCGCACCTGGTTTGAAACAGGAGTAAGGGGGCTGTGTAAGACTTAGAACACTAGGTTGTGCTGAGAACCTTAGTAGAAAAATATTTGGAGCAATTCGTAGGATTCCCTTATTTCAGTCCTCCAACTATTTGAAGAATATGTCAACATGCAAAAATGTTATTATGAGAAATGATGCTGCAATTCTCCCCTTTGCATGGCTAGGTCTGCACAGGATATTTTTTTATTAGGTTTGGCAGAATAAGGCTGGAGTCAGACTTCACTCATTATTTCAAGATTTACTCTCATTCTTGGAATTCTTGTCAGGCGTCCTAGGCAAACAGTTTTTGTTAGAAGAACTGGTTGGCTCAGTAGTGTGAGTGCATAACCACGAGAAGGCTGTCCATATCTGTTCTCATTATTCTAGAACAAAGCACTGGTTTCAGCAGAACACTTCTGGAAACGTCAACTTGCCCACTCCAGCCCTAATCAAAACCATGAGACACATACTTTGCCCACGTCTTCATGAATCTTTTAGGAGGCTAAAGTTTGAAGGTTCCGAGTTGCTAATTTGTGCCCTTTCCCCACTTCACATGGTGACATCATTAACCTTACTGTGGCAAAATTAGAAGTGAAGCCTTCAGGAGGAAAAAAATTTCATGACTCAGATTTTGATGCCCTTATGATAAAGACTCTTTATCATGTGTGAACTCAAAAAGAAAATGGGCATGTACGACTCCAGAGGTATATTCTGTTTGGACAGTAAATCTATAGGCACCATGACTTTGGGCTTTCCAGCCTCTAGGATCATTAAAATACTTTTTAGTGATTTAGGCCAGTCAGTCTCTGGTGTTTTGTTACTGCAGTCCAAATTGATCAAGACACTGGTCTATTACAAAATTTGCTTGAAAATATGATTTCTTACCACATGCCCACATGTCCACTGGTTTTCCATAAGGATCTTTACGTAGGACTTCTGGAGAAAGATACCCAGGTGTGCCAGCAAAACCTAGGGAAAACAGATGCTCCTGAACCAGGGTTGGCATGACAACATCAGTAGAAAATGATCAACTAAGACAGGATGCTTTAGAGGACTTCTTTAACTGAAGATAAGCTCTGTTTCTCCTCCATGCAGCTTATTTAAAAATGTGTGTTTTTGTGAGTGTTTGAGTGTGTGCGCATTATTTTGAGTGTTTGAAACATTGCTTACATGGAAGTTCAAACTAAGTCTGTAAAAAAATAATAATGAGAAAACTGGGGGTAGATAAAACTAATCTTCTGCAAAAGGTGACACCTAAAGCCTATGAAAGTCACCTACAAAAGAGGAGGAAATAAATCTGTAAAAAAAAAAAAAGGAGAAAACAGAGTAGATTAGTTCTTTGCAAAAGGTGACATCTAAGTGCTTATGAAAGTCACCTATAAAGAGGAGGGCTGGACAACTACATGCTAGGACAAATGTAAAGCAAATATTCAGATATATGTTTTAAAACAATTATCATTTGGGCACAGGGTCACAAGGGTAGGGACAGGACTACCAGTAACTGAAGAACTCATTCTGAGAAGAAATAAGCCCAGAAAAATATCAGTTCAATGTGTACTAATAAATATCCAGGGTGTATTCACAGTTGCCAACCAAGTGGAGACCAGGGACGTTCGGATGAATCACCACTGAATGCTGACCAACAAGACCTCCAACTTCAGAAGACTGGAGTGAGGGCGTAGATGGCAAAGAAACTTTGTGTTATACAAAGTGGTTTAGAATCCAATAAGGAAAGCTTAAGCAGTAATGAAGTTTGTAACTAGACTCCAGTGGAAAATATTTTCTACTTCTGAAAACGAGTTTTCAAATAAAGAGTATTTAAAAATAACAAAGGTGACCATTTTCATTTGAGACTGATCCTTTAAAAGGCAAAAATGGAAAGTCTCTTTAAAAGAGCACTCAATCAGAGGTTCCTCTAACCATAAACCAGTAACTGAGGCTGAATTACCACGTTTGTTTATTGGGAGGTTGAGCATCCAAGGAACGACTCATTCCTCACATGACATGCAATGAGCTTATACTTACTCTCGGAAAAAAAAAAAAAACCCAACAAAACAAAGACATACAAGAGAGAAGATATATGACCGAGTTACTTCTCTAGAAAAATTAGATTAAATAAAAGCCAATGATTTCATTTTATTTTTATCTAATCCTCATTCATTGTATTACTCTTTTTCTCCTCTGTTTGGAAGGACATGGTGAAGCATGAGAAAGGACGCCAGGGCAGTGCCCCTCTGCACAGCTTAAGTTTTACAAGGCTTATCATTAATCCACTCAGGTTCCACTGCTTGAAGGTCAAGGATTACCTGAGGGCATAATGTGGTGTCATTGAGAAGTAGGGTGGGTACAATTGCTGCTAGAGGCCCCTCGATGCTCCTGGAATACTGTAGACCTCATAACCCTTTCTGCTGTGATCACCCCCTCCCAAGTCTTCAGGAATGACACAGAGAATACAATAAAAACTCATCTAAAGTTCGAAGGAAGACCCTTGTGCTTTCAGATTCCTCTCACACATCCAATGTGCTTTTGTTCTGAGCACTTGACCTGGCAAGCCCCTTTAAGGTCTCTCAGAAGTGACTGTCTCATTCCTGTAATGATGCTAATATTTGAGTCTTGGTTTTGTTTCATCATCATTCTCATTAGATGCATTAGATGTCTATATTTATCTCGGCCAGTTTCACTCTTTCATATGCGATCCATGTAGTCCATGATTAAAAAGTAGTAAACTTCCATTTGTCTTAAGTAACCAAGCCATATTAAACGGCCAAGAACAGCAGAGTTAATGACTTTCTCTTTGGATAAGACAAATTACTACATTACAATAAGAAACGAAGATCAAGCTAAGGATGGTAGCACACAATGTATAAAAATCTCAGTATTTGGAGCACTGAAGTCATAGGATTGTGAGTTCAAGACCAGCCCAGTCTATATAATGAGAGTTTGAATAAACAAATAAATACAAATATAAAATATATGAACCTTCACTCTGAGACTAAAATGTCAAGAAAATGTTATCATTCTTATTATTACTTAGAACCCCATCGCCTGAACTGTCAGTTGACTAGTCTAAATATTCTGAATCGTACATCCAAGCGCATGAATTTCAGGAAACCGTACATTGTACAATGACCTTGTGAATATAGCTTGCTGGAGCACAGTAGGCAAGGAGGCAAGGTCTTCTTCATCAGGAGATTTAGCTCCTAAGAATGTAGGACTGGTGTGTGTATGTGTGTGTGTGTGTGTGTGTGTGTGTGTGTGTGTGTATGTGTACATATATATATATATATATACATATATATATATATATATATATATATACATACACACTATCAACGTTAATAAGAATGTACTGTCTCCAGGGATAGCATGGCATTTACTGCAAAGAACGAATAGGAATATTAAAACAGACAACAAAGAAATAGAAATACCAACTGTTGGAAATATAGCTAATAGATTCTCTCCCCCACTTAATATTTAAAGTGAGAAGCATAATGGCCACTAAGTGAAGTAATTCTTCCATGAGGCAAGATCATGGTAGTAAGCCTCTGTTGCCCCAGCAGCACCAAAATGTTAAAAATCTATAAAACATACCATTTCCATCCAGTTAGGAGAAATGGGATATATGTATATGCTTCTGTGGTCATCTGTCTCATTTTAATTTTTATAATATCACCAAATGTACTCCATAGGATGTCAATTCTCACTGTTTTGGCCAGTATTCAAAGATATCTGGATTGGAGAGTGAAAAATGAATGAGAGAACCAAATACACGGAAGTAAAAGGGAGCAGGAAGTACACTAGTCTGCGTGTTCCGGGGGACAACCTCTGGTGCAGTTTCTCAGGTACCATCCATCTTACTCTGTGAGACAGCGTCTCTCAATGGTCTGGAGTTCACTCAGCAGTCATGGTGACAAGCCAGTGAGCCCATGATCCTGCTGTCTGCCTTTCTCCCTAGTTGTGGAGGTTATAAACATATCATCTCCGGATTAAACTTTAAAATATTATTTATTATTGCTATGAGGAGAGAGAGTACGTGCATCCACTACACACGTATGGAGACCATACTGCACACTTAAGCCCTGCTGTTAGTTCTCAGAATGGAATCCATTTTACCACAAACTATTTTTTCAAGTTTGAAAGACCCTTGTTTTCTCAATGTTTTTTCTTAAGTTACTTTCTCATTATAGAGCAATTTAGCATCAAGTCCAATGTCTTAAACTTAGTGAAGACACTGCTAAAGGACCTTCCTCCTATGGCTAGAGAATGGTTATAAGGAACTGGGAGTTCCAGTCTGGGACAGCACATTAGCAGGAAAGAGAGTAGCCCCACTTACCAAACCACGCCTGCTGGTCGCCTTGAACTTCTATGGCTAAGCCGAAGTCTGCCAGTTTCACAGCTGCTCCTTTGGATTTGCTAGCTAAAAGCAAATTCTCAGGCTTTATTTAGAAAGGGGGGGTGGAGACAGAGAGAGAGAGAGAGAGAGAGAGAGAGAGAGAGAGAGAGAGAGAGAGAGAGAGAGACTAAAGTGAGAATCTATTTTAAGTGACTACTTAAAATTGTCAACATTTGTACAAGATTAAACAGGGCGGGGCAGGGGGAGAGGGAAGGGGAGGGGATTGGGAAGCAAACTCATGCACTGTTGTCTCTCCTGGAGATTTCCATTCCTAAATCCCAGGGAAAGGATGGTTAGAGAATGGTAGAAAGCAATCCTGTCTGCAGGCTTCAGACAGACTCACTGGGCACTGCAAAGGCAACAGGGAAGGGTGCAGTTAGTAGGGCTGCTGTCTTCACCTGCTCACATGCCTTCAAGGACCACTCAAGGTGCACACTTGGCCAATGACAAGGACTTAGAAGCCAAACAGAGCACAGACAGTTTCAGCAGGAGAAAACCTGGCAAAATGATACCCAAAGTTGGACCAACCTACAGACATTTGGCAAAAGAAACTGCAAATTAAATCCCACTTGATTTTAAAGAGTTTGGATTCAAATGTCGTGATTTTGATTCCTCAATGTTTCCAAACAATTTCTGCACAGATTTTGGAGGCTGACTCTGAATTGTGTGTCAAAATGGCTGTCTTTAAGAATCTGTTTGTTCTTAAAGGCAGAAAGAGTATATTGTTTGCCAAATGTTATAGCTAGCTTTAAACAAAAATTTATAAGCCACTTTTTTACTATGTAATTTACATTTCTTTAAAGTGTGACTTAGACGTTATGCAGATATTTATTCTCCCACATAAAATACGGTGAGTTAGACACACTTTGCTTTGGTATCAATCATTGCTCAAGGACTGATAAATCAGTCTTTGGAATGAGGCTGTGTCTACACCATTGCTTCCCAACCAACATTTGAATTTTGAAGAAAAGCACCGAGTAAGAGCCTTCAATTTCCCTGGACTTCCTCATGGATTTTAATAAATAGAGTGGTTAGGAAAAGAGTATTGAGGATTATGTATGATGAAGCCTAGTCCACCCAGAGACGTCTGGATTGGACTGGGCTGGCATACACTCAGAAGACTGGTTCAAAGTCTTCCTGCTTTGTGGGGAAAAAGTGAATTTGGAGCCTATGTCTTGACCCACATGGTTGGGAAACAATGGCCGTCCCAAGCGCCAAAACTGTTCTCTGCAAATATAAATACTTTAGCAGCTAAATGATTTTGTTTGTCAGCTGACAGACAAGAAAAAGCTCACAGTTTTCATCAAGCTGACCACTTGTTAGAGTTGGCAATTTCGTGGGTTGTTTTGGACTTGAGTAAACACAGCCTAAACCAGTATTTATTAATTAAGCCAGCCATGCAAAACAGCAAAACCCATAAGCGGCACTTAGAGGAAATTAGGTTACATCTCTAAGAAATTAGAGTGTGAGCAAGCAAGTTTTAATTAAATACCAGAGGTCTTCAGGCCACTGCTGTTCACTGCCATCAGAGTCACTAATACTATGACCACGGAAAATGTAAAAGGACCTTCGGAGCGTCTCAGGGCTCAAGTGTGGTTTGGAAGCACCTTTACGTCAAACACAGCATTTAATTTGGAGTTTGAGACGAAGATGTTTGAAGGATGTAAAAGTGCCCTATGCTGATGATGTAACTTTTATTAGGAGCTAATGTTTGAAACTAGAACTCTGATGTTTATCAGTGTGCTAAGGTCCTTAATCAGGATACATTTGTTCACTTCTGAAATTTGAATTTCACAACCAATATTTGTGATCTACTCACTTTCTATTATCTGATTTAATCGATATAATTATCCATAATTGCATAAATAAGTAACTTGGACCAAGTACATTGAACTGTAGGCAAGAGTTGATTCTCCTCCTTTGGAAATTTTACATTCCAGAGAACTGAGATATCAGAAATGTCTGCTATGATGCATCTAATTTAATTTGCCAACCACAGACTCATTCGCAGAATGGGTTTCAATCACTTAAGGAATCATGATCATTTTTAGGACCTTTGAGTCTAATGGAATAGAAGTTACTTGAACAAATGCCACTGTTATTAGTGAGTAAGCTCTTTTAAATTTTAATGTGCTTTTACTCTTATAGATAGACTGAAAAGCTTCTGCACAGGGCTTTATGCACAAGACCCATAAAAACCAAGTCTTAGGTATTCAGGGGAAAAAAAGAGATGCCTTAGAGTTTAATTACTCATGGCCTTTGAATGACTAGGGCAGTATTCATAGCTAGAAATGACCTAGAAGGTCTTACTCCAGGATCTGTGAGCCATCCAAAAAAAATTATAGGAATCCATTGAGACGTGAGTTTCACCTGACGCCCATGAAGACTGTTCAGCAGAGGCTACGCATGGGAGAAGGTGGGCCTACCTCTAAAGGATGGGATACATTTTAAAATTAAGAGCATTGTGAAAACATTGTATCTGTGAATATCATGTAGG
This sequence comes from Rattus norvegicus, assembly GCF_021556685.1. Lineage (NCBI taxonomy): Eukaryota > Metazoa > Chordata > Mammalia > Rodentia > Muridae > Rattus > Rattus norvegicus. The sequence goes on along the minus strand of NC_141535.1, from coordinate 217,388,951 downwards.
CAAACATAACATAAAGAATATGGGATGGAAGCTGAAAAGTTATAACAGCTGTTAATTTTATTAAAGGAATCTGCTTTTTAATATTTCATACTAAGATGGCTTCAAGTGGCTACCTCTAATAAAACCCTTAATATATATCACACACACTTTACTTCTGTAGAGTTTCTTTCTACTCTAGAGAAAGGCCAGTTGGAATAATTTTTCTATCATGGTCTGTTAGGTTGCGGAAGGCTAACTCACTAATAGTTTCTAAGGAAACATTTAGTCGGCACTGGCACATATGTTTTGGATATCTACCACTCCTAATCTTCAACATGAAACTATATTATTGTACCATATATGTCCATTGCTGAGTGGTTCAAACTTTGAATGCCCAAGAAAGAAATGTATTTGTGACTAGGTTACACCAAGTCAGAACAAATCGACTACTGATGACTGCATGGTTGCCTCCTTGAGAAGGATCGCCACCATGTGCCATTTGATACTATCCCATTGTTTTGACAGTCTGTCATATTCTAGGATGGATGTGACAGGCAGAATCAGAAGCACAGACCTTCCGACCCACCTGCATGGGAACACAGACTGAGTAACATGAGAGAACTGTGCAGAATGATGATGCAGAAGAGAAATGTGAACTCAAGGTTCATGTGCTGAGTCTCTCTCTGATCGCACCCTGTTCATTGCCTGTTCATTTCCCTCATCTCTCCAACAGTATTATGAGGCTACACATTATGTTTCCTGACAATCTCTAGTTGATTTGTATCATAAGAACACCATATTTTGTAGGGATGCTATATAAATAATGATTAGGTATTACATTCCCCTATCATTTCAACGTGCAGAAACATTTTCAATCCTGGATGCATGTTCAAAACTGAAGAAATGTTTAGATTAATTCCGATGTTAGACTGCAGATTGTGCAGTGATCTCTACCCTCTAACAATGCAGCCAGTTTTTAGGTTGGTTTTTAAATAGATTCTCCTGACAGTCTCATACACAGGTTCCTTCCCCACCCCATTGCTTCTTAATGGTGCAGGATTTTCCATGACATCTGGTCTTGGTGTCAACAACCATTTATAGCACATCAGCTGCAAAGAGCAGCAACTGTACAAGTTTGTTCTATGTTTCATATGGAGATAAAAGCAATAGCTTTCAGGATGATATAAAGATGTTAAGATTGTTAAAATACCTTAAAGGACTATAGCAAGTTATGGAGCCACCCTTAGAACTGGTGGAAATTTGGAATAGAATAAAAAGTCTCAAGTCCCAGTTTATAAAGGTAGATGTTATCCCAGAAGAAAAGTCCAGTACATGTTGCCATGTTGCTGGATTTCTTAATTTCTCCATCTTTTGGAGCACATAGGTGTGTGTGTGTGTGTGTGTGTGTGTGTGTGTGTGTGTTTGTGTGTGTGTGTGTGTGTGTGTGTGTTTATTCACCTGTACACAAAGAGGACAATATGGAGTACTTTGTTCTATTATGTTCCACTTTTGTGATGGAGTCTACCACTGAGCACAGAGTGAGTCCTTGAGATCCTCCCGTTCCTGCCTCCCCATGTATGATCCCAGGAATGCTGTTCCAGGCTTTTATTTGGGCCTTTGGGATCCAGAATCAGTTCTTCATGTTCTGGCAGCAAGCACTGTACCCACTGAGACATTTCCTCAGCCCCATGACTCTTTTTTTATATATTGGTTCCTATGGTGGCTTGAATGAGAGTAGCTCCCCCTCCCCAGACTTGTAGATTTGAATATCTGATCAACAAGAAGTGACACCATTTGAAAGGATTAGGAGGTGTGGCATTATGGGAGAAAGTGTGTCACGGAGTGGGCTTTGAGGTTTCAAAACGCCCATTCCAAGTGCAGAGTCTCTCTTTTCTTGATGCCTACGGATTTGGGTGTAAAACTCTCAGCTCCGTGTCCAGCCCCATGTCTGACTGAATGCCACAATGCTCCCCACCATGATAACAATGGACTACACCTTTGTGAAGTAAGCCAGCCCTAATTAAATGCTTCCCTTTATAAGAATTCCTGTAGTCATGCTATCTCTTTCCAGCAATAGAACACTGAGTAAGACAGTACTCACATTCCACTCTGATGGTATAAAATGGTTTGTTTTCATAAAATAGTCTATTTAGTAGGTACTTTAAGAAACTCTTGAAATAATCAAAAATGATTGCCACCTACATCTAAATAAAATAAGGGAGAATTTAGGAAACATAATCTTAATCTCAAGTGTTTAATTAGCATTGTCTTTATTATGGAGTTAATCTGGAAAAATGCAATGTGCACATGAGCACAAGTCACAAGGATGGTTTGGTACACATGAAATCATTGTTTATATGCTAAAACTCAATCACTAATAACATATGTGTCAAATGAGCGATTTACTGTTAACATTTTTATTATAATAATATCAACTGATTTCATTGTGACAGATTATTTGATTGTTAAATTCCCCTAGATACTATTTATAGTAAATTTAAAAGTCTTTCAAAAATTCTTTTTCCTTTATTTTAAAATCTCAGTAATCCAAACAGAAGCTAACTATTCTCTGCTTTGAGATGTCTTATGCCACATTTTCTTTTGCAGGGAAGATGTGAGCAAAGGTCCTAGGAATGAACTAAATAGAATTTTGCACAAGCCGAAAGCTTGAAGGCCATGTTCCATTCCTGCACTGGTCAGGCAGTTTTAGCTCCCATTCCTTCATTTGTTTTATATGAGAGGATTCCTGCTTGTTTGTTTGTTCGTCTGTCTTATAGGAATGAATTCCTGAGTTCATGTACTGAGATCAGGGAACTTCTGGGTGACATATACACTTGAGTTTTCGATCAGGAAACCATATTTCTGATATCATGCACAGGCAGGCAGATTCATTAGAGCGCCACACCCCACTCCTGTCTCTTAATGTCTATTGTGAGCACACCTTGCTGAGTTGAGTGAAAGATGCAGACTGTAACTGGAGTGACTGTGCCTACAGCCACTGCTTCTCAGCAGCCTCACACACCCTAGACACACAGTAAATGATAGAATGGCCCTAATGGATTGGCTTTTCACATACAGTCCTTCTAAGATAGCTTGAAAAATGTTCTGCAGAAATGGTTGTCCTTTAAGCTCTTATCCAAAGACAATTCTGAGGAACACAGGACAAACAACTTTGTAACTATTAAAAATTAGAATTCACAATGTAATATGTCTACTACGCAGAGCTAACAAAAAAATTATTGAATGCTTTCATCACTCCTGCTCTCTGAAAATTACTTTCTTTCTACTCCAATCATAAGTTTTAATGAGGTAGTCATAAACATCTCCAAAATTAAAGTATCTGTTTATTATCTATCTATCTATCTATCTATCTATCTATCTATCTATCTATCTATCATCCATCTATCCATCAATCCAACCTATCTGATATCCTTCTATCTAGTCACCCATTTGCCCTTCATGCATCTGTTTACCTCGCTACATGATGATTTTTCTATTCCTTACTACTCAGAAAAGAGGCCATTATGAGAGCAGCTCTACTGAGGGATACACAGGGCTTTACTTTTCATTCAATTGTGTCATGACACTTTCTACTTACCCAACCACACTATCATCTAATCATTACTGTTAGAATCTCTAATCCTATCTAGATATCAATCAATGGCCCCACTACTGGATACATAAAATATTGTTGGACGGAAAACACATGTCCAGTGAGAACGACCAGGTGGTATCTATCTCCTCTCTCAATCTGGAGCCGTCTCCTGGTTCTTTTCCCCAGTTTGCCTGCTGTGCCTTAGTTTTTGATTCTGCATACTTATTATAATTTTGTATCTTATAGATTCTAGAGGTTGGCAGTTAACCAAGTATTTGAAATAGTGAGTGTTATTGTATTGTTCTTTTAAGGTATAGTTATCCTTTTTATGGGTAATCTATTAAAATTGATTTTAATTATAAATGTGTTTTATATACATTTATTCTTTTGTTCTCGCTTTATCTAAGTTGAAGAAGTATGTTTCAAGCCTTGGTTAGGTTACGCTTCTCTGCTAGACGCTGTGGAGCCAGTCACATAGCTGTTGGTATAGGAGTACCCGAAAATGAACAGCAGCCCTAAGTGACAGTGATAATAAACATATTCCTGCCTATGCTTTTGTTAAATGAACTAAACTACATGCACTCAGTGTCTGAATTCTATGTGCACTAACGTATGAGTCAGGATAAAGAAATACAAACAGAAGGTGTAGGAACTGTAAGGGAAGCTTGCTTTGAAGTCTGGTGATGAAGGCCTTTAGATTTAGTACAATGGTAAATGCGGAACTTCTAGCATGCATTCATTTTGTAAAAAAGCCACACAATGATGCCAGGGGTTTAACACCTACACATGCATACAGTGCCTTTATTGGACAAGTTGTAATCTATTGTGAAGTCTATTAGTACGATTAGGAAGTGGTCTACAGACAAGCACTGAGAAGCAGACTCTGTAAGTCTGTCCAAGTTATCAACTTGATAAAACTGGTAGGCGGTTCCAGAGACTACAGTAAGTGCTCCCAAAAGTCTGTCTCCAGCCTTCCTGAAGATCAGACAGATAGGAGGAGAAACCAGGGTACATGGCACCCCAGTTCTCATAGTAAAACTTGCCTGGATTTTTCATTACTGAGCATAGACTTTATGTCAGAAAACTCTTTCTTTCACGGTCAGTGTTCCAGGCCACTGACTTTGATTTTCAAGTTCTAGTTTAGGTAGGGCTTAGCTAAGGCTGTTCACATAACAGGAAACCCATGTCCGGATCCCGTAACATATGCCATAAAATCAAGGGAAGAGAACTACTTGCTATGTTTGGCTTCAGAACACACATATGGTCACATCAGTGCAGTCAAATGCTTCATGTGTGTGTTAGAGTTTCTGATGAAACAGCATGAACAGCATGCCTGCCCAAGCCACCAGATGAGTAAGAAGTCCAGTGGGTGCTGACAGGTAACAGGGCTTCTGACTGCTCACTCTCATGGCCGCTAATGAAGTTTTGACCTGGTTGGCCGGATAGGACTTTTCAAAGGCACATACATTGCTTTTCTTTACCCTAATAGGTATATGTTGTCAGTGTTAGAAAGTGTGTGATACTCTATCTGACTCACCCAAAGAAAATGCCCTCAACCATAGCTTTGCTCGTTACACCGCAAAATCCCAAAATCAACTGAAATTAAAAAAGATTCTGGAAAACCAAGTCGATGTTCTGGTAAAAATCACACCTTCGCATAATAACACGAGATATGTTGATGCATATTCTCATTGAATATGAAGTAAAATTACAGATTTGCAACTTATGACAGTGTCAGAAGTGTGTGTGTGTGTGTGTGTGTGTGTGTGTGTGTGTGTGTGTGTGTCTGTGTCTGTGTCTGTGTCTGTGTCCATGTGTGTGAGGGGTGGGGGACGGTGTTCCAGGTCCTTTTGCTGAACACTAAGCCTGTGTCCTGGTGCCAGGACAGGCTGGCCTTGCAAACAAAGAACCCAAACTACAACACCCTGTGCAGTGCATCAGCTTCCCTCCTGCACCCTGTGGCTTTATTTCATTTACTGTCTTAGGCGTCATTATTTCTCAAAAATATCAGAAGTAAACCTAAAATGTGAGCAGATTGGAAGAGAAAATTAGTGGAAGTCTCCCCGAGCCTGTCTCATTCCAAATGACCTAAAGCCTTCTTGTTCTCAGTGGTAACTGAGTAAACTCCTAACAAGTTAGTGGGCTCCCACTGAAAAAATATAGACCTGTGTTTTATATGCTTGATCCGATACAATCTTTTTCCTTCTTTATTTTTAGGAGATCTTAGTATCTTGGCCCTTAGAAATGCAAATAAAAGAATCAAGAAGCCTACATCCCTAGAATTCCAAGAATCAATGGCAGGGGATGGACTTCAGAATTCAAAATGGCACTTAATCACGGAACCTAAGCTATGTTTATAGTTTTCAAAATTATTTATATAATGGTAGGTGTACAGAATAAATGTAAAATATCATGTTTGATCAACGTGTAGAGGAAATCATAAATCTTAAATTCTATGCCCATTCCATGGGGTATGGAAATAAAGCAAGTTATTTGTTGTTAAGGTTAGGGAACTATTTCTTTCCAAAAGGCAGGGATTTATCAGTCTTGAGGATATGTTAGGAGGTGAACTGAGGCTGTGGTGCGGGGGAGCACTTGGATTCATGTGTTGGACCACATCCACACAACTGTGTTGCTTGAATGATTGCCTTCCTGGGCATAACTGCGACTGAACAGTCATTAGAAACTGTGTGACTCTTTCTTCATCCTCTCCAATAGCTTTACTCACCTTCAGGTCCCGATGGACTACGCCCATCTGATGGCAGTGTAGCACAGCCTCCAGGATCTGCTGAATGCAATGACTGCATGCAAACACCAGGGGCGTGTGTTAGTTCCCAAGCTTACACTCACTGTCTGTATACCCTCAGAGAGACCGGGTTAAAGAGCAAAGCTAGTGGACAACTAGTGCTGTGTTTTAGCTCCTTCAGTCATAGAAACACATTGCTCAAGGAGAGTGACTACTACCTCAGAACAGTGAGGATATGACTGGCTGTGAGCCACGATGTGGACAATATCATTTTGTTCTGGAGCTCATTTCCTGGTTATAAATTCTTCCAGGAAGTGAACAGGAACAGGAATGTTATCTCTGTAGTTGTGGTCTGTTATCACTTCATACACATAAACTCTTTGCCAATCCTTTCCCATTTTTCAAGTATGGTTCTAAAATTCCCGTTAGCACACAAGGCACCATTAGGTTTAAATGAGGATGCATAATGATTTTGTTTTTGACCATCGTGACCTTCTTGTGCTGTGTGTAGTCTGGCAGGCAGTCGTTACCCTTTGCCTAGGGTTCGTCAGGCTCAAGTGAGCAATGTGCAGCCAGTCGTCCTGCTTCAGCAACCCATGGTCTCAGAACAGAAGTGGTGTTTAAATCTACAGGCGGACATACATCACAGGCCAAGTTCATTCCAGACCAATGCTGGACAGTTCAGGAAAGCCTGCCCTCAAACCGACTGTGGTAATTTATTGCTTGGAAACGTAGCGTGTTGGACTGACGTGGTTCTTCCCTTCCTGCTATGATGTATATGTAGCCTGTAGACGAGCAAACTGAAGAGGCATCATGCATTGTTCATTAGTCATGTCAAGAGGGAGTTGGAAAGGCATTTTAAACACCATTTTAAATACCCCCCCGACCTCTGCCCTCTCCCCAGAAGAATAAAACCAAAGAAACTTCTTTGATTCACACTTATGGACTCCATATACTGACCTTCAGGTCCCTGTGAACTATGCCATTTAGGTGACAATGATTTACACTCTCTAGAATCTGTTGTATACAATGACTGCAAAGATACAAGGGCAGAATGGAAGGGAGAACATTTTAAAGGCACATAATCACATCGGATACAAAATAAAACGAAGGTTCCAACAAAACGAAACAAAACAAACGAACAAAATTATATTCATTCACACTTTTCTTAGCTTTACGCCAGCATTAAATAACGTTGAATAAAGCTAATTCTGATTTTTTACTAAAATGACATCCAACACAGAATTTGTGACATATTCAGACAAAACAATTTAAGCTGTGCTTCCTCTTGTGGGTCTACAAATTCAATCATATGTGAGAGAAGTTCAGGTTCATATTCGGAAAGAAAATTTGATGGCTTAGTTCCCAAAATGGTCTGGGAAGGTTATCTGGAGACGTCAAATTTCCATGTTTGTCATACACAATCTAAACTGTTTAAGATCTGAGGTCACAAGTAAATAGGTTTAAATGAGAGGGTAAACACAGATGAAGTGGTGGGTGGAACAGGGATTTAAAAAAAAAAGAGGAAGGACACACGTACCAGGGATTTAGAAGGGATGCTTCCTGCACAACACGGGGATGAGAAAATGAATGCGAGCTCCAAGAGGAGGCAGGGGGTCAAGAGTTGACCCAGGACATAAAGTAATGCCTCTCACTGTAAGAAGACTCTGGGGAGGCTCCAAGGAGCTTGCAAGTAAGTTTAAGGTCCTCTGGGGACTGGTAATTGTTAAATCGATTTCCCCATACTTTAGTGAAAGACTTATTTTACTTATTACCATGTTAAAAGGCACCACCGATGCTATTCTTATGAGAAGCTTCTGATATCAACTCTGATAATTAAATTAGAGGAAAACTTTTGCCTGGCAGTCACAAGTCCCCAATAAAGCTGTCACCTGACACACAATAGTGCAGAACACACCACACTGACAACTTTTTGTACACATTGACTGTGTGGTTCAAACCCAAGTACAAGCAAAGAAGCATTTGCGAAAAGCTCACAACCTGATAACATTTTCAGCTCGTTGTTTGTAACATGATGACATTCTACAGGAAACTACTGAACTGGATAAAAGCAATCACGGTCTCACTTTTAACAATACAAAGATCAAAACACTCATGATGATTGTGACTCTTTGGCTCCAAATTGGTTGGTAGGGCCACTAAAGCAGCCCCACTGGAGTGTGTCAAAGTGCATAGATTATTTAATTATTACCTGTTATTTTTAACGGTGTGGTTCTTTTATCTCAATGGGAACACCACACGCTGTCTTTAAAATATCTCTGTTTAATTTAACCTTAAAATCAACATACTTGGCCTATGACAAAAATTAAAAAATTAATATTAAATTAACCATACCATTCTTTATTAGCAAGGAGAGGTTTCATGCCTAAGTTCTTGAGGGTTAAAGTAAACAAAGCTTTTAAAGATTGTGAGGAGACAGCCTCTTCATGGTCATATCTGGCAGTAGAATTATTCTTCATTTCATGTGGGATACTTACCCTAATTTTTTTTCTAGGATGAGTTTCCCAACTATTACTGGCATACATATGAAGTGGCAAAATCTGTGGGATTTGTTCTGTTTTCTACACTGTGTGCCAGCATTTAAAATAGTCTCCGATTCATTTCAACCACAAGTTTTCAAAAAACATGTTTATCAAAACTTAAAAAGGTAAAATAGATTAAATTTCCTCTCCATGTCCTTTTACTTTTTAGACTTACTTACTTTATTTTATGTGGTTGAGTGTCTGTGTGCATGTGGGTATGTGTGCATGAGGACTTGGTGCTCACAGAAGTCAGAAGACAGCATCTGATCCCCTGTAACTGCAGTCACAGATAGCTGTGAGCCACTATGTGGGTTGTGGGAAATAAGCCTGGGTCATATACAAGAGCAACCAGTTCTCTTAACTCTACAACTGTCTCTCCAGCCCCTAACTTACCGTCTTCACTGATATTGTGATTAAAATCATTGCCCACCCTTAACAAATGGGCAAACAGCTGTTTCAAAACTGTTCTAGGTCCCTTTCCTGGGAGCAAATGTGATGATTTTAAAAGTAAGGATTTACTCATCGTAGCACAGGCCAGACAGAATTTGCCTCTAACAACAAAATGTCCATTACAGATTACACTGTAGTCAGATACAGTCAAATGTACAGAACACCATAAACACTAGTATCAGGCCAAGAAAATGTAGTGGCATAAAGCCAAGAAAAGATAGAAACTGAAAGCTGGGCTCTTTGAAAAGTAATTTTTTTACTCCTCCCCCCCCCCTTTTTTTATTAATTTCAGGCAGTGTTTCAACTCTATAGCACAGCCTGGAATTCTTGCCCTTCTGGCCTCCACCTCTAAGAGGCTGGATGTATAGGCAGGCACCACACTTAGGTCAAAGGTGAGCTTTTACACAGCCTGTGTTACTCTGGAGGAACTTCAGCATCAGCTGAGTGCCACTGAGGGTCGCTATAGGCTACACCTTTGAGCAGCCTGGAGAGGGGTAGAGATGGGGGCAGATGGCCAATGATTTAACTTTCAAATAATTATGTTGAGTTCATTGCTCCTCATTAGATTTTTCACCACAAGTGAAAATTATAGAATATAGAAGCAGAATGAACACTATCAAGTCTAAGTAGGTCAAGGTAAGTAGATTAATAACCCCCTTTTTTTTTCCTCCAAAAGGATCTTTGAGTTGCCTAGGAAATCTAAAATTAGATAAAATGCTAGCCCTCTGTGAAATTTCCACGAGCCTCTTGCTAACTAACAAAACTGGCAAGTTACTTGTGAACCCTCAGAAATAGTAAGGTAAATGCTTTTCACATCTGCCTTTCATCAGTTATAATGAGATGTCCAAAGTGCTACATGCCAATAGTAACACTATAATGGGGCCATTGAGGCCTTCTGCGGTCTAGTCCTCCTTGCTGACTAGACACATGTGGTCCTGCAGCAGAGCCTCCTGTCATGAGAGCAGTGCTCTGCTCCACTGGTACAACAGCCATGGTGGCGAGTAAGCCTTCAACATGGCTCACTCGGGTGGAAATCTACTGAAAGTAAGACAGTTTTTCTTTTCTCTAAAAGTTATTCTGGAGCTCTGTGAAGAGAGAAACTTCCCTGATGAAAAACTTATCGTAAAGAGAAGTTCAAGAGGGTAGTGTGAGACTCGCAAACACTGGGCCATGATGTACTGAAACTAACACATATGTCCATAGAGTAAGTGTCACCGGTGAGAAGGATGAGTCTCCGTCTTGCTCAGGGCAAGTCACTTACCTGGCATCAGCCTCACTGTAATATTCTCTTGCCACTATGTCTTCAAAGAGTTCGCCACCAGTAACTCTGTGAATAAAAGAGGGACACATTTAAAAACGACAGAAATGAATTAGGTATCAGTACGTTTGATGTGTTCATATGGACTTCTTTTCCTCATTCTGTTTCTCAATAATAAGTTAAACATAACTGTTTTGAGACATTATGACGTTTAGTTTCTTAGCACTCAGATTTATATTATCAATAGATCCAAAGGTCACAAATTTTCCATATATAATAAATACACACAGAAAAACCTTCTACATGAAATGGTTTCTAAGGAAGTCATCATTTTAGTTTTATAGATATTGATTGAGGTCTGACAAAATATATGGCATAGATTAGCAACATTTTATAAACAAAGATATGCACATAGACGCTAACTAGGTAGGTTAAAAGTAGTTCGGAAGTCTGTTATGTTTCTGTGTATCTCTTCAATTTCGTGTGTCTATCCTTAACATGTAATGTTTTTCCTTTGGAAAGAAGCACAAAGATATAATTTTCTAAAAAGTGTGAGGTCATATAACATTGATAAATAAACCATATTTTTCATATTAAATCAAGGCCATTTCTTAATACTGGAAATATTTCTTCCTCTTTAATACAGCTAATAGTTATTATATTTTTGTATGGATACACACACATTTGTATGTTGTAGGTTAATTCTAGAAGAAAAATCCTTACTAGTAAATTGCCAGGTTAAGGATCCATGCTTATCACCCTGTACAAAGCTTAAGTCCAAGTGGATCAAGGACCTCCACATCAAACCAGACACACTCAAACTAATAGAAGAAAAACTAGGGAAGCATCTGGAACACATGGGCACTGGAAAAAATTTCCTGAACAAAACACCAATGGCTTATGCTCTAAGATCAAGAATCGACAAATGGGATCTCATAAAACTGCAAAGCTTCTGTAAGGCAAAGGACACTGTGGTTAGGACAAAACGGCAACCAACAGATTGGGAAAAGATCTTTACCAATCCTACAACAGATAGAGGCCTTATATCCAAAATATACAAAGAACTCAAGAAGCTAGACCACAGGGAGACAAATAACGCTATTAAAAAATGGGGTTCAGAACTAAACAAAGAATTCACAGCTGAGGAATGCCGAATGGCTGAGAAACACCTAAAGAAATGTTCAACATCTTTAGTCATAAGGGAAATGCAAATCAAAACAACCCTGAGATTTCACCTCACACCAGTGAGAATGGCTAAGATCAAAAACTCAGGTGACAGCAGATGCTGGCGAGGATGCGGAGAAAGAGGAACACTCCTCCCTTATTGGTGGGGTTGCAGACTGGTACAACCATTCTGGAAATCAGTCTGGAGGTTCCTCAGAAAATTGGACATTGAACTGCCTGAGGATCCAGCTATACCTCTCTTGGGCATATACCCAAAAGATGCCCCAACATATAAAAAAGACACATGCTCCACTATGTTCATCACAGCCTTATTTATAATAGCCAGAAGCTGGAAAGAACCCAGATGCCCTTCAACAGAGGAATGGATACAGAAAATGTGGTACATCTACACAATGGAATATTACTCAGCTATCAAAAACAACGAGTTTATGAAATTCGTAGGCAAATGGTTGGAACTGGAAAATATCATCCTGAGTGAGCTAACCCAATCACAGAAAGACATACATGGTATGCACTCATTGATAAGTGGCTATTAGCCCAAATGCTTGAATTACCCTAGATGCCTAGAACAAATGAAACTCAAGACGGATGATCAAAATGTGAATGCTTCACTCCTTCTTTAAAAGGGGAACAAGAATACCCTTGGCAGGGAAGAGAGAGGCAAAGATTAAAACAAAGACTGAAGGAACACCCATTCAGAGCCTGCCCCACATGTGGTCCATACATATATAGCCACCCAATTAGACAAGATGGATGAAGCAAAGAAGTGCAGACCGACAGGAGCTGGATGTAGATCGCTCCTGAGAGACACAGCCAGAATACAGCAAATACAGAGGCGAATGCCAGCAGCAAACCACTGAACTGAGAATAGGTCCCCTATTGAAGGAATCAGAGAAAGAACTGGAAGAGCTTGAAGGGGCTCAAGACCCCATATGTACAACAATGCCAAGCAACCAGAGCTTCCAGGGACTAAGCCACTACCTAAAGACTATACATGGACTGACCCTGGACTCTGACCCCATAGGTAGCAATGAATATCCTAGTAAGAGCACCAGTGGAAGGGGAAGCCCTGGGTCCTGCTAAGACTGAACCCCCAGTGAACTAGACTGGTGGGGGGAGGGTTGGGAGGGGAACACCCATAAGGAAGGGGAGGGGGGAGGGGGATGTTTGCCGGGAAACCGGGAAAGGGAATAACACTCGAAATGTATATAAGAAATACTCAAGTTAATAAAAAAAAAGAAGAAAAGAAAAAAAAGGATCACCTATTAAAATTGTGGGGACAAGGGAAGGCGAGCTGCCTTCCAAAATGGTTTACCGCCAGATTGGGAAGATGCCCAGAGGCTATATCATTCCTAGTATTTGTTATCAACAAGTGAACATGTCTATCTAGTGCAAAAATGGTATCTCATATACGTATGAATGCTTTTACTCTTGGTGGGGTGGGTCTCATATTAGTATTTATGTGTGACCCCTTCCTCCGTTACACGGTGTCTGGGTTGTAAGAGAATGTTTCGATTTGGGGGTGCTTTGTTGGAACTGAGATCTTTTCACAGTATGTTGCCCAGCATAGGAAACTAGCTGACAGAGCTTCACAACTGAGGTGGACAGGGTTATTCTTGACCAAGTGGACAGCAATGACTTAGCACAGAACGGATGACACGCTGCCCAGCCCAGCTAGCAGCCACTGCCAGCACAGCCTTTGCAGTAAAGACGCTGCCAATCACAGGCCTTCAACCTTTAGAAAGGTATCAATTGATGGTGTAGAGTCTGGTTGGCGATCTTAGACCATGATTATACACTTCTTTTCGTTCCCTCCATTGCCTTCTTGACTTCTCATGTTCTGGAGCGTCATGGAAGGACTGCATTCCCCCAGACAGAGACACACTCTAAACATTGGAGAGTGAAACCTCTATGCTTATTGAGACACTTGGGTAAGTAACTTCCTCTCCTCTCCACTGCATTCTGATTTCCTCAAGATACTACAATGTGAGTGCCATTACTTCCAGTCAATAATTTCAAAAATGATACTGACAACGGCCATATGAATTTCTGTTTTGTCCCCATTAAAAACCACAGTACATGTAATTCACTAGTTTGCCTATTTTTTCTTTCAGACTCTATAATAATGAAATTACAATGTACCCTCGATAAATTAATCTTTCTTTACTCATTCCTTTTTCTACTTAAAATATCGTTTTCTCTAAATGAAGCCATATTACCCTTTCAGTGCTATACATGACAAATGTGTACCAAAAGAAAGACTGGAAGCTAGAGTAAAATTTGCTATCTTAAAGGGAATCTGTTCCCATACTCACATTATTGTTTAATAGAGTACAAAATTAAGCTATTGCATTTTTGAAAATTTTTAGTTAGCTATGTAAAATTTCATAATGCCACAAATTAAATCAGTTCCATGAATAAACTGTTAGATTAATTAAACAATTTAGACGTTTGTGAATAAAATGGTGCCAGGGTTCTGCTATGATCTGAAGCATATCAATTATAGATTTGAATCATTAATTACTGTTTATGAAGCTCAGAAATATTACAACTTTCAGGGAAAAGAATAATTTACTGCTCAAAATAGGATGCCCCGTGCATAAAAATGACAGATATTTGCTTCTTGTATTATTTAGGGTGATTGATTCATGCTCTACTCCTCCTCAGAATTAATTATCCTTTTGTTTCTAGTTTATATGAGTTTACACATATAATGATCACAAGTAATTCCATTTTGAGTGAAATATTTGTAAACTTTCATGAATAATACTGCCCTGATTCAAGGTTAGGGAGCTGATACAGTTCAGGATGGGGTTCCGGAAGGTAAAATACAGCCACAGTGGTCCTAAGAGACAACTTGGGAGATCAGAATTGGTTCCCCATGTGGTAGAGGAAAGACCGGAGTCTTGGGCTGATGTTGAAAAAGAGGAAGCAACATCAGGACCCAGCTACACGCAGGAAAGAGGCAATCTTCTTAAAGCAGGACCAGAATCCTCCCCACTAGTAAGAAGTTAAGTCCCCTTCATGTGTTAAGTGTAAAGCTGAAAGGTGAATCCCATGGGCTCACCACAACAAATGTGAAATAATTACCACAAATCAAGCTTCTGTTCACTGGGTTTGATTTGTCCCCTTGTGTCTGGTGTTCTTTCATGTAGTGACCAGAGCAGAAGTCTGAGGGCGGCAGCTGTGAGTAGGACACATCCATCCGCATGGCACCCAGCACACTGCCTTCCACACTGCTCAGCTGTGAACGCAGACATTCACTACCACTTCTGTGTGTGCGGCGGATTAAAATGTCTTTTCCCTTTCACACAGAGAGATCCAATGTGACCACATTTAGAGGTGGGGACCTGTGAAGTGGCATGAGGGCAGGGCCCTTTAAATGAAGTCACAGAGTTCTCTCTCCCCCTTTCCCTGCCTATGAAGTTGTAATAAAAGTCAACCCTGTGCAATCCGAAGGGGAGCCAGGATCAGAGCCGGTCCAGGGTAGCCCCTGATCTCAGACTCTCAAAATGACATTTGTGTGACATTGTTTATACTTTAAGAAGGGGGAAAAAGCCAAGTAATGAAGACTAAGGCTTTTTCTAAAGAAACTCCTAAAGGAAAAGGTCACCTACTTTCTTTAGTTTGTTTCTCCTTTGTGTAGGACTTGGAAAGAACATGTCTCTGGAAGTCACAGGATCCTCTGAGTGGCTGGGAAGAATATTTATGGTTAAGGAGCCCACTCTGTGTCCTTTAATCTCCTGATTAAGGTTTGACCATTGGACTGTGAGTAATGGATGGAGAACAGTCACTGGACAGACTGAAGCTCCAGAGAGTGGCGGCAGTACCTTCTGTGTCCATGTGGTAACCAGTGTGGCAATCCATCTAACCCCAGTTACCTCAACAATGCCCCAGAACACTCCGAAGAACCACTGAGCAAAAGGGGAAAAATGTGAAGGGACTCAATCTCAAAGGTAAGATAACACGATCGTGACTACACTGGCATGAGAATCTTTTAGGCAGAGTGCGGAGAGGAGGGAGACTCTGTATTTTCAGTACAGTATATGGTGCCTGGCTAGCCCTCAAAGGGAGCTTAATAACCATTTACTGTAAGTTACAGAATACACAGATCAATGGGCAGAAATCAGTACCTTTTTCGTGTAGCAGCAATGAATATGGAAGAATGAAATCAGGAAAACAATCCCAGCCGGAGGAGCCTTACTCTCTGAAAAGTCTATTCAATCAACAAAGAACAAAAACTACGGACAACCATTCCCAACTTCCTAGGCAGAGAGATTAAAGGTTTCTATATTGAAAACTACAAAGCACTTAAGAAAGCAATTGATGAGGACACTAAAAGATGGAAAGACATCCCATGTGTGTGGGTTGGAGGAATTAACATTGTGAAGACAGTTATGATACCCAAAGTTACCTATGGATTAAGTGAAATCCCCATCGGAATTGCAGTAAAACTCCCCATAGCAAGAGATAAAACAACCCTACCACTCACGAGGAACCTCAAAAAAACCTCAAATACAAAACAATAAATGTGAGTGACAAAGCAATGTAAGATGTATCACAACATCCAATTTCAAATTATACAACAAAACCACAGTGACAAAAATATCAGGAGACTGGCATAAATAAAAACATGCAGATCAAAGAATGAAATAGAATGCTTGGACATAAGCTCACATATCTGCAGTCTGCTAACTGTTGGTGAAAGGACCAAACCATACCTTAGACCAGAGAGAGCCCTTCACTAGATTAGAAAGTTGAGATCTTCACCTCTTTATTGGCATAAAAATAAACGCAAACAAAATGGAAAAAAAGATCTAATGTTAGACCTGAAACTTTGAATCTAGTAGGAGAAGCACTTTCAACTTTCACCATAAGAGGATAGACGCTAACATAATAATAGCAGGAATTGACAAATGGAATTGTTATCAAATTAAAAAGCTTCCACACGGCAAAAGTACTATAATGAAGAGGTAGCCTACCACATGGGAGAAAACTAGCCATCTGACCAGGAATCAATATCCAGAATATATAAAATTAAACACCCAAAGCACAAATAATCCAATCAATAAATGAACAAATGAATTGAACAAGGACATCTCAAAAGAAGTAGAAGGGCCAATAAATACATTTTATATACTTTACACATTTAAATACATTTATATACATTTATCAGTTTAAGTACCATTGGCCATGAAGGAAATATGCATAAAGTTACACTGCGGACCGTGGAGCTGTTTCAGGGCTCAGTTGAGACAGTGTCTCCCTTGCAAGCATGCGGAAAAGATTTCCATCCCCAGAATCCATTTGTATTGTCAGGGCTTGGGAGATACAGTCAGGCAAGTGAAGGATGGGCTTGAATGGCAGTGGATTAATTAAACAGTGAATTAATTAAACTGCGTTGGCCCCTGGCGGGTCACATGCATACTGAACCTGCCCAAGAGTTCTCTGGATTCGAGAAGAAAAGACTAATTTTGATGTGCCTTGACTAGCTCAATGTCTGGACACATTTTAAACCATCCCATGACTACTGCATTCTTTCCTCATGTATTCCTGGCTTAACACCTTCGAAATCTGTATTTTATCTTTGCTGCCCTTTTACCTTCTGGACAGCTCCCCCAGAGGGCAGCATTCCCTTTCCACCTACCTTGTTGGATGCTTTCTGTCCTGTAGCTCTTAAATCTGATCCTTCTCCCTCCAAGTCATAAGAGCTTCTCCTTCTCCCTCTCTCTCTCCTGTCAACACAATTTAAAAGTCCCACGCCATCTTTGTGCCCAGCCATTGGCTGCGTGGCAACTCTTTAGTATTAATCAAAGGCAGCTGAGGCCAAGGACCCTCGGGTGTGGAAGTGCGGCTTTTGGGAGCCAATATAAGACAAAGCATTAGAACCAAGTTCCAACACTGGCCTATTTTCTGAGCCCTGAGCCACTTGAGTTTGACTTCTATAAGCATTCAGGCCTGCACTGCACATGTGTGCACATATACATACACACCTACATTAAAATTCCTTCTCATTCTGGTCAGAATGGTTAGCATTAAAAAAGGAAAATCAGTCTAGCTACTATGGAAATCAGTATAAAAAGCTCCTCAGAATGTGAAAAACAGAACTATCGGATAATCTAGCTAGGTCACTCTTGGATATATACACGAAAGAATAAAACCCACCTGCTTTTGGTGCTACCATGCTCACATTAGAGAAGATAGGGAAAAAGCATAAATGTTCATCAAGAGATGAAAAACAACAAGAACAAAAAGCCACAAGCATGCATGTACACACACATGTACACATACACATGCACACACACCCACATGCACACACACATACACATACACACCTGCATGCACACACATACACATAAACACTTGCATGCACACTCAAACACACACACATATATTTGAAAACACATATAAACATGATCAAGTATTATTCAGCCACAAAGAAAAAACCAGAATTATGTGATTTGAAGGAAAATGGATAGGAGTGGAGATCATCTTAAGCAAAAAAAGGCAAGTACCAGGCAAGTATTTCATGTTTTCTTTCAAAGTTCAGCGATGAATAAGTCATTTCTGAATATAAATGCAAAAATTACTCATTCTATTCAATACGGGATACATTTTCAGATTAGAGATTGAGATGAGAAAAACATGTGTTATGATGCTGGAAAGAAAATCAGTTGCTTATATTTCATTTCTTAATGAAAGGAACACATGCCTCTTTTAACATAACCAAACACAAATAGAATATTTTTATGTTCAGTGACTCTTTGAAACCTGGCCTACTTTGTGTGTTTACAAAGTCTCAAAGTTCTCAGTCAGCATTCAGAATTTCCGCCCATATCTTGTTATGTCTCTGAGACAGAACCAGGTGTGTCACCTGTACTGTACCAGCTGCAGTAGCAGGTATAGAGTCCCACACAAGCCAAGTGGGAAGGAATTGAACACATAGTTCCAGCTTCTCCACCAATACTTTTTCCAAGTAAGATCATCTATGCGCATATGCTATTTAATAACTGAATGGCTAGGATTGTGTGGTGCTTCAGAATAGCAGATAACCCGAGCTTGTCCAGATAAGCTGCTCTTCATGGATGCCATGTAAAGTGATGGAAATAAGAAAGGTTCCAGAGACAGGGATAGGGGCACACGCCACCCTGGCGGAGGATCTGAGTTCAGTTTCCAGAGCTTATGTCAGTGAATTCATGGCCACTTAGAAGTCTATCTCCAGGGAAATCGATGTCTCCAGCCATTGAGGGCACTAGCATTCTGGTATATGGCCACACAGATGCACATATGCATCATTAAAACTAATAAAATACACTTTTCTAAGGGCCACAGGTTTTCTTTAATAGATGGTCCAAGGGCTCTCTTTTACTGATCTTTGTATGGGGCCGTGTGCCGAGTCACGCTAAGAATTACAGTGGACACGATCTAATTAAGAGACAAGCTATTAGAGTTGTTCTATTCAAACATCCAGAATAGTCCAGGAAAGAGTCTACAAGATGAGGGGCTAGATGATGGGAAATTACAATGAAACTATACTCGTGGGCAACATTCCTCTTGAGGTTGTTGATTAAGAAGGGATGTTAAATGGGAAGGATACTTAATACTGCTTTCCCGCCTGATGTTACTCAAGGACTCTCCTGTCACTGCTTCCCAGTGCTCTGATTACAAGCATGCACACAGGTGTGCACAGGCACAAGCTATGCACACAGGTGTACACAGGCATACCCACAGCTATGCACACAGTTGTGCACACAGCCATGCACATAGGTGTACACACAGCCATGCACCCAGGTATGCACAGGTGTGCACACAGTCATGCACACAGTTGTGCAACACAGCCATACACACAGGTGTGCATACAGTCACGCACACAGGTGTGCAAACAGCCATGCACACGTATTCCTAATCCACACTTTTTCATTTCATTCTGATTTATTTCTGATCACTTTTGCATCCTCCTTCAGATCTAAAACCCATACCAATTCTTTTTTTTTATTTCAAGTTCTTTCATAAACATATGGAAAATTACCACCAAGAGTTCACTTTCTTTTTTTTTTTTTTTTTCCGGAGCTGGGGACCGAACCCAGGGCTTGTGCTTGCTAGGCAAGCGCTCTACCACTGAGCTAAATCCCCAACCCTAAGAGTTCACTTTCTTAAAGTTGTTTTTCTGACTCTGCCAAATAAACAGATGGAAACTGTGACTGTTCCCCACAATTGAGCGTGCACGGAGTAAAACAAAAGAGAAATTGCTCATTTTTCTATTAATAAGACTGACCTTTTATAAAGCTCATTTACTATTTATTATGTGTGTATTTCTGTATATATGTGCATGTGCATGAAGGTGCCCAAGGAGCCCAGAAGAGGAAATCACATTCCCTAGAGCTGGAGTTGCATGCAGTTGTGGGCAATTTAATGCGGATATTGGGATTTGAACAGCAGTTACCTGAAGGAGCAAGTGCTCATAACTGTTGAGCCATTTTTACACTCCCATGACTGAGCTTCCCATAAATCAGCACATTTGCCAATTCATTCATTCATTCATTCATTCATTCATTCATTCTGTCTAGCTGTCTTTCATCTATCATCTATGCATGATATGAGAGGTTTAATAAAATACTTTCCTAAAAGACTGAATGTCTAATTAAGTGCTCAGACAATGTTATTGAAGGATACGTGTCAATGCTTGCTTCTATAGCTGGGGTATAGCTCACGGTAGAGCACTGGCCTGTGTACCTGAGGTCCTGGATTCCATCTGCAGCATTGTAAAACAGCAAAAGCAAACAAATAAAAAAACTAAAGGAACATTTCCTGAAGGCACTCGATAGACTAGAGTGAGGGCATTTAAAACAAATGTGATACAAATCAAAATCACAGTGAGATAGGGTGGCTATCATTAATTAAACTAGTTACAAGGCTATCAAAGATGTTAAATCCACATCTTGTACATTGTTAGTGAGAATGAAAGATCATACAACCAATGTAGAAAGCAGTAGTGGCAGTGATTAAAGTGATTTAAGTAATTTTACCACATGATCTAGTTTAGACCCCCGAAAGGACTGATAATAGGGTCTTAAGGAAATACATATAAACCTAATCCCATAGCAACAACACTGGTAATGCTAGAACAACGCAAGTGCCCATTAGCAAATGAAGAGGCAAACAAAATGTGTTAAATGCATCCAAAGGAATATTATTCAACCTTAAAAAGAAATTCTGACACATGCTACAACACATATAAACCCGAGACCTTGATAAGTGAAACAACCTTTTAAGGAAAAAACAAAACACATACTCTATGAGGAACTTACACGAAGTACCCGTAATAATAACATCATAAAGACAAAAAAAAATTAATAGTGACTGGTTGGTTGGAGGAGAAGGTAAGGAGTCATGAAGTTGTGGATAAGCAGTTTCAGTTGTTAAGATAGAAAGAGTTCTGCAGTGCTGATGTTCATAGAACGCCAGGTGAACCGTAGACCTCAAAGTGATTACAATGATAAATGTTACGTCACATGTATTTTACTCTATGAAAACAAAATTGAGTGAAGACACAGCCAGTGTTTGAGGACAGCATGGACGATGGACACTGGAGTGGAAAACTATAGCACACTGTGCAACTGACAGCAAATAGAACATGTCATTCCTGTTTCACTTTGGGGTTCCACAGGTGTTTAGAAAACTATCCATTCGATAATCTAGAAGGATAACTATTAGTTATACATCAACCAGTTGTTAAGGCAGATTTTCTTTTCATTTTATCTTTCTTCTCACTCTTAGGCATTATGGTCCAGTAGAAAATGAAATGGAATGTGAATCCCCTAAGAATTAGAGCAGGGGCTGACTGTGCGCCTCCCTTCGGATCATTTTCCACAGCTGGGCTGCCTTGTTTGTCCACAGTAGGAGATGCACCCAGTCCTGCTGTGACTTGATATGCCAGGGAAGGTTGCTATGGAGAGGGCTTGCCGTTCAGAGTAAAAGCAGAAGGTGGCATGGGGAAGGGTCTATGAGGGTGGGACTGGGAGAGGAGGAGGGAGCAGGCTGCAATCAGGATGTAAAAATAAATAAATTAATTAAGGGATAAAAGAAAGAAAATGAAATGGAATGAACATCCCGGATTACTGTGTGGTGTCACGTGAGGTTATAATTTTACTAGGCTATGTTTGACTTGCTCCTAAATGAAAGGAGAATAGATATAAATTCTACTCATTTACAGCCACTAGGAAATGGTTGCCAATTTGTGTTCTAAAACAGAGGGCTCTCACTGAACTGGTTATACCTTTTACACCAAGCTATACTAAAAACCATTTAAGGTACAGAAACACCAACAGGCTAACACAGGACTCCATCCATTTTAAATATTGTTCCACTAATAGAGATGGCACAGTTGATAAAGGCGTTTGTTATCAAATCTGATGGTCTGAGTTCAGTCACTGGAACACACATGCCAGGAGAGGACCATCCTTCACAAGTTGTCCTCCGACTTCCACGAGTGTCATGACATGCATGGTACACATACATTTAAAAAAGTAGAGTTCCATGAATAATTTAGTTCTCAGTGTTCCCAACTCATCGAGACATAACTAACCTGACACCAGAATTCCTCGATGTCCCCAAAGATTCTCATTGAAGCAGCCAAAGTGTTCTCTCTCTGGGAACACTGAATTTGAAAACCAATGGTGTTAATTTAGGGGAGTTGGGTCAGTCAATAACATGCATGGCACAGGAGCATGAGGACAAGGGATCAATCCCCAACCCTCATGTGGAAACATAACGGAAAAGGAAGAGCAGGGGAGGCTTTCCTGTGCTGTATGTGACACATCTGTGGCCTGTGAGCCATTCATAGACTCCTTCATGGAAATCTTAAGAACTGAAGTTAGGACTCTTACAAGCATTGACCACCAGGGAGCCCATCTCTTCCCAAAGTATATCTCAAGATGTATCACTTTTGGACAACCTTTTTAACAATGTACCCAGAGATCACCTCCTAGGCTCCCTGTGAATAACTGTATAACCTCCTCTTAGCTCAACTTACACAAATCCTGCTGGGCACATGAACAGGGATGAAATAATACAGAAATGCACACCATTTTGAAAGAAGACCAAGCAGCTGAGAGAGAAGCGACTGTATGTTATTCGGTAAAATTTAAAACCACATCAATAAACACTGACAATCCGTCCAAGGCGCCATGCTCCCTTTGGTCTCTTAGATATTGAGCCCCTGAAATGGAAGCTGTTCTCCCACTCAAATGAGGGAGGCACTCCTGTCGAGACAAGTGATCTGGTGAGGAGTCTGGTACAGTCTCGGCTCTGAATTGGGCTACAATAATCTTCCATTAAAAAGGCGAGGCAACAGGAGATCGAATGGAGCTGGGCAGTTGGCTCTTTGGAAAAGGACTTGCTTAGCAAGGACGAGGACATGAGTGTGAATCTCCAGCACCCACAAAAAATATGACTAGAAGTATGTATGTGTAACCCCAGAACTGTGGGGTGGAGGCAGGAGGATCTCTGGGACTTGTAGGCTGGTCAGTATAAACAAAATAGTGAACTCCCAGCTCTAAGTCCATTGAGAAGGCTTGTCTCAAGAAGTAAGGTGAATATATTGAAGAAAAATCCCAACATCAACATTTGGCCTTCAAACAACAGCGTAAGTGCACACACACACACACACACACACACACACACACACACACACACACAGCATGCATGCACAAAACACTTATCACAAAAATAAGAAGGAAGGGTAGAAGGATGAGATGGAGACTTCACCAGTTCGTAACATACAGAATCGATATATTTAGTGTTTATAGTAATAACTTTGTACTTGATCTATCCAAGCTGACCGCACAGTTTGCTAATCTTTATAATTTCATAATACATTGTTATATTTAGAGCCACTAATATATTCTTTATTCATATCAACATTTTGGTAGTTCTCTCTCTCTCTCTCTCTCTCTCTCTCTTTCACACACACACACACACACACACACACACACACACACACACACACACACACACTCCTAAATCTTACTTGTAAAGTAATTCTAATCCTATTATGGTCAAAGCTCCTAAATCCTATCTGTTTATGAGTTTGGCCATGCTAACAGATGGGCTTAAAGAACTGAATTATAAATTCTG
The DNA here is from genome assembly GCF_021556685.1 of Rattus norvegicus. Lineage (NCBI taxonomy): Eukaryota > Metazoa > Chordata > Mammalia > Rodentia > Muridae > Rattus > Rattus norvegicus. The sequence continues at coordinate 217,365,060 of NC_141535.1, read as the reverse complement.
TATGAAACATAGGGTGGCCGAGAAAATAACAAACGCAAATGTTTCTGAGGAACATAATTTAAAGCCCAGATCTGTTTCTGATATCAGAATCCTGAAGGACCTAGCAACTCTGAGATTAGACATTCATCCTGTTTATGAGGAAGCGCACACAAATATAAGCAAATGTGTCACAACCAACACTCATCCTTTTGACATGAAGGATAAGAAATGAGCACCAATGAGCCTCTTGGGTCTCTCCTTGCCTGGAAAAGTTGATGAACAATTGATACACTGTCTTGCAAAGCAGTGAGCCAGCCAGCAAGGCTACCAACGTTTGTCCTGTTTGGTCACTTACTACAGATTAGGAAGAATACTTGTTACTCCTGCCATTTTGAGTATCTCACAGAAGGTTCTAGAACACAGCACTGCCAACGTTATGCTGTACAAGGAATAATCCAAAACAAACAACCTTGGAATGTGTGGGTAAATTCACAAAGACTAAGGGAAGGTGTGAGAAACAAGGAATTACTTCTCAGAGGGTCAGAGTCTCTGTCAAGGAGAAGGTGCTATTCCAGGATAGCTCCTGGAATAGCTCCTCAGAAGGGAACGGCTGGCTGTGCAGAAACAGCTGGGGGAACATGGGCAAAGGGGAACAAAATGATTGAAATTGGAGTCTTCAAGGTCTTATGACTACAGAGCGTTCTAGAAGCTACTTTCTCCCAACCGCTTTCAGCTTCCTACTTTCTACCAACAATCTGGGGTGTGTAGGCAGCTCACTTTCAGTATCGCGTTTCCTCATTTATGTGAATGAAGGCTTAAGTCGATCAAGACATTGACCGGTTATTTCTCACACAGAAGTTCAGACAATGCTTCCTGAAGAGATGCCTGCAGGGCAATTTCATTTTAAAATATCAATCAAGAGGAGCACTTGTTTTATTCCCAAGCTTTTGATTCAGTCAATAACAAATTAGTGATTTAGTAACTGTTTCTAGAATTGACATTGAAATATCCCCAAGTTTTCCCTGCTGCAGTCTGAGTCTGCTGCTGTCCTTTGACAGTGTACAGGACAGAAAGGCATCAGTTGTTTTCAGTGACATTCCCATTGTCTCTCTGGAATACTATTGTCTATTGCATGGGTGTTTGCACATGCATGCATGTGCAAACACACAACACACACCTCCTTAATAAGGGTAAAAAGTCGTATTTTCTTTGGTATTTCATGACTTTTACTGATGATGAAAGGTTCAATGAATTCCAAACCGAAAAATAAGCACCCCAATAATGCTACAGCAATTCAAGGTTAATTGGAAAAGAGAAGGTTGTTTTGAATGTCTATATTTCTGAATTATGGATTTTCAAGAAAACGAAGCATGACTTCTCTCAAGTTAAAGGTAATAGAGAGCTTCGTCTCCATTAGAAATTAAAATGTATATCAGTGATTTATCAAGAAACAGCCGAGTATCATCAAGCCACATGCAAATTACTATTAAGGATTTATTTCAAACCTTACATACACCCAAGTAGTTACTATTTCTCCTGTCTATATTGGAAAGATTTACCTAATCCTAAATCATTTTAATTATCACTTTAAAAGTTATTAGTTTTGCTTGTTTGTTGGGAAGAAGGGAAAGGGAGAACATACTAAACTGGGTGGGTAGAGAGGTGAGGAAGACTTGGGAGGAGCTGAAGGGAGGGAAAATATTGATCAAGATATACTGCATACGTACAATTTTATGTTCCCTAGAAGGGATCGGAAACAGTTTATTCTCTTCAAATTATCAAATTTTCTCACCTGAATCCACCATACATTTGTATACATATGTGGAGGCCAGAGGTTGGCACAGGGTGTCTTCCTCAACTGCTCTCAAAATTATTTTCAGAGATAGGTAAGTCTGTTGTGGAAGCCAAAGTTCACCTCTTCCGCTAGAGCAGCGTCTGGAGAGCATGGCGATCCTCCTCTCTCTGCCTGCTCGTGCTGGGCTCACCAACTGTACCCAGCTTTCCACACTCACTGTACTAATGGGACTATCCTCCCCAGACCCCCAAGCATACATTCTTATACACCAACAAAAGAGCTAACCGTTTTTATACTCAAGTGCTACTTACAAAGGTCTACATGACTGCACACTGCTCTCAGTTCTTAAAATTATAATGGATCAGTAACAGGAAATGTCTCTGATTTTAATAATGAATTTAATAATGAAGTTGTTTTGTGTGTGAAAATGCTTGCCACTTACGCACAAGCCTCTCTATTAGGAAATAAAACTTTTTACAAGCCAGACTGTGTTCTTAACTTATTGCTATAAATTCTTAATCTACTCAGCACAGAATTGCTGGTTTTGACACAATTCAACTGTAAGAAAAGATTACCTTCCTTGATGAGTTTTAAGATGAAATGCATTCATCATGGCGACCATGGTACTCTAGGTATCATTACTGGGGATTACAGCTAATCCCCAGAGGGCGGACATTAAGTTACTACAGTTCAAATCAGACTTCTTAATGACAAAGGGCAGGGTGAGCGCGGCATTGGGATATGCATGTCGGAGAGATCCTGTGTGGGCTTCAGTCCCGGCTCACCCCATCCCCATCCCTGTAAGAAGAGGATGTGGCAGTTCCACTGGGCTGACAGACGCCAGGATGATAATGACATCCACAGACCTTAGTACCACACGTGGGAAGATGAGTCCTCAGAGGGGGAAACGGTAGCAGAATTCTTCCCCACTTGACAGCCTACAAGCTGTGTGTGTGGCTACGATGTTTGAATCTGGACTGTGTCTGTACTGACCTATTGTCCCGTGCCGCACGGTGAGGACAAGGAAAGTTTATTCACACAGTACCATGTGCCCAGAATCAAGACTCAAGTTTTGCATAAGGAAAATTTAGCGTTAGTAACTCTTGAAAAAAAAAAAAAAGAGGGCTGGTAGGACATACTCCAGATTCTGTCACTAGGATGGAGGACCCTAAACTACTATTTAATAATTCTCTCAAGAATCTCTGAAGCAGGATTAATAGATGTGACCTCACAAAGCCAAAATGCTTCTGTAAAGAACATCGTTACTGGAGTGAAGTGGCATCCTACAGAATAGGAAAAAAAAAACATCATCCATATTAGAAATAGAACAGAACTAAGCTAAACAACGACCGTTACGAACTGATTTAGATCACTCTCAGCCTTTTGGCTAAGATCAAATATACAAACTGATTTAGTTATTATGATATGGCACGAAGAGACATTATACTGACACCGACAGGATTATGAGCCCCATTTAGAGCCATGAAAGATATGCTTACAATAGAAGTGCATGTGTTCCAATATAAGTTAGCGCATGTATGTGGCTGCGAATGTAAGTAAGCATGCATTTTCTATAATTCGTAAAACACCTTTCTCCTCCCTTGTCTATGCTGTTTGCCGTGCTATCATTGATAAAAGGCAAACTTACTGTGTCATGGCCCTCACTGAAAGGCTCACATGAATACCAATTCCCACGTCAGCGATAGTACGAGGTGTATGCGCACACATGCGCTTCAAGTGCGATTTCCAGGCGTCAGTGCCTCCCCTCTCCACGGTGAGACCTGCCAATAGTCTATCATTTTATCTTGTCTCTGCAACATACTACATCTTTGTGACCTGGCTCAGTTGCTTTGTCTTTTGGACAAGGTCTGGTTCTGTGGATCAGGCTGCCTTGCAATTGTAACAGAATGTGTGTGTCAGCCACCCGCCGCCATGCTCAGCCATATGGATTGCTTTGTGATGCAATTCCCTGCTAGCAATGCTAAAGCAATCTTGACCTCATTACACATCCTCTAAGGCAGAGACTGGGGTTTTCCAGAAGGGCTGGGGAACTTCCTTTCCTAGGTGCTCACAGCCTTTTGTGCTCCCTTGATTTATTTTTGATGGGACACTGAGACCATGAGTTTATATACCTCTTCCCACAACTCGGCTTGCAGACCTGAACAGGCTAGACACGTCTTTCTCGACACTTGTTCCCTCCATGGCTAACAAACTGCCTGAGACACAGGAGCTCTTTATATATATTTTTATATATATATATTTATATATATCCACGACTTTATTCTTTCAACACATAAAGCATGAGTGTGTGACATACCTTTCTGTTACATAAGGAATGTTACAGTTTCTAACTTTAAAAATGACTAGGAAATACATGGTGTAATAGGATATTATAAAAAGGGTCTCTATTCAGACTTCAAAAGACAAAGCTTTGGTCATTAGAACAAAGGTCAGTTCAAACCTCTACAGAAGCAACTGAGACAGAGTCTTCAAAGGCAGGGCTGGGGTGGCTTATGGGAGAAGAGCAGCGACTGTTCTTCCATAGGTCCTGAGATGGACTCCCAGGACCCACATGGCCACTCATAATCTTCTAGAACTCCAGGGGATCTGATGCTCTCTCCTGCCCTCCACAGGTACCAGACATGCACAGGATGCATACACACACTTCATGCGCATAAAATGAAGTCAAAATTATAAAACAAGAGTCTTCCAAAGTCTTCTTTTAACCTAAAGAATGTGGTGAGTCCTTACTCAGACAGTACAAACATTTTTACGAGCTCTCTGACTAGAAACAGGCTTTGCCCATGTGAACAGTGTACAGGTTTGCAAAAGCAAGCAAGCGCATTGGTCATGGGACTGGAGGCTGGGCTCGAACTGCAGCCATTCTATGAACGTCCCGCAGATGTTTAAGAGCTCGTTCAGGAGGCTGTGCAATGCCTTTATTTTTTTCGTTCTCAAAATCAGAAATGCTTTGCACTCAGAAGTTACACAATAGAATGACGGTAAGCAAGACAAGAATGCTATCGGATGAGAGAGTCACCTTAATTTGAGGTCTGTGTCACTTCCTGGGGACAGGGGAGGACAGGGAAGAGACATGATAGCTGCCCTACACTCAAGAAAAGATTGTTTTATAAAAGTGTGATTTCCGAGTGGCTTCCTGCCGGACAGTGACCAGTTCATGAGAGGATGCATTGAACCTGTGCAGTCTTTAGGACACACGTGCTATTTGACACCCTGAAATGGCCATCAGAAATTCAACCTGTTGTCCTTGTTGTAAGTGTGTTTTAATTTCTCTTTGTTATGCAGAGAAGGTAAGAAGTTTTTTTTTCCTTCCCATATTAACCTCAGTTCCTACTCAGAAGAGAACAGACCTAAGCTGAAGCAAGTAGCCACTCCTGACATCTCTGGCATCGGCTGTGGTAATTCTGCTCCAGGAGTGGGATAGCCATATTGCTCCAGAGCTCTCAGTGTACTATGTCTGTAGTATGTCTGTGTTATACACAAAAAGTGTGCATTTTTGAAAGTCCAGTTTGCACTGTTAAGATAAAAACCTAAGTTTTTGTCTTTCCGGTTCCTCTTTTCATGCCTACATAGCTATCCTTTTAAATTTTTGTTTGTTTTGACTTTTGCGATGCTTCTCATTCTATTCTGGGCTGCTTTAATCCCTATGCCACACCACCACAAGAAAGAGCTTTGCAAAATGAAATCGGATTATTTCCTTTCCCGTTTTTAAAGCCTGCCCATGGCTTCCTGCAGGACATGGAATAACCTTAAAGTGACTTTCCTGGCCACTGAGGCTTTTTGTTCTCTGACCTGGGCCTACTTCACACAGTTTTATATCTTGGCCCCCTGCCATGGCCTTCCTGTTGCCCCTCACTGAGGCTAAGCTTAGGCCTGCACCTGTTGCTCACCTCTGCTCCCGTGCTCATTCCTTTAAGTCATCCACCCGCACCTTGTCACTTCCTGAACCTCACGGGTCTCGTCATAGTCACAGAACCAAAATTATTTCTGTGGATTGGCTTGGCTATTTCCTAATTACTTATCTCCTTCTCCCTGGGCTCAGACACAGTTCTGTCCTCCAACACTGGGTCTCCGGGGGTTGGCAGAGAATAAACATTAGCAGCATCTCTTTGTATCTCTTAGCTGATAACAGATAACCAGAAACACTGACATTCGGATCAGACTATGAAGAAGGCAGGACACAGCCGAGGGATATCTAACTCTCACGTTGACTTTCTTGTTACTGAGGGAAACATCTCAGATGTCCACCTGTTAATTTTATCATTCTCACAGCACTTAAAAAACAAAAAAAAAAGTCAGTGGCCTTTGGTATGTCTCAAAACAAAATTCTGAGTACAATTTGGAATTGGTTAAAATTGGACCAATGGGATGGTTCGGTGGGTAAAGGTGCTTGCTGTCAAGCCTCAGGAACTGAGTTCGATTCCTGGAACTCACATAGTGAAATGAGGGAGAACTGGTTTCAGTAAGGTGTCCTGTAACTGGCTCACTTATCACGCCCCACCTCTCTTCCCCTCTCAGTCTTACACGCACTCTAATATTTTTAATTTTCTGATTTAATTCTGATTGATGGATTCCAACCCTATTACTAGACATCACTGTATTGACTCCCGGGCTCATGTAGTTCAGAAACGCAAGGGACTGGTAACAAACTGCTTACTTTAACATATGATTGTAAGTAGAGTCCATTCTATGTGAAAACAGCTGGGAAAATTAGCTTAGAATTCTGGGAAAGTTTATTCTTTCCATTGCTGGAGCCGTGGAGTTTAGGAAGAAAGAGGCGGGCGTTAACAACAGAAACCCTGGCCTATGCAGTAGTTGTCCCCTGTAGTCCTGGGCATTAGAATACTCGGTCCCTGGTTGAGGTGATGGTGCCCTTTGGGAGATTTAAGCGGTGTAGCCCTCCTGCAGGAAGTACATCACTGGAGGTAGGCGCTGAAAGTTTAAAGACTGCAACACTGAGATAGCTCTCTGCTCGAGTTTCTGGTTTAAGAAGTGAGCTTGTTTCTCTAGCAGCCAATGCCTTTCCCTGCCCTAGCTTCCCTGCCTTGATGATGGGCTCCTGTCCCTACGGAGTGTTAAGTCCAAACACAGGCTTCTGTAAGTGACGAAGCTATGCTGGTTGATCAGAACAACAGACAAATAACTAGTATAGACCAAGAAGTTTGATTGACAATATCAAATGTTAATTCTTTCTCTTAGAAATTAACTTTCAGGAAAAAAATATAAAAGGCATATTTTTTTCCTGTTCTTTACTTACTCCTGTCAGGTATACAAAGTAGCAAAAGTGGATTCATAAGGACAAGTCAGAGAGTCCAGACCCAAGTTTAGCTCAAGTTCTGAGAACTCTGGAGGTGACCGGAGCACAAGGCTCCCTTGTTTTTACATGAAAATGCAGGGCTGGGCTGTCCTGAATGCCTGCCTGGTTCTCCTCCCTTCCTTATGACTTGGCTCTTTTGTGTAACACTTTTCTGTAACTTCCATTTCAGCATTACAACATGGATACGCATGCATTTGTCTTTCTGTTCCTAAGTCCATAAGCTCTTAACATACTTGTCCTTGTCTTGGTTCTAATTCAGGCTAGCCAGGCCCCCATTTGATCCAATCAGTTGTGTCCAGCATTCAGAGTCCCATGGTGTTCAGAGTGGCCCGTTCTGGGATATGAGTGAGATTTATTCTCCATGAGTTGGCAAGGGGCAGCAAGGACATTTGCTTATGAAGCATTAAGTAAGTAAAAGCATTTAAATCTAAGGCACATGCTTCTGTCTCCTATTGACTTTCCTTCAACAGCCATCTTCCCACCTTCATTTATTGAGGAAAAATTTGCATAGTCTTGTCATGATTCCCGTGGATTTTGAATAATATCTTGTGTGGTTATGACAGGTGATGAAGACAGAAAATTCATAACGAAACGTTCTTCAAGGGACATATTTTAAATATCCCTCCTTGTACTTTTAAGACAGAAGCCAATACTCTAGTACTTTAGTTTTTTATATTACCTTAAACAAAAACAAAACAGTCTGGGATGGTGAGAGGGCTCAGCCAGTAGAGGTGCTTGGTGCTAAGCATTCCAAACTGAGTTCTGTATCTCCATCCCTGGGCAACATGGTAGAAGGAAAGAATCAACTCCCGTATATACATGCCCTTTGCCCTCCACCTATAAACACAAGCCCACAGTCAGTCACACGCAAGCACCTGGATAAATAAATAAAATAGTTAAAAAATGAAAAACCTTCCTTTAAGAGGCGGCATGAATCTTACAAACATGGCTTTACTATCTTGTAAGTAAACCCGGAAGGGACTAACTTAGGCACGGACTTCAAGAAACAGGTAACGTGTGAGAGTGCTGGTGCATGGGAATTGTAGTGATTTCTCTTATCTGTCACACAGGTCAAATGCCTCCTTTACTGTATGTATAGTATACGCAGTAAGCACTGTTAGAGGCTCAGACGTCTCTGAATCTAGACCCCACTGCTTGACAAATATTCACGACGCCGTGGCACTCGGCCAGTGGAAATACCCGGGTGATAATCAGAGGTCACAGCTTTATTTAACACCATCCTACACCGAACGGAGGACACACACTGTCCCCCACGTGACTGCTCAGCGGTCCTCTGGAGTCAAACCTTGCCTTTAAAAGGTGGAGTTCACCAAGTGGCTTAAAAACAGGGCTCATCTTTCATCGAGAGCTTCTAATTTTAAATTGCTGCATGCTAAATTTTCTCTGAAGTGTCACCCTGAAGCTCCACCCACTTTGTTCAGATGAACCATTGGCTTTAAATGAGAATTCCCCAGGGCCATTACTCCCCGTGTATGCCCTGTGGTGTATGTGGCCCGCATGGGGTGCAACGCAATGAGAACTGACGCATCATCTGAATAAAAGCTTCTATTACCAAGCTTTGATGTTTCACGTAAGAAAATAATCTAAAATATTCTGATATAACTGATACTGCTCTTGGTGATCAAAAGGTTTCCCTTAGAAAAATTAAAATGTAAACCAATTATTTCCTGGAATAACAAGCTAGAATTCTTTAAATGTCACTGACAAATGCCCTGTAGTGGCATCATGATGAGACCTGACCACAAAAATGGGTGACATCACACCCATTTAACATCTGTAAAGGAAACTCAACTCCTTTGCAGAGTGAGGCAGTAGGATTCTTCCAGATAACTTTTCCCAGATCCAACATTCTCTCAGAACATGGCCAGCAGGAAAACCCAACCTATTAATTGCTGTTTAAAGTGCTCTCAGATTGAAATGGTACGACTTGGGGATAAAGAATATAATTTTCATTTTTGTTACTACCGTTAAAGGCACATAAAACAAGGGTGCAGACAAAATGTACTAACGAAAGCAGTTATTTAACTTGCTTCTTGCTATTTACGTCACCTGGATGTGTCCCTTATTCCTACCATGTGCTAATACACGTGGACGAAAGACGGACATCACAAACTGAGTCAGGTGGCCCACACATGGCGACTGCGCAAGCTGGAGGTCTGGAGAGGACAGAAGTTGTCCTGGGCTTCTTCCTTTGTCCTGATGATCAGGACAGGAAACTCTAGACAGGCATGTGCTTCTTTATCAAGCTTCCTAACTCTGATGAAGAGCTTATTTATTATCATCTAATGGAAGCAAACCCTGACCGTCACTGTTGTTCTGCTCATAAAAATTCATGCATATGTCAAGACCAGTCATGAGCACTGTAGTTTGTTCTGTAGTTTGTTCGGTACCAGTTGGGAAGATGTTTTTCCTCCTCTGGACTCCTTTCAGTGTGGTAGGAGGGAAGTGGATGCAATGCAAAACTTTTTTGTTTGTTTGTCTGTTTCCATAGAACTCAGGCTTTTTAACTACAGTGATATCTATTAAGTGGTTATTCTCTTTCAAACACTTCTTTCCTAAATTTTACATCATCGGAGATATTTAATTCTTCTGGACAATATGTGATATTGTTATTTTGGTCAAAACGATCAACAACATTATGTCTCTAAGAAGCAAAGCAGATTGCTCAAAATTAGCGGTAATTGGCAGAAGGGTAGGTCACATTTACCCAAGTGTCTTCAGAGCTGCGGCTCCTGCTTAACAATCACACCCCTGACCCCATATGAATATCAACAGTAGAGGTAAAAGCCACACTAGCGCACACAAAACAAAAGCTGATTGTCAGCCCAGAACACACCTCATATCCTTTCTATTCTACGCTGGCCTGATTTTTCCTCCTAATGTTTCCATTCTATTCCCCCATATTTTTCTTGCTTTTGCTTCTGTTTTAACTAAGGATTTGGAACAAAAGGGACTGTGTGTGGCTTATGGAGTAAAGCAAGGGAATCCTTGGCAAGACACTGGTCGTCTCAGAGAAACACACCCCACAGGGGTCTTCCTGTCCCAGGGGCAACACAGGTGTCTCTTTCAGGTAACCCTTCTGAGAGTCCTCTCACCACAATCTCAAGTCTCTGAGTTACTTGGTTCAGGTGCCAACACAGAATAGGGGAGCACCTAAATCTGGTCTTGCAATCGGGGAGGACAAGATCCACCTGGGTAGAGCCCCAAGGTATACTGGGAAATGGCTACTCCTAGTTAAATTGCACAATTGTTTTCCAAACAACAGAACAGAGGCTGAGCAAGACCGGAAAGTACTCCCAATGCCTTTCTTCTATCTAGAAAGGGACGTTCTCTAGTTCCTTATGACTTTTGTGTAATAGTCCTCCAAAAGTAATGATGGACTCAATCACTGTCTCCAGAGCCTGATGAAGCTGGACTCATAGGTGAATCTTTCCTTTTCCTTGTTAACTCAGCAGATTGCTGTCCTTTCTTAGATCTCACTTTGGCCAGTGGTATAGCTCTGGACTGCACAGCTTATTTTGAGCAACTCCCAGCTACAAATGATGAGTTCATTTGCTAATCTCCCTGGCAACTTTCTATTCCAAGGCAAAATAAGACAAATTAAATAGTTTGCTTGTTTGTTATCTATGGATAGACACCAAACACTGTTAGAATTAAAAAAAAATCAAAAACTGAGTAATACATAGACAATAATAAGGATTATATTTTGTTATAATTAAACAGGTGACTTAAGGCTTGAAGAGGCACCTCTAAAGTGATTTTTTTCCTCTTAAACATCACTCTCTGTTCTACTCAATCTTATTGGCGTATTCATTTGTATACACACACACACAAAACTTACATTTACAAACATACATACTATGGGATGCATATGTAAATCATATATAGACTTTGCATATGACAAAACATACCTGTTTTTAATAGTAGAATTCATAGATGTAATCTAATTTCATAATTTTTTATATTACTGTATGTATCTATGGTGGTTTGAATAGGAATGCTCCCTCCCCATAGTCTCATATATTTGATTGATTGGTCATTATGGGGTGGTGCTACTTGAGAGGAATTAGGAGGTATGGCTTTGCTGGAGTGGGTGTGGCCTTGTTGGAGGAAATGTGTCACTGGAGGGTGGGTTTTGGGATTTCCAAAGCTCAAGCCAGGCCTACTGTTTCTCTCCTTTTCCTACTGCCTGCAGGTTACAAACAGAACCCTCAATGTCTCCAGAACCATGTCTGTCTATATGTTGCCATGCTCCTGGCCATAATGCCAATGAAGGAAACCACTAAAACTATAAGGCAGCCATAATTAAATGTTTTCCTTTACAAGAGTTGCTAATGGTCCTGGTATCTCTTCAAAGCAAAAGAACAGTGACAACATCTTTAGTCCTTTCAAACCTCAGCATCGGAAACCATGAATGGCCTGCAAAGCAGGCCAGTGGGTAATAGCTGTGGTGTCCAAGCTTGGTGAGCTAAGTTTGGTTCTTGGGACAGAAGGAGAGGACCAGTTCCTCCAAGTAGTCCTCTAACCAGCACACATGAGCTCCCGGCCACTCTGTCACACAGAAATGACTGAATGAATAAACGAATGAATGTAGTAGTTTAAAGGCAGTAAGGAGAATAAAATCTATCCATCAGAAGTCCATGGAACTATTGAGTTCCAATGATAATGGCTGAACTCTATCCATCAGAAGTCCATGGGACTATGTGAGTTCCTATGATAATGGCTGAACTGAAACCATTAAGCTTTGCCTTTATGATATACTTCAGCATAAAAACCTTCACTCGTGAAAAACAGAAACTTACAAATTTTGACAGGTAAAGATAATTTTTAAATGTTGTTCCTCGCATTAGGACTGAAGGTAATTACATTTTGATCAAGTCTGCTAGTCTACACTCACTGTTCCCTACTCTTATTCTCCATTTTGGCAATTCCATTTTCTTCCCTTCCATGGTAGTTCTGCTCTTGACTTGCTTTGTGGCAGCCTCTCATCTTCTGTACGGATTTGGGTGTTTTGCCTGTTTGGATTTCACTTCTCCTGAGTTAACGGCTCCCCACTTCTCCATGGCAAGTCATTTCCCCCAACTCTTGTCCCCTGTGGCCTACCCTGCTTAACTAGCACACTTCTAGCTAATGGGCTGACTGTTAATTCCTTTGGTCACCTTAACTGGTTCAAAGAGGGAAAACACAATCAGGTTTGATATGACTGTTGGTAGTCCCTGCACATAGATTCTGTATAGAGTGAAACTGACTGCTGTGTGGTAAGGATCTTTGAAAAACTGGGGAAGGGGAAACCATGATCAGAATATATTATGTGAAAAATGCATTTCCAAAGAAAAAGACCTGTAATCCCTAAACTGCAGGGGGTATGTGATGAACAGCTATGCTGACAAACAGAGAAAGCATATGGGGCCAGCCAAACTTCAGTAGCCTATAACTGACTATTGACAGCAAATATATTTATGAGTATTTCAATCATTTAAGAGAAGAAGCTAACTTTTGTGTGTACCAATTCTGGGTGGCTGTCCTTGTTCTATAAGCAGTCCTGGAAAAGCCACCAATTTTAACCACTTTCCATCAAAATGTACCCAACGTCTGTCCACGACATGACTCCAACTCCTATCTGTTTCTCCTATCTTTTAATTGTGTTTTTATATCTTAAAACAGCAGCCTAGATTGTGTAGCTCAGTTTATTTCTCCTTTATCCAAGATTAAGGAGAGCTATTTGGATTTTGATTGAATAAATTACCACCCCACCATTCAGTAAATAAGCTTTCTCTAATACTAATGACTGAAGGTCTGTAACCTAAGATCGAGAGGTTACAGAAAACTTCCTTGAACGTTTGCTTGTGAACGAAACAAAAGGATGAAACTGAATGGATAAATGTTCATTGGCTCCATTTGGGGGTAGGGAGGGATGTGAAAGGTGGAAGGAATTTAAAAATAATGGGTTTCAGAAAAAATGATAAAAAATAAAATCACTCAAAACCAAATGCAAGTATCTAATGTTGCCCATCTAGAGTTTGGTAAAACAAAACAAAACAAAAACAAACAAACAAACAAACAAAAAGAAGAAAAGCAGTACTTCTGAGGTCCACAGCACATGTCAGGCAAACCCAAGGAAATCTAACTACTTCCACAGTGACCTCTGACACACGAGCCACTTCTGCCTCAGTTCTCTGGTACAGATCAGAACGACACTAACAGTGTATTATAGAGTTACTCTAAATAACAAAATTGGCAATAATAACAGTTTGGGAAAAGGGTAGTCATGGTTAATTATGAAACAAATGCTAACTTTTATTAAGGCCAGAAATTCCATTACGAAAACTAAATAAATTTCCACAAAAAAAAAAAGAAAAAAAGAAAAAAAAAGTATCTCGCCAGGGGCTGTCCAATGGTACTCAAGCACTCACACTTTCATTCGAGGAAACAGCATTGAATTCTTAGGAATCGTTTACATAGTTTGGGTCTGCATGTATCAGAGGCCAACTGTATAGCACAGTCTTTAAAATTCTCTTTTGCAAAGAGGAAAGGGCTGGAGAGATGGCTCAGAGGTTAAGAGCACTGACTGCTCTTCCAGAGGTCCTGAGTTCAAATCCCAGCAACCACATGGTGGCTCACAACCATCTCTAATGGGATCTGGTGCCCTCTTCTGGTGTGCAGGAACATATGTAGACAAAACACTACACATAGTAAATAAATAAATCTTTACAAAGGAAAAAGAAAAAGAAAAGGAGGGAGGTGAGGGTTAGGGAAGGAAGTTGGGTCGCTGGCATGAGCCTTTAGAGGGATCCCTGGCCTCCTGGCCTCTCTCTTCCTTTTGTGTTGACTGATGGATTTGAGGTCAGCTAGCCTCCTACTGAATTGTGCTACCATGATATTACCCATCTGTTACATAAATGAACTCTGTGAAGTATAACAGTAGAGTCAACTGTCCAAGGATTTGACACCTATGAATAATGAAAACCCCTTTTCCTCTTAAAAGTTAATTATCTCAGTTGGGCATATTGTCACAAAAAAATGGCTAGCTGACACACAGGGCATGAACTTTTTCTTTCTTTCTTTTTTCAATTTATTCACCTTACAACATGCTCACTGCCCCCTCCTAGTCACCCCTTCCAAAACACTTCTACCCTCTACCCTTCTCCTCTGGGGGGAGGGTTCTCTTAATATCTCGTCCACCTAGTGCATCGAGTCTCTGCAGGGCTGAGTGCTTCCTCTCCCACTGAGACCAAACAGAGCAGCCCAGCCAGAAGAACATATCCCACATACAGGCGACATCTGTTGGAATAGCCCCGCTCTAGTTGTTCACTCAGGACCTACCCACATGAAGACCAAGCTGCACACCTGCTATGTATGTGGGGGGAGGTCTAGCCAGCCTGTGTATGTTCTTTGGTTGGTGGTTCAGTCTGAGAGCCCAAGCGTCCAGGTTAGTTGACTGTTGGTCTTCCTGTGGAGTTCCTATCCCCTCTTAGGGCTTCCTCCTGTTCTTCCATAAGAGTCCCTAAGTTTCGTCCACTGTTTGGATGTGGGCATCTGCATCTGTCTGAGTCAGTTGCTGGGTAGAGCCTCTCAGAGGATAACACAGAGCATGATTTTGAGGGTCTGGATATTTAATTGCTACAGTATTCTACTTTAATTCACCACAGTATTTCAGGTTACAGTTCTCATGGGTTTTGTGACTAATAGTGAGTTTCAGAAGAAGACTGTATCATGAGTCATTAAGTATCCAACGATAGGGCAGGAACCAAAGTGTGATGGTAAAAGTCATGGCTTTTTCGTTCAAGCAAGAGCAGGCAACGAAATACATCCAACTGACCATGAAATGAAAATGACTAATTCGGGGCAATATTTTTGGAAAGACTTGAATAGGTTCCAAAATCTATAATAGACAGTTGCCAAAAATAGACACACAGACAGACAGACAAAACCTCAAATGCCCTTCGTTCCACAATTTCCAATTACAAATGCAACACAAGAAGGAAGAATCCCAGGCCTTGTTCACGCGTGTGTTTCAAACATCCGGGGAGTTTGTGGGTCTGACAACCAGAGCGGCAACTTGCATTGCTTAAATAATTATAGTTATTAATATCAGGATCGCAGGGTAATTAAATACCTCGTTTAGCTTGCTTACAAAACACACATAATCAAGCTATACAAAAACCAGACAGGATGCTTGAGCACCTTAAAAATCAGGAAGAATCAATATCTGAATTTAAATGCACAGTTTAATTGGTTAGGAAGGAAGCATCAGGTTAATTAATATAAAAGTACTAAGGATGGATAAAAATAGGATGTTCTTTTGGGGGAAATAGCTTTCTTCTTAAATATCATTTGCTAAGATCTGCTTCTCCACCTTCTCATTTAACAATATAAAATAATACAATGGTGTGTGAGTGTGTGTGTGTGTGTGTGTGTGTGTGTGAGAGAGAGAGAGAGAGAGAGAGAGAGAGAGAGAGAGAGAGAGGGAGAGAGAGAGAGAGTGGGGGAGGGAGATGTACATGTGCTGGGGATAGAATTCAGGACATTGTGCAGATTAAGCAAGTGTTCTACTACTGCAACATGGATCCCAGCCCAATAAATCCACATCACATAAAACTTTACATGACTACACTATTATACAGTAATGTTACAGAGGAAAAATTATGACTTTCCATTAAAATTCTATTTTGAGAGCACTATTTCTTTAGCATTTATTAGCTGTATAAAAGAATAGACCTTCATTGTGACATTTTCATACATGTACTTTACCTGGAATACACAATTTGAACACACTCACCTGTCATTTTTTTTCATGTTTTTTTTTTTTAATTAACTTGAGTATTTCTTATATGCATTTCGAGTGTTATTCCCTTTCCCGGTATCTGGGCAAACATCCCCCTCCCCCCCTCCCCTTCCTTATGGGTGTTCCCCTCCCAACCCTCCCCCCATTGCCGCCCTCCCCCCAACAGTCTAGTTCACTGGGGGTTCAGTCTTAGCAGGACCCAGGGCTTCTCCTTCCACTGGTGCTCTTACTAGGATATTCATTGCTACCTATGAGGTCAGAGTCCAGGGTCAGTCCATGTATAGTCTTTAGGTAGTGGCTTAGTCCCTGGAAGCTCTGGTTGCTTGACATTGTTGTACATATGGGGTCTCGAGCCCCTTCAAGATCTTCCAGTTCTTTCTCTGATTCCTTCAACGGGGGTCCTATTCTCAGTTCAGTGGTTTGCTGCTGGCATTCGCCTCTGTATTTGCTGTATTCTGGCTGTGTCTCTCAGGAGAGATCTACATCCGGCTCCTGTCGGTCTGCACTTCTTTGCTTCATCCATCTTGTCTAATTGGGTTGCTGTATATGTATGGACCACATGTGGGGCAGGCTCTGAATGGGTGTTCCTTCAGTCTCTGTTTTAATCTTTGCCTCTCCCTTCCCTGCCAAGGGTATTCTTGTTCCCCTTTTAAAGAAGGAGTGAAGCATTCACATTTTGATCATCCGTCTTGAGTTTCATTTGTTCTAGGCATCTAGGGTAATTCAAGCATTTGGGCTAATAGCCACTTATCAATGAGTGCATACCATGTATGTCTTTCTGCGATTGGGTTAGCTCACTCAGGATGATATTTTCCAGTTCCAACCATTTGCCTACGAATTTCATAAAGTCGTTTTTGATAGCTGAGTAATATTCCATTGTGTAGATGTACCACATTTTCTGTATCCATTCCTCTGTTGAAGGGCATCTGGGTTCTTTCCAGCTTCTGGCTATTATAAATAAGGCTGCAATGAACATAGTGGAGCACGTGTCTTTTTTATATGTTGGGGCATCTTTTGGGTATATGCCCAAGAGAGGTATAGCTGGATCCTCAGGCAGTTCAATGTCCAATTTTCTGAGGATCCTCCAGACTGATTTCCAGAATGGTTGTACCAGTTTGCAATCCCACCAACAATGGAGGAGTGTTCCTCTTTCTCCACATCCTCGCCAGCATCTGTTGTCCCCTGAGTTTTTGATCATAGCCATTCTCACTGGTGTGAGGTGAAATCTCAGGGTTGTTTTGATTTGCATTTCCCTTATGACTAAAGATGTTGAACATTTCTTTAGGTGTTTCTCAGCCATTTGGCATTCCTCAGCTGTGAATTCTTTGTTTAGCTCTGAACCCCATTTTTTAATAGGGTTATTTGTTTCCCTGTGGTCTAACTTCTTGAGTTCTTTGTATATTTTGGATATAAGGCCTCTATCTGTTGTAGGATTGGTAAAGATCTTTTCCCAATCTGTTGGTTGCCGTTTTGTCCTAACCACAGTGTCCTTTGCCTTACAGAAGCTTTGCAGTTTTATGAGATCCCATTTGTCGATTCTTGATCTTAGAGCGTAAGCCATTGGTGTTTTGTTTAGGAAATTTTTTCCAGTGCCCATGTGTTCCAGATGCTTCCCTAGTTTTTCTTCTATTAGTTTGAGTGTGTCTGGTTTGATGTGGAGGTCCTTGATCCACTTGGACTTAAGCTTTGTACAGTCACCTGTCATTTTTTATCTGGTTCCACTCCTCACTTTCTGAAAGCTTTATTTTTTTCAAGGCTCAGTGAAAGTCCTAAATAATGCTGCCTTATTAATTTAGAATTCGAAATTTATAAGATTCAAAAACATGTATGAAAAATCAAATTAGCATTTCTCTTTCAAGTACCCTTTGAAAGGAAGGAAATATCTTAAAATAACTGAAATAACCTTACCAATTGATACATTAAACTTTAAGAACACAAACACATACCAACAAAAGGACACACACACACACACACACACAGTGTTACTACATGGCTAGAGAGACTGGGATTAATTAATTTAGCAAGTTGTCCAAAAGACTGATACGCAAGCCTATGAGAAGGACCTGAAGACATGAATACTTATACTAAAATTGTATTATTCGTCAAGCACTCACCACGCAGATATTTATAAACCAACAGGAACCACTTTTCTTCTTTTACATATTTTGGTTCTATCTTTGGAAGGGAATAGACTGAGAAGGGTATTATTTGTCTAGGGTTTGGCAAGAGTACATAGAAAGACTAACTTGGCTAAGTTAGATGCTGGGCATGTCAGCACCTCACAGAGCTGTCACACGTTGCACCACGAGAATACATGTGATGTCAGGATAGGGCACCAACCATCAGCTAATACATACGGTTTCACATGAAGCACTCCTTGTAACTTTTTCTCATTTCTTCTGACTTATTTGAAATGTCAAGACATTTATCCAGGAGAGCCTTACTGACTGCTTGGTGTGCTTTAGTGCTCTCTATAGAGCCTTTCCTGAAGTCTGATTGTTAGATGGATATGGTGCATTCCTTGTCCTTAAATGTGATGTGTTATTTTATTTGCATGCACACAATTCCAAAATCATCCATAAATATGGACTAATAAAGTACGACTGTTCTCAATCACAGAGTCATTAAGGAGTTGGTCGAAGCTCTGTGAAAGATAAACTGTTCTTTTCTCTAATCAGAGTTCTGAAACTACCTTAAGAATAGAATATTTTCAAGAGGTTTCAACAAAAGAATTAGTGTCTCTGTATTTCTCTTGATTTCTTTTGCCTTTTCTTGGGCTCGTTGCCTTCTGTTTGTTTTGTCATATTCTGATTTATTAGTTTTTTGATCTTATTTATTTTATGATTATCCCTTAGATGCCTGTTTGCTTTCTAATGAGAGACAGAATGGGGGTAAATTCAGATGGGAATAAAGTGGTGTGTGTATGGGAGAGCATAATTAGACTGTATTGTATTAAAATATATTTTCAATAAAAGAAAAAAGAAATTTTAGCTCCAATTAATCACTCTATCTATATTTTACCACTTTACTACAAACTGTTCTGCTTGCCTTTATTCTCCTCTGGTATTGTGACCCCATAATCTAGAAACTTGCATCAGACTATCCTCCCTGGATGTTAGCATTTTTTCCTCTACATATATGCATTATTACCCTGAATTGCCTTTTGTTCAAAGTCAGGATCAAATTTTAGTGCAAGAATTGGTAAATCTGACATGATCATAGAGAACTGCTTACAGCCTGAGCTCCCTTTACTCTCAAAGCCTTATTGGTGCCCTTTCCACCTACCTTCAAACGTAAAGGTTCATCCACCTTGAGCTACCCACTTCCACAATCTCCCAGCCTTGTTTGGACCTTTCCACAAGCTGCTTATCTTAGCATACTTGCCACCAGGCGCTGCCCATGCAGCACCTTGTCGGGGGCTCACAACAGCCTCTAGTCTCTCCTGCTTAGCTCTAAACACATCCTGGTCAGGGGCTGTGTCTTCTTCACCTGTTTTATCTCTAGTATTTAGCAAAGTGCTTCACATGCAATTAGCACTCAATCAGTATCCACTGAATGATTGTGGTATAATAGCAGATCTATTTGTGGAGGACATCTAAAGCAGCAAGTATGGGTGAGGAGCGGGGAGGGGTCCAACCATGAGCCAAGAACAGAACCTGCCAAGCCTGAGTGGCTCAAGAAGTGAGAACCAGGCAGGGATCAGGTGGGAGCCGGGCTTCCTGCCACAGAGTCCAGGCTGGAAGATGAAATGGATGGGCACAGAGCAGAAAATATCCCACACTGAAGAAGCTGTCTGCTAAACTTAGTGCCACATCATTGAAACTGTAACTTTTCCAAATTCTCTACATAGCAACATATCACCGATGGTCCTTGGACACTGTCCCCACGACTGACAATCACACCCATGATAGCAATTCCAGACTGTTTTCAAGGCAAAACTTCAGACAGAGAAGCTGCAGTGAAATCACTTAATAGGGGAGAATTAATTTCATGATTTCATATTTAATTATTTTTTTTCGAGAACAGGGTGCTTTTAAAATCTGAACAAAATGAGTAAACCTCTTTAATGAATCTGGACATCAAATTCCAGTGTTGGTATGTTTTAAAATATGATTAGTTTCAGCAATTTGCCAAGGATCAGTGTTGGTTACTTTCAGAATATGAGAAAAATATAGGCCAGGCTTCTATATCCTAAGGTATGTTGTAAAACTTCAAAGTCTTGGTCTTGATTTCTTATCTCTGGCTAATAAGTAATGATGTCTCACTTTGATTTTTGAATCAGAACAATTTATAAATTTTGAAGAAGTTATGAAATAGATTTAGCCAAGTAGAACAAAACTGTGAAATCCTCTACTATCTGGGCCAGCATTTAAAGATCTTAGAAACCAACACTTTGCAATAACAGGCAAAGAGCTGCACAGACTGAGAAATGAATGTGAGGTTACAATGTAAACCCATGTCTTCTGTATGGAAAGCAGGGCAAATGGCTATAGTACATCATAGCTTGCCAGAGCGGAAGTTGATGGCCAATACCTCCTTGGACCCAGTGTGTGTTAGGAAATCATAAAGTGCATAAAATCATTAGTAAAGACAGTGGGAGACAATCTTAATAGATTAAAATCTTCATGGGACCAATGGGAGGAGAAGCCCTTGGTCCTGCCAAGGCTGGACCTCCAGGTATAGGGGAATGTCAGGGTGGGGAGGCGGGAAGGGGTGGGTGATTGGAGAGGGCGAACACCCTCATAGAAGAAGGGGGAAGAGGGATGGCATAGGGGGTTTATAGATGGGAAACTGAAAGGGGACAACATTTGAAATGTAAATTAAAAAATCCAATAAAAAAATAAAATCTTCATGGGAACATCATCTTTAGAGTTTCTTATACCTTGATGAGTTTAACCTTATCCCCGATCCATTTATTTATTATTATAAACAAAATAATGGAATCTGAGTAACTTTAGAAAGATGTCTATTTAGCTTATAATTCTGTAGGTTCAAAGGCTCCGACCTGCTGATAGCCCTCTGGTTCAGAGAGCACAGATGTCTGTTCTTATAAACATTAAATCACTGGGCTCCACCCTGACAAACCCATCTGATGCGAAGTGACACCCAAAGCCCTCAACTCTGTGGCTAGATTAAGTTTCTGCCTTCTTCGCACTTCAAAATGTCGGTGAAATTTCAACACATGAATCCACTGGGCTCACAAACCATAGCAAGGTCCAAGAGCTCTGTCAGGTGGTAACAGTGGACACTGGAGGAGAAACCACGCCCTGCCTCTCTGAGCAGGAGAGGAAAGAGCATGGTTAAACATGGCAAGGCCTTCTGAGCTTAGAATGCTCTACCCACAGGACAAAGTAACCCGAATTGCTGAGGTTTTTCCCGAAGCCTAAGTAGTTGGGAGGGGTGAAGATTCCAAACTACCCTGCTCCATTCTCAGCAGGGAGAAGACCACAGAGACGAAAGCCACACAGGGCAATGGGATCTCATCGCAGGCCACAGAAGCTGCCTCTCACAGCCTTCTCTGACATCACTACAGACCTATTTGCGACTGTTCCTTTAACCCGGCACGGCACACATCTTCCTTTCAAAATGACTATGAGGAAACACAAGCAAAGCCCTGAACCACAGGCATGTCAGGAATGTTGGGACTGTCAGGCCAGGAATTAAAAGAAGGAAGGAAGAAAGAAGACAGGAAGGAGGGAAGGAAGACAGACAGGGAGAAAAGAACTGTAGTGGAAAAACTGACACCACGCAAGAAAAATGAGTGTTGTAAACAGGGAGCTTGAAATTCCAAGAAGGCCGCGAGGGAATGCCAGCGATCACAGGCCTTGAGAACTCCCCATGAAGGGAGCCCTATATTGGCTCCATGGGAGACTGGGCACTGCTGAGAATCGTGGAGTTTGTGGATATGACAGCTGCAGTTCACAAAGACAGAAGAGAGAAAAATGACAAAGAAAGTCAGAACACAATATCCAACAAATTTTTCACTAGCCATGAAATGCAGAATGTCCAGATGGGAGGTGGCAGGTGGCCTCAGGAGCACAGGAGGTAAGGACGGGCAATCTGAAGCAGCAAAGACTGAGGGGGTCCCAAAACAATCCGTCAAATGTGGCGGCTCACGAAAATAAAGAAAAATGCCCGAAGGAAGCCTTACCTCCACCCCAGCCCTGTGGGCACCTTGGCTGAGAGGCATAAAGATTAAGTAAGAACTATTCTAACTTCTAAGCAAAGCCAGTGAGTGGAGAACATGATGAAGAAACTGAAGTATCAATAAATAAAAGGACAGAGTTCCTTACCCTGTCAGGTTATCCTTCAAGGTGAAGTAGAAATTAAGTTAGATAGACAAAAATATGATGGGAGTTTGCAGCAAGGTTTGAGGATGGTCAGAAAACTCTTCAGGGAGAGAGAAAATAGTAACTGCCAGAAACACAGCCAGGCAAAGAAAGGAACAGCTCCTTCAGTGAAGAAACAGGGAAAGGTGAGGAGGAGAGATTCATTTCAACAGATCTGAAATATGTTTGTTCAAAATAATAGGGAGAATTTATTCAACCATGCACGTGTGTGTGTGTGTGTGTGTGTGTGTGTGTGTGTGTGTGTGTGCGCGCGCGCACGCACGTGCTTGTGTATGTGTCCTTGTGTGTGTATAAGTGCTTGTGTACACACATGCACACATGTATGCCTGAGGAACTGTAATGCACAAAAAGCAAGAAGAAGAGGCAGGAATGTGACTCATAAAGCTTAGCTAAGCAGCTTCTGCTTTTCAGCCTGTATGGAAAGGAGAGAGAGATTAGACTTTAAACCGGTGGTTCTCAACCCATGTGTCATGACCCCCCAGAGACCATTGGAAAACACAGATATTTATATCATGATTCAGAACAGTAGCAAAATTGCAGTAATGAAGTAGCAGTGAAAATAATTTTATGGTTGTCGGTTACCACAATATGAGGGACTGTATTAAAGGGTCACAGCGTTAGGAAAGCTGAGAACCAGTGTTTTAAACAATCCATAGCATAGAAAGTATACTAAGTATAGTGCAAATGTAGCATTGTTTTATTTCAAAAGGACCATCAATTAAATGTAAATGTATATTACACACTGTTTGAAACCATTCAAAACACCTTTTCAGGAAGTACAATTGGTACTCTAAGAGAAAAAATAAAATTACATAAGTTGATACCAAAAAGGGCCCAAGCAAAGAAAAAAGAGGGAAAGGAAGGAAGTAAGGAAGGAAGGAAGGAAGGAAGGAAGGAAGGAAGGAAGGAAGGAAGAGAAAACTCAACAAAACGATAACTAAACATAACAGAGACAAAGAACAGAAGAAACAGAAAACACCTACTGGTCTATCCAAATTAATAACCACATTAATGCCAACGAACATTTTATCAAAGTAAAAATTATAGAGTAGATAAAAAAAATCTATGCAATCATATTTAGCAAAATGTTAACATGGACCTCCCACCCCCGCCCTGAATATCTAAGAACATGGGCTAAGACCTTGCTAGTCCGCTGTCTCTGTGTGCTCTGGAAATAGGGTCAGCATGACAGTCATGTGACATAGTCCAGAAACAGTGAAGTAAGGAGAGTGAGGTTGCAGGTAAAAAGTAAAAACCTTTAAAAGACATCGTGCTCATCTTCCCTTCAGCCACTTGCGTGGAACGCTTTGTGCAAGAGATGCTTCGAACATGCATGTTTGTTGAATGGAGAAATATTCCCAAGGCCATGAGTGTGTTCACCTCAATGTCAGCTCCTTCTGCTGTCCCTAACAGCTCTGCCTGGATGAATGGTGGCTCTCATTTCCAGACACTCTCAAAGCTTTTACCACATTAAGCCTGTGCTACGGGCTTTTAGAAGTCCATATATGCAGTCTGAAAACCAGGATACTTAACAGATCAATTATTTCTGACATCGTCAGTAAATAAAATATCTCACATGTCTCACTGAATTCCACAGGTGCATGTTATATAAAAGAGAAGGGACTTGGAGAGATGATAATGCAGAATTGTCAGTGGTGGGCATCTCAGAATGAAAACTAAAGTTTCCATTGTCGACTCTTTCTCACAAACCCATTTAATTCTCTCTACTTAGGTTCCTAAGAAGATCACAAATATTCAATCCAAGTGTTCTCCTACCTGTGTACCTATATGGCTTACATTGCTGTGACAGATGTATATTCCAATATATACATACACAGCGTATCTATCTGTGTACATGCAACTCCTGACAGTTCCTGGTGCACATATGTCACAAATAAAGAACAGCAAAATATAACACCCAACACATGCCACTCTGTCATAATATGGATTTTAAATTTTTTGAGAATGTCATACACGTGTATTCACATTACTTCATCCCTCTCCTATTTCTCTTATATCCCCATTCTCCTTCTCACATTCATGATCTCTTCTTTAATTATTACAGCTACACATACATATGTATGTATGTGATATATATATATATGTATATATATACATGCATACAAACCACTAAGTCCATTTAATATTGGTCATATATAGATGTTTTTAGGGTGATCATTTGGAACCGGATAACCCATAGTCAATCTTGTCCCTGAAGAAACCCAGTTCTCCTTTTCCCAGAAGCCACTGATTGTTTATAGCACTTCATCGAGGGGTGTGGCCTGGTGAGACATCCCTTGCTCCTTTAGCATGACAGTTTTCTCTGATCCTTAGGTGTGATTATGGGATAGATGGTAGAAAGAGGAGCAAGCAGGCAGTGGAGAAATGGAAGGAAAAGAAACAGAAGGATGTGTGCACAATGAAGAGACTCCAGGGCACTGAGGGACAGCCTGATGTGAATAGCCAGTGATGTCACCTGAAACCATGGTGGGGCCCTGGCCTGTGCTGCCACTGGGAACCATGTCTGGGTCCATGGCCCTCCAGCAAGGGTCTGCTATCACCAAAGATCAGACAGACATCCTTGGTCTGGTCTGCTACCTGGAAACATGTTGATGCCTGAGAGCTGGGAAGAAGTAGCTCTACTCCTCACCTGGGCATCATGGGAGGGCTGGGCCTGGAGACATGAGTGTAGGAGAGCTGAGCCCACTCCTAGCCAGCTGCATATGTGGGAGAGCAGGACGTGCACATTGCAGGAGTTGTAAGTGAGCCTTCTGGAGAACATGAGCATGGGAGAGCTGCTCCTACTGCACATCTCCCATGCAGTGGCATGGATGAGGAAACAATATTCTCCCTTTCCCTCCTGTCTCACCGCCTGCAGCAAGCAGGAGACCTGGCACTGGGGTCATCAGAGCAGGAGAGCTGGCCCTGCATCTTGCCTGTGCAGCACAGCAGAGCTGACCCTGATGGTGGGGGTGGGGCTGAGCTGATCCCACAATTTGCCAGCCATGAAGCAGTGTAGACAGGGGGTATGCACTCCCCAACCTTCAACCCTTGCCGCCTATGGCAGGAGCGAAGCTGGCTCTGTCCCTCGCCTGCAACAGCACTCAGGAGAATAGGCCCTTCACCTCAACTGGGCAACAAGGTAGAGTTGGACCTGGTTTTCTGTGGTGTTAGTGAGCTGGCACGGGGTGTATGAGAGCTGGAAGGCTGAGCAGCTCAGATAACTCTCAGGCCCAGATCCAGGGCTTTGAATTGACCCACCCCAACATCTACCTCATGGACAAACTCCTAGAGTGCATGAAGAGGCTGTTCCTACAGATCCAAGACTACAGGATGTCCATGACACAGAGGAACAACGGGGTATCAAAGAGGAGTTCCAATAAGTTTCTAGAATTGATAGAGTAGCAGAAGCTGGAGGCTTCATACCAGCCTAAGGAGTCATTGCAATAAATATTTGCAGGCAAAGACATATAGACAAAGCATATATACTATGGGACACACTGCGACACACTCCAGCCTCCACAATGAGATTTTTTTTCTCTGTGGTGGGGGAGGTTTCAAGGGTAGAGGGTAAGTACAAGGGGAGGGGGAGATGAGTGGGGTTGGGGTAAATGATGTAAAATTCACAAATATCCAAGTTAATAAAATAGCGGGAAGAAACTCTCCCCCCTCATAGAACTCCCCCAGCCTTTCCTTTTTATAATGTGAAATCTTCCATGAAAAAAATACACCTACAAACCCAGAACTCCCTCTTTGAGTCTGGTGTCTGTCAATGCACAGAAAGCAAGCACAAGAACCACACACTGTCAAAATAGGCCTCAAACGGTGGAAAGGAACACATGACACATCTCTTCAAGGGGAAAGCAGAAATTTATCCTGCAAATGACTGTGTGACCTTAAATATTCCCAACATGAGTATTTCACTGATGGCTTTTAGACCATACTTTTAAACTATATTGAAATTGCATACTTTTCTAAAGTCACTCCTCTTTTCTTCTTTTTGATTTGGATAGCAATTACATAATTTCATATTTATATTTGGTTATGTTTTCATTTCAGCCAGTTGGGAAAAAAATCTATACCTTTTAGCTATTCCTTCTAAAACTGGGTATTTGATTGAACTGTATTTAGGCTGCCTTGTAAATCTCATTTACTGACAAAACATTTTGATTGGAACTAGTGATAACTCGTCACATGCTTTAAACACTGAGGAGTGATTTTTAAGCACCTGAGCTCAGAGGCTGAGTTGCCTGATTACTCGTATTCTAAGCTCTTAGACTCCATACCTAAATGTTCACCTTCAGGTCTCTTCACTTTGATTTGCAGCAGAAACAACCCAGGCAATCATCACAGCTACACAACTAATAGGGCTCACCTGACTAATAACTTAGGCAAAGGGAAAAGAGTTTTCAATGAAAGCATTTAGCTGTAAACCATATTTTGTCTTAATGTGAACTGTTTTTATATGTTCTTCATTGGTTATTTTTCTGAATTATAAAAATGAATTATGAGAAAATAATTGAATCTCATCATTTCTAATTTAATAAGGAATGCAAAAGCCTATAAAATATATAGATATGGGGTAAGTGGATGAGTACAGGAGAACCACATGGCAGGGGATCTGATCCAACCCTGACATGTCATCCAATACCCAGAAGGCACGGACGGCAAAATCTACATTATCTACACCTCTCATAAGAGAAACAACTGAATCACTTAAGAAAGTTCAGGAAAGAAAACAATACAAGAAGGGCTTCAGGCCCACGAGGAAGCAGGAAGCTGGAATGAAGAACTGCATGGGTAAGGACAGGCACTGGGAGAAGTCACAGATGATAAAGTATAACCCAGGCAGCACGAGGACACAGGGACACACTGCACCTGTGAGGGCAAACCTGTGCCCTAGGGCTGTGCTCAATCAGGGCTTTGGGTATTGTTTCCCAGCATACACATGGGCTACAGGATGACGGATGGCCATGCATGGCTGCTTGGCTATGGTCAAGTTTTCTGTTTTATCAAGATAATAATATAACACTAATAAATTGGGCTTTTGTGCTAGCCCGTATCATAAGATTCGGGGAGCCAGATCTCTTCCTGTGAAAACTTTACTCAATGGATAAAGTACTTTCAAAAGTGTCATTGTTCCCTTTTTCTTCTGTTGGAAGTCAGTCTGATAACTGAAAAGAAAGCAATTCATTTTAGAAGACTGGAAGAGCTTAAGATTAAGACAAACCCACGTTACAGAAAGCAGACAGAGGAATGGTTTCATAACATTGCTAAAATCCGACGTAATTAAACCTATTACTAACCACTTTTGGATTCATGTGAATTTTTTGGTGTGTACTTTCAAATGCACTGTCGCAAACACCCTCAGTAAACGTGTGTACTATAATTATAAAATTCTCTCTTATTGTTGCCCCAACACAAAGACACACATAAGCATGACCCATTGAATATCTCTGGGCAGAAAACTTTACCTGGATTTAGGATAAAGTTTCTGTGGACTTGTTCTCAGTATTAAAATTGTCAAATGATACCGCCAGTTTTTAATATCTCAAATAAGTAGAATCAAACTACTTATCTCAAGTATGTCTGTCTTTATTAAGCGCTAGGCAGTCATGCCCGCGGGCTATTTTGCTATATACCTTCTAGGATTGAATATTTCCCCTTCAATCTTGTCGGCAGAACCTTAATTTAAGTTCTGATTAGCTTAAATGAACCGTGAAGACCAGGGTTATTTTCTTTGATTCTTCTGTTTATAGAAGATAAACTTTAGAAGCGCCTAGAAAATTCAATAGTAAACTTTGCTCATGTCAGCCATTTCTGTAAAACATTTCCACAAGCCGTGCAAGGAGGAACACACTCAAACCAATTCCAAATGTGGACATTACACTGCTGTGAAGCTGTCTCTCTTTAAAAGAATTGAAGTGGATAGTCACTTGCAAATCATTTTACAGTATTAGAGCGATCCTTAATTGGGACTATGGCATGAGTGAAATCATGTTTAAATCAAAATAGTTTTCAACTATACGACAAAAATAAATGAACATAAGGGATGTACTTACAAGTCAAACACCAAGTAATGGAAGCCCTCTTCGGATATGCTGTCATGAAGTCTCACTGAAGAAAAGAGAAGAAAGTTTTCAGTGTTTTATTAAATGGTCTATAGAAAATGAGTTCTATGATTGACACTGCTTCTTACGTTAAACTTGGGATATATCAGTGTCATTTATAGAAAGGCATGGGTGGAGGAAATAACCCAAGATCTGGGCCTTGGTTCTGACAATTATTAACTAAATGAGCTTGAAAATTATTTAGGTTGTAATGACATTAGTATATGTATTAAAATGCTGGAAAATAGAAGAAAACTATTCCACACATTCCCAGATAAATGCTATAGAAATTTTACTATACATTTACATGTATACATCCAAAGTTTTCAGGTTCAGACAATTCTTACACTTCCCTGTCATTCCCGTTGACCAGTGGTTCTCAACCTTCCTAATGCTACAACTCTTTAAAACAGCTCCTCAACTATGGATGTCCCCAACCATAAAATTATTGCTGTTACTATGTCATAACTGTAATTTTCCTACTCTTGTGAATCATAAGGTAAATCCCTGTGTTTTCCAGTGGTCTTAGGCAACCCCTGTGAAAGGGTCACGTAACCCTCAAAGAGGTCACAACCCACAGGTTGAGAACTGCTGCTCTTCATGTTGCCCTTATCCTAGTCTTCATCAACCAGTGCGATGATCACCACAGCACAGACAGCAAGCCAAGCATGAGTCTAGAAAAAGGTCTCCCTGCCCCGTCTCTTCCATTTGTCCTTGAGTTCCAACATGACACTGCCTAGCCAGCCTGTCTTCTTTACTTAAGTCACCAAATGTAGGTAAAAGCGTGCTTGAGAATTTGCTGGTGAAATAATAAACCAGTTCCTTCGACCTATGCCAACTTCCCAATGGAGTAAGCTTGTAGGTGACACTGACAGAAACTCATATATGAATCCTATGAATTGAAAACACTACACCAAGCCACATGCAAACTTACTCTTTTATCTATCTACTGTTTGGTTTTCCAAGGTTGTCTC
Source organism: Rattus norvegicus (assembly GCF_021556685.1). Taxonomy (NCBI): domain Eukaryota; kingdom Metazoa; phylum Chordata; class Mammalia; order Rodentia; family Muridae; genus Rattus; species Rattus norvegicus. The sequence continues at coordinate 217,335,708 of NC_141535.1, read as the reverse complement.
TCTTTCAGCCGTTCATCTCTCACTGGTGATAACTTTTATTGAAGGCAAGAGGTGACAGAAAACAACCAACTTGAAGGATACTCTGTTTTTACAAAAGTCATGAGAGAACATAAGGTTCTACTGTAGCATGCTGGTTGATTTTTGTCAACTTGAGACATAAACCTAGACCTATCTAGAGAGAGGGAATCTTCATTGAGAAAGCGGCTCCATAAAACTGGCCTGTAGGCAAGTTTGTAGGTTTTGATGAACGTTTGGTATGAGAGAGCTCAGCTTACTGTGGGTGGTGGTACCCCTGGGCAGGTGGTCCTGGATGCTCTAAGAAGGCGTACTTGGGAAGCCATTAGGAAGAAACCAGTAAGCAGCGCTCCTCCACAGCTGCTCCACTGCCTGCCTCCAGAATCCTGCATTACGTTCCTATCCTTTCCTTTGTGACGGAATGCTGACCTCAGAGTAAAAGTTGTAATAAGTCCTTTCCTCTCCAGGTTGCTTTTGGTTACGGTGTAAACTTCACAACAATAAAAACCCTAACTAGGACATTTAGCACAGGCCTCTTTGACGATGGTCGCCACATGGAAAAGGTATGCCCAGAAGAATATTTAAGTGGGCTCAAACTACAACTATCTAGAGAGAGTCTACACTACAGATGCAATTCCAAACCCACATTCCACAGTGGCCACTCTTTATCTCACGGTTCCATCCACCAGGCTTCATAACACTGCAGCTTTGTACTTTGCTCTCTAGAAATCCCTTGGAGTTAGAGAAAGAGGGACTTTGGATCACTCTTAAATTACAGATGATTATTTATAAAAATGTGGACTTCCCAAGTCATTAATGCGATGATGAGGCCTGAATAGGAGGCAACGGGACATGGCCCAGGAATTCAGTCCCAGACCTCAGTATATTCACTCCCTAGTCATAAGAAGGTAAGGGACACTGTGGGGTCTCCCCATCTCTGTGTTTTGACATCACTCCTGAATTCTGAGATGCAACTAAATCAACCCCCTTTCAGAATTACACGGAATTGTTGCAATTTTTCCTTCTAAACAGAACTGTATGATTGTCCTCCTGTGTGTTCACGTGTCCACACCCATGGGAAAGGGTCAGCCTTCTTCTCTGGTTTTTAACTCTTTGACTTCCTGTTAAAATCGATCTGCCTCCACGGTTGGCAGGATGGCTTCCTAGTCAGAAATATACTGCTTTACACAAGCTTCTGCTGACAGCTGAGAGTACTCCTCATCTTCCATAACAGCTTCTCAAGAACTGAAAAATGTGTTTACCCTTATAAAATGCTACATTAATTATTCCCTATAAATAACAGTTAATTCCTTTTCAGACCGAAGGAACGGCATAGCATTCTGTTCACACAGCTGTCAGCCCGAGCCTGACTGCGAGGCAGCCTCACAAAGCAGGCTGGCTGCTGGGTGCTGAAGCAGACGGTGCCACACTCTGCCTCAGCTGCTCGGCAACTGCCATACGCTACACATACGGGTGCACACGATTACGATAATTGCATGTTTTTAAGAGGGAAATTTTAAAGATAATGAAAAAACCATATAAGGAAACAGGTTAAAATACATCTTGGTAGTCACTGCCTTCTGACATTTTAATATAACTGGATGCCACTCAACAGTAACAAGTGTAAGAGTAAACAGATGAGATTTCATAAGCCAGAACAATATCACGATTGGTGGGAATAAAGTTTAAAACTCTGTAACTTTAAGTCAAGACTTGAAGAAAATGCTACTGAAGCTAAAATACTTTTCATGACCTAATTTTCCTCCTTTCTCTACTGCATAAATTTGTTGATTTATATTCAGAGCACAGTTATTATTTCCTTTTCCTGCCCTATGGTATTGTATAATTTCAATACAATTCCAGCTGATTAACAGAAGGTGCCATATCAGACCGTGGCCTTGTGTGATGTGAGAATCAAAAGAAATTTTAATTTGGCATTTCCTACTTGTTTTGACATTTAATTTTGTTTAACGAATAGAAGATAAAATATGATTTTAATTCTTATATCAGGCACAGTTCAAAAGATTGTTGTAAGAGTTATTTTAGTTATTATATACAAGAATCATGATTGTGAATGTGATGGAGACCTTGAGAAAATATCCAGTTACAGTTACCACATGGCCAAGCTAGGCCCAAAGGGCATACTGTGTGGTCTCCCTCAAATACACACAGATAACAGAACAAGAAATGATGTATGTAGGGAGGACTGAGCCTGTGTGTCAATATGTCTGTTTGTATGCCTGTCTGTCTGTATGTATGTATATATGCATATTTGTATGCATTAGTGTGTATGCTTGTGTTTCTATATATGTGGGGTATATGTATGCATGCATTCCTGTATATATACATATAGATATGTATATGTGTATGTACGTATATATGTATATATGTACAAACCTATATGTATTTAGAAATGTATTTGTGTGTATATGATGTCCATGTGCATATGTGTGTGCATTTATGTATTTTTGCACTTGTGTATAGTGTGTGTTTGTGCAGATACGCATGTTTTGTGTGTATCAGCAAATTCCTCAAATTAATAAGTCAGTGTGAAAGTACAAAAAAAAATAGAGAGGGAGAAATGGTACAATGACTAGGAAAAGAAAAGTTTTGCTTGATGAACAATTTCCACAAAAGGAGACGGCCACTGTGCACTTCAGTTAAAACTATAGTTATAGGATGTTTGACGACGTAGAAAAAGCATGTGAGACACAGGGAGAGAGAAACCATATTTGCCTTTTGTATATCATTTGAAATCCTTTAAAACATGTTATTTTTTACTTCAGAATAAGTAGTTAATAATGTTCAGTGATTCAGCTATGTTTTCTGATAGAAAGGAAGCAGAAAGGGGGAGAATTAAACTCTACTTCTAAGGCGCGCCACCATTAACTGTTAGACGCATCATACTAAAAGCCCACGTTTCGTAGGTTTTGTGGATGGTACCACGGCATGTACTTCAACAGCGTACAGCATACTGTGCACGTGCAACACTCCGCGCCATATCTCCACCAAACCCAAGAAGAAGCTACCGCGTTATTTATGGAGACATGTTTTCCTTAGTAAACCCTTGACAGAATATGAAGTCCCTGTTCCCACTAAAGTACTACTTTCTTATGCCTTCATTTCACACCCTCTATCAGATGAAATCAAGGTCGTTAATTATGATGACTTTGTGAAATTACTTGTGCGACTTTGGCTCAATTTATAATGGTTATAATTTAATATTATTATTATAATTCTTCCACACAACTCAAATTCAGGACCCACTTTGCCCCCACTACATTTCATTTTGGAGCTGAGCACTCAATCTGGTGGACTGCCATGAATTCCTCAGTATTCCTGTCCTTTGGCGTTTGGAGTAGTATCCTGCACCCCGTAGAGCTGGTAGTTAGCTCTAAATGATTAGCAGGCAGGAAGCAAGTGGAGCCTTGATAAGCTATGGCAGCTGACCTCTGGGAAAGCACCTGCTGTGCTCAAAGAAAGGTGTGGTTGGACGACTGAAAGACTAGAGCCCAAGTGGAGAGATACCCTGGAGAAAGAGGGGTCACCCTAACATTCCATCCCTAGCAGAGCTCAGAGCTAAATGTAACCGCCTGAGTGACCTCACCTCCAACTGAACAGAAAAGCCATCTGATGGAGCAGTGAGCTCACAGAACCATGGCAAATATCAAGAGAATATGATTTCATACCACTGAGTCTGGGATGCAGATGGCCAGGCAACAACAGACGAATAGATAAGGAAGGGTTAATCTGAACGGTGTGACTGTCCTCAAATAATTTTTCCCCCACATCACAAGCAATGTCTAGTGAACAATAATAAGATTGGCCCAGAAAACCGGCATGAATTAGTGGGACTCTGACGTTAAGCATGGCAGGGTGACATGCTGCCAATGTTATCACAATACTAATAAAGTATTTCACAGCGAACAGATTGTATGGCATTCTCATGTGCAATGTTTGTCAGCTCTGAGTCACAGTTCTGATTATAACTGAGGAAGATTTTACGTGTTCAGCTTTGTTGTGGTGAGAGGATGAGGTGGTTGGACTCAGTTCGCACACTGGGATGTAAAAATGGCAGCTTGTAAGTCAGAGCCTCCTTACATTCTCCTCAGTGGTTAATTATAATTCACAGCTAGAGCCAGTCCCAGCCAAGTTAGGTCATGCAACATGCCAAGCCTTCCCCAAAGAGGGATGCCAACACTGGGTTCATTTGTGAATTTTTAAAATTGTGCTAGTATGAGAACAGTTTTAACAGTCAAAAGGCAGAAGTCTAGAAAAACTGCAGCTCAGTCATGCCTACCAGGTCTTCTAACAAAGCTGTTCATTTTAGAGAGAAGATTTTCAAACAGAAAACGGGAACACTGAAAAATAAATTCAAAGTCTAGCGTCTGTCCATAAAACTGAGGGCATGTTTGCAAATGTATCTTGTTTCACCTAATCTCTGTCTTTCTATAATACAAGGCAATACAAAATGGGATCACTTTTAAAAAATATTTTTAATTAAAATATTTTAATTAAAATACATTTAAAAAGCAGATGATCTATTTCTTGGATATATAGATCCAAGGTCATGGCTTATCTTATTTTTAGTTAGTAAAATATAGCTAGGTGTAGTTCTACACACATATGCACACACACACACACACACATGCACATACACATGCCCACATATGCATACACAGGCATACACATGTACAGATGGTCACTATTTTCTTGCACTGTGGTTTAAGGCATGGACATCTATACATTAACTTCTTTTATTTGTCTTAATATCACATCTATAATGTGGGAGTCTGACTGGTATGGTTAAGGTTACATATAAAATCCACAGTCTATGCTAAATTTAGGTGTCTGAACACATGAATTTCTTCTTTTCTCTTCAGCCTACAAGTTTTCGGTTTGTTTGTTTGTTTATATATTTATTTATATTTAAGACAAGAGCTAATTATGAACATCAGGCTAGCCTAAACACTATGAGATATTTTTCTGTGTTCATTGTCCAAAAGCTTGAGATTATGGACAAAAGGAGAATTCTATGTTTCTAAAGTTACAAAAGATATATGAATTTTGGCAAAATATCTATCATGTAATTAAAATGCCAATAAACATTACTCAAGAATTAATATTACTTCTATATCCAAAAAAATCATTTAGTAAAATTTCAAATTTTTTTCTTGTAATCACAGGAAAAAATGTATACTTCCAACTTAATATTAACCAATATTTAATTATATTTAAAATCAGTTTTTGGTCTTTAGAACAAAGACCAAAAATTAATTGAGCACTTTGACGTAATCAATTCAATTATTCCAAACAAACTTGGTAGAAATTTCATCCCCGTTAATTTACAAACATTTTAGAAGTATACAAAAAGGATGGAGCTTAAAATGAGTCCTGGAGTGGCCTTGTTGGGGGCATAAAGAGCCTTATACTCAGAGAGAAGCACTAAGAGAAGGAGGAATGTTAATCACACAGTGGTGTCTCCTGGATGGGGGAGTTAAAATCAAGTACCTGCATTCCATTCAGAAAGCTGAGAGTGGTTTTGTTAAGGACCAGTGACTTTTTGCTATAGGTAGAGGGAGACCTCACCCAAATCTCCCAGAATAGTTATCCCAGACGCTTCCCTCCACAGACCACTATCCGTCCTTAGGGGAGATGTCACACATACTTTATTGCCTGCTGACCTCTATGCTATCAGTCAGTGACCACACTAGATTCTAGGACTTTGCTATAGATCAGACCCTCGTGGTCACATGGACTTTGTAAAAGAGTTTCTGTGTAGTCCCACCTTAAGGTCTATTGTGCACCTGGAACTGGACTGATTCTTGCCCAGAAACCTTTCCCCAAATTGAAGCCTGTTTTAAACATGTTGACAATGAACTGCATTGGCATTAAACTCTTGATGTCTGGTCCAGGTGGACCAGTCAATTTGCAATGGATTTTCATCTTTGCGTGGTTTGATTCCCTGCCATGACAACTGCAGGGCGCCCCTCAGTGTCTAACATCAATTTTACTGAATATGGCCTTCCAATTCAGTAAAATTTCCAACCCTATTCTAGATTTAAAGTTAACAGTAAAGTTAGACTAGGCAAAGATATGTTAATACCCTTCAGGGTCACCTAGGAGAAACAGTGGTGTGTTCTCATAGCTTAGACAAAAACCAGCTTAGTCTCTAGGACTTCTAGGTGGTCAAAAGGTCTGTCACTAGGGAGAATTTCAACTCAGGAAAAGGAAAGAAAGTAGAGAGAATAGAGAGAGGCCATCAGTGGCCATCAGTGGCTATCTACTCTATGATTATCAAAAGATATACATATGTACATATCCAAAGATAAAAAGGGAGAAATTTGTGTATGTGCATTTGTATGTGTGTGTGTGTGTGCATGTGTGTGTGTGCATGTGTGTGTGTATATGGCAAACTTTGCATTAAGATAACCATAGAGGATAGCCCCAATAAAGAATTCACAAAGAAAGGCAGCTAGCTGTGCTCTAATGACATCTCGGCTATGACGCACTTGCCTTGCATGTACAAGTCTCTGGGTATCAACCCTAGCTTCACAGCCAGAAAGACAAACAGTTACTATCAATATTTAGCAGACTACAACCCTTTAAGTATGAGGTCTTTCTCTTCCGGACATTCTGACAATTTAAAAACATACCTCACTTCATTTGGGAATCGTGTTTAGTGAATAAGCAGAGATAAAGCCTACAGCAGGCATCTTGCCTGAACCTTTACCTCACTAACTGAGCAGATGAGTTACATTTCTGACAACTGCTCCGGTGAGCAGAGAATGGAGAACTCATTAGCTCAGCCTTTCCCTGAAACTGACACTCTCAACTCAAATTCCCTGGTGATTCGCCAGGCCACATCTTCTCGTCTGTCAAATCTTCCTTTCTGAAATTCATTCTTCATATAAAATAATGTCCAAACTCAGTTTTCTCTGTGAACCAGAAATATGTGAATTCAAAAATCTTCTAAATTAGTAGGTGCAAAGTAAACCTGTAGCAGGTAACCATGGTATACTAAATTATAATACATTTTTACTACACTAACATCTTTCTCTCAGCAAATGTTTTTACACCAAAAATACTTGCAGGACTTTTTTTTTGGGGGGGGGGGGGTCTGTGTTTTTCCTGTAAGCAGGAGCTTGATCCCTAGAAACCACAAAAAAGAAATGCCCGGAGCAGTGCCATACGGTGGTAATCCCAGTGTGGAGTGGTCAGAGAAAGTGAGGTTTGTGGTTGCTTTGCAGGTCAGCCTGGTAAGTACCAAGTCAATCACAGAGCCTGACTGAAAAGAGATGAATGGCTTTTCTACAGATGACACCTAAGGTTGTCCTCTAGCCACCACATGTGTGCAAAACCACACCTGCACATGCACACAAGTATAAATACATGCTCATACAAATGTACACACGCATACATTAAAAATTGAAAACATTACCTTATTCTTCTGAGTTATAAACAAGAATGAGACATACTAAATAATTCTATAATTGAGGGAAAACATCAACGTTACTTATATATTTATTGATGAATGTGATATGGAATGATATGCCAGTGGAATGATAAACTCTACTGATACACAAACCTGTACGTGATGTTTACCAGTCTGTATCTGTCAGGAATATAGTAGTTAGTTCTGTCTAGTCCATGATGTTTTATAAGTTTTTTAAAAAATACATTGTACAGTGTCTTGGGATTTCTATTGCTGCAACGAAACATCATGACTAAAAAGGAAACTGGGGAGAAAGGGGTTTATGTGGCTTAGACCTCCATATTGCTTGTTCATTACTGAAGTCAGGACAGGAATTCAAACAGGCAGGATCCTGAAGGCAGGAGCTGGTGCAGAGGCCATGGAAGAGAGATGCTTTCCGGCCTGCTTCACATGGCTTGCTCAGCCTGCTCTCTCATAGAACCCAGGACCATCAGCCCAGGGATGGCACCACCCACCGTGATCTAGACCATCCCTGTTGATTACTAATTGGGAAAATGTTTTACAGCTGGGTCTCCATGGAGTCATTTTGTCAACTGAAGTTCCTTCCTCTCCAGTGACTCTAGCACATGTCAAGGTCACACACACACACACACACACACACACACACACACACACACACACACAGGCAGTACATACATTTACCAAGAAATTAAATTATCATCTATAATCAATGTCTAGCATTCCAAACATTTCCACGTTGGCTTACCTCATGGGCATCTTGAACTACACAACACACGAGAATTTGTGATCTTTCTACTAAAATCTGATCTATCCATGGTAATTCCTTTTCCATTTCTTTGAGGAAAAAGTGAATCATGTGTAAGTTTTGCCTCCTCCCTATGAACAATATCCAAAATCAAAGACAATCCTTCCTAATACACAGTCATGATAATATTCACAAGGATATATATATATATATATATATATATATATATATATATATATATATATATATAACACAACGCCATCACTTTTGCCTCCTCCACTGTTGCTAGCAAACACTCTTTACCTCCTATGATGTTAGCAGCCTGCTCTCTGGCGTATTTCAGAAGCATCTGACATCATTCCTGTTTTTCTATCCTGACCTCTCTCTTCATCAGAATCCGGACAACCTAAAGTCTGATTATTGTCTGGCAGCTTGAAACCCTCTAATGATTCTGCTCTGCCTTTGCAGAAGAACCCAAATCTATTCATGGACTAAATGTTACATTGCTTTACTACTGTCCCTACCCCTCTTACTGGTTCTCCTTACACTAGTATGCTGGTGGTCTCCTGGGTATCTCTGGAGAACTCCAAGCAAGCATTTGCTTCTTCTTTAAACTTCCTGCTTCCTTCTTCGTAAAATTTTTCTTCCTGGTAGATCCCCAGGACTTACAGTCTCATGTCCTTCCAGCCCCCACTCAGCTTTGGAGAAGATCTGCTTTGGTATAACTTCATTGGAACCCTGTTGTGTTTATTTATATGCATTTTATACATAACTTCTTTCAAGTTAGGATTTCAAATATTTGGTATATACAACAAGAACTTATGGGCAGGAAGCAAGCCTCTGATTATTTAGCCCTTTACATAAGTGTGTTGATCCCTGAAGAGCGGACAAGAGTGATTAAAAGAGACAGGAAGCATGTGAGAGGCCATGATGAGACAGACATGCTTATCTGTATGGCTAATGATGGTGGAGAGACAGAAGACAGTGAGGTTCCATCCAGCAATGGTTAGCACACTGAACGAGAGATAGGAGAAGAAGGTAAGCTAGCTACTATCCAATGAAACAGCAAAGAATGGTGGGAAACTGTCAGAGTAAGAAACTTACAGTGTGATAAAGGCACAAACGTGCCCCAAAGCTGAGGGGTCCAAGGATGGCCATGCAGGAGTGAGGGAGGAGGTACTAACAGTAATTTGACAAAAGCAATGAAGTGCGAGGTAACAGCCACTCGGCCCTGGACAGACAAGACAGCGCCCATTGTTTAGGCAGCGCAGACATAGCATCCCTGTCAAGGTAAAGGCAGACCCAGTCACCACAATGGAAGATATGGGCATTAAGAACTGTGCCCCCTCAATGGATTGAAACTCAGCTTCAATGCAACAGTGCTGGGCGTGGGGCCTAATGAGAGATGAGAAGGCCAGAAGGGCGGAGAGAATGGATTCACGTTATTATTACAAGACAATAATCATCCTTTTAAAAATGGAGCTTAATGTCACTGTTCTCCTACACTGTCCCTTTGTCTTTCTGTGATGTGATCTGTGGATACCCCAACCGCCATCCTTATGAACTAGTAACTTTCTGATTAGTAGAAACCCCCCAGACTCCTATATTTTATCATAGCAGCTTAAGTCAAAGACTCTCAGTGCATTTTGAATGTGAAGTGTACCCCAAAGTGTCCTGTGTCTGGACTCTTGGTTCACAGCCGGGGCCACTGCTTGGGAAGTCCAGGGAACCATCAGGTGGGAGGCTGCCGGATGGGGTTCAGTACAGGCTGGACTTGAGGGTTAGAACTGGCCTCTGCTGGATCCAGGCATTCTCCACTGGGGTGTGGCAGGTGTCACAGAAGAGAGCAAGTCTGCACTAGCCTCTGTGACTTCCTCCATGAAGGAGATTATCCCCTAACTGGGCAGTTCTCAATCTTCCTAACGGTGCAACCCTTTTATACAGTTCCTCACATTGTGGGAACCCCCTACCGTAAAATCATTTTTTGTTGCTACTTCATAACTATAATTTTGCTACTATTGTGAATCAAAATGTATAAATATCTGTGCTTTCCAATGATCTTAGGTGACACCTATGAAGTGGTCAGTCCCCTAAGCAGTCATAACCCACAGGCTGAGAATCTCTGCCCTACACTATGGGCCAAGGAAAGCCTCCCCCCTGGAGGTGATTTTGTTAGCTATTCTGCCACAGAAAAGTAGCTGCTTCAGTTATAAAGCCAGGCTAAGTGAAAATTAAAGAGAGGTGAGTCACTAAAACTTGGCAAATTTCTCAGAGGCTAAAAAAAGTTACTAAAGATTCCTTCATAGCTGGTAAATTTTCAAAATTATTTCCTCTTTGTAGAAGATACACGCTTTAAATATTCGCTTTTAAACATCAAATCAGAGGACTAGGATTTTTCTGTTACTTGATTTCTGTAACACCTTTGGGTGAATTCCAAGTCTCCCTAATGTAATATAAATTTTAACCCTTTGTGCGCATGTCTACTATTCACAGCTTCAAACTACTCACACGATATCCACTCTGCTTTTTTAATCATGCTCTAAAGATGCTAATGTCTCGTTACTTTCTACATGCTCTTTCTAATCAGTTGTTGTTCTTTCTGGTTCATATTTGCTGGAAAAAAAAACCTCTTCATTTGTTCTCAATGAAACAACTCATATGACCTTAATTTTTTTTTCCGGCCTGCACTTCTTTGTTTCATCCATCTTATCTAGTTTTGTGGCTGTATATGTTTGGGTCACATGTGGGGCAGGCTCTGAATGGGTGTTCCTTCAGTTTCTGTTCTAAACTTTGCCTCCTATTCCATGCCAAGGGTATTCTTGTTCCTCTTTTAAAGAAGGAGTGAAGCATTCACATTTTGATCATCCGTCTTGAGTTTAATTTGTTCTAGGCATCTAGGGTAATTCAAACATTTGGGCTAATATCTACTTATCAATGCGTGCATACCATGTGTGTTTTTCTGTGATTGGGTTACCTCACTCAGGATATTATATTCCAGTTCCATCCATTTGCTTATGAATTTCATGAAGTCATTGTTTTTGATAGCTGAGTAATATTCCATTGTGTAGATGTACCACATTTTCTGTATCCATTCCTCTGTTGAAGGGCATCTGGGTTCTTTCCACCTTCTGGCTATTGTAAATAAGGCTGCTATGAACATAGTGGAGCATGTGTCTTTGTTATATGTTGGGGCATCTTTTGGGTATATGCCCAAGAGAGGTATAGCTGGGTTCTCAGGCAGTTCAATGTCCAATTTTCTGAGGAACCTCCAGACTGATTTCTAGAATGGTTGTACCAGTCTGCAATCCCACCAACAATGGAGGAGTGTTTCTCTTTCTCCACATCCTCTCCAGCATCTGCTGTCACCTGAGTTTTTGATTTTAGCCATTCTCACTGGTGTGAGGTGAAATCTCAGGGTTGTTTTGATTTGCATTTCCCTTATGACTAAAGATGTTGAACATTTCTTTAGGTGTTTCTCAGCCATTCGGCATTCCTCAGCTGTGAATTCTTTGTTTAGCTCTGAGCCCCATTTTTTAATAGGGTTATTTGTCTCCCTGCGGTCTAACTTCTTGAGTTCTGTGTATATTTTGGATATAAGGCCTCTATCTGTTGTAGGATTGGTAAAGATCTTTTCCCAATCTGTTGGTTGCCATTTTGTCCTAACCACAGTGTCCTTTGCCTTACAGAAGCTTTGCAGTTTAATGGCGATTTGTTTTGCCTCTGGGCATGGTGGCACAAGCCTGTACACAGGCACTCTAAAGGAAGAGGGTACCTGAGCTCAAGAGAGAAACTGTTCCAAGACAACAGCAACAAAAGGGAAATTTATATTTTTACTTTTAAGAAAATACTTTGTCAATGATTCTAAAGAAACAACATTAGTAGGAATGTTAAATACTGTAGGTCATTACTTTAGCTCTGTAGTCTTGAGAAGATTCTCCACTTAGCAACCGTAAGGCAATGAGATCAATTGTTTAAGGAGCTAGAAAAATGGCTGTGGCTTAGATTTTTAAAGAGAAGACAGTATAGCATCCATTAGAAATACAATTCTTGAGTAACACATTTCTTCAGTCATTCAGAAAATTTACTTGAGAATTATGTTCTGGTTTGCATGGGGATCTGAAACCCCATGGGCCCTAGAACAAAACTCTTGATAATTTTGATTCTGTATTCTAGATTATTCGATGTGCAGCTAACTTTGTGAGGTTTCCTTTTGCTGTTGCTGTTGTTGTTTTGTCTTTCTAGAGTACCGGTGTTGCCTAGCAAACAGTCTAAAAATGTTGCAGGCTATAACCAAAGAACTAGAAAAGTCTGTTTACTTGTAGCTACTCACTCAAATATCTTTACCCAAAGATAAAGACTTTTCAGCCAAATGATTTTGTAGCTTTTCAATGTTGTTGTAATTGCTCCCAAATTAGTCTGCCATTTAGAAAAGTTGGTAAATTGTTTAGCTTCAATGATAACAGTAAGCAGCTGCTTCGTGTCCTCAGTAACCTGCCTCAAATTCACTGCAGGTAAAGAAACTGTCATTCTCTCCAAGAGCAAGCTGGATTCTTCACGTGCAGGTCTCAGTTCTTCCTTGTTTCCTATTGTCTTAAGGCAGGGAATGAACTCCTTAACATGGCCCAATTAAGCTACAATTTATCACCCAAACTAGGACAGTTGTGAGAGGGAAAGAGAATGACTAATTTTACATCAGTAAAGCAGGACGGTCCCTGGGAGAGTGGCTAACGTGTCACCCAGCTAACGTGTCACCCAGGGTTGCCTTTTTTCCTTTTGTCTCATCCATTCAAGTTCCCTCCAATATCAGGAGCCCTCTTCAGACAGGTTCTCACCATCCTTCTAGCTTGAAGCCACACTTGCCTGCTAGTTCTCTGGCTTGGTGTTCTGTCTTCTTCCTCAGGCTAACCTATCTGTCCTTTAGAACTCATTTTCCACAAACTGTTGCTTTAGGAAGTCTCCTTGTTCTTCCAATACAACTCCATTGCCCTGACATCTTTTATAGACCGAATACCCTGAAATACTTTTGATTCTGCAGCAATTTAACCAATATTGTCTTCCTCACTTAATGCCTTGACAAGACTTATGCAACCCCTGTGAATACTGTCAGACACTTCTGTTAATAAAAAATATAATAAAATATAAATATAAAATAATATATCTTCAAAAATCTGTAGCAGAAGAAACATGTTTTCAGAATGTCATAGAAGAACGCTGACTGGCTAGCTCATCCAAGGGCTATTTCATTCTCTAGAGCAGTAGTTCTCAACCTTCCTAGTGCTGTGACCCTTTAATAGAGTTCTTTATATTGAGGTGACCCCCCAACCATAAAATTATCTTCATTATTCATAATTATATTCAAATTATATTCATAACTGTAATATTTTTACTGTTATGGACCTTAATGTTAATTTATGATATGCAGGATATCTGATGTGTGACCCCTGTGAGTCTTTATCAAGAACAAGAATCTGGTTTTAGCTATAGTTTCATAATTTAATCATTAATTAAGCTCTAATCAGAAGTCTATAACCAAGACCTATATCCTTAGCAGCCTACTTTTGTACAACCCTTGAGCAAATGATAATTTTTCCACGTTTATGGATTTTTAAAAATCAGAAAAAAAGCAAAATATAAAGGATATACGAGATGTTCATGGCCTAAAATATATACCACTTAAAAAAAGAGTCTGTATTATGGTATTTTACAAGAGGAAAATCAATGATAAAGCAAACATCTCCTCAGGATTATAGCTCTACTATGCACAAAGCTGTCATCAGTGTATTTTGCAATCCTGCTCTAGTCTCTCTAGTATACTGAGCCTTTTGTATTTATCTAACTACACCTGCATACATGCAGGTTCAATTGTTCTAACTGGGAACTGTATTACATTATAGGGAGGTACTATGGTCCACTTAGCTAGTCACCCATGGAAAGAGATCAGAATTGTTTAGTGCTAAGGACCTTGCTTATGCTAATGACACATGTTAACTGCACAGACTATCTCTGGGCTACACCCCAGACTGTTTTAGCCCAGGAGGGTCCCTACCTCTAGAACTCTACTATTCCAATTTGCTTTCTTTTGGGTTTATTTTGCTTATACATCCTTATTTATCCATCATGAAGGAAATCAGGATAGAAACTGAAGGCCAGATCCTGGAGACAAAATGTGAAGGTGAGACGTGGGAAGAACGCTGCTCACTGACAAGGTTTGCCTTAGAAACTCCTACCCACGGGTGGCATTTTACACGATGAGTTTGACCTATCAACAACAAATACTAATCAAGAAAATGCCCCAGACTCGTCTATAGGGAATCTGATGGAGGCATTTTCTCAATTGAGAGTCTCTCTTCTCAGATGATTGTAGCTCTGTCAAGCTGACAAAACAGTCAGCTACCTTCTTGAAACTCAATAGCCAGCCATTCAATAATCCACAGGGAGGAAGTCTTATTCCCTTGTTCCTAGGCCTACTGCCCATTTGGCCTCAATTCAGACAAAATGAAGGAAGGAGAGTAGACAAACTTATTAAATGAGGTAAAATCATTTATCCTGAGCAAGGAAACTATTTTGTAGGGAACGAATCCTGTAGGCCTAGTACATAACCAGTTTTAAAACTCAGCATATGGTTACTCATGGTGGCACAAGACTTTAATCCCAGAACTCAGGAGGCAGAAGCTGATGAATCTCTGTGAGTTTGAGAACAGCCTGGTTTACAAAGAGTTCTAGGTCAGCCAAGGCTATATAATGAAAGCCTATCTTAGAAAGAAAGAGGATGGGAAGGAAAGAAGAAAAGAAATTTAGAAATGATATCAAATCCCGGTTAAAATGTGCCATTAAAACAATGAGTTGAGGGGTTGGGGATTTAGCTCAGTGGTAGAGCGCTTGCCTAGCAATCGCAAGGCCCTGGGTTCGGTCCCCAGCTCCGAAAAAAAGAAAACAAAACAAACAAACAAACAAACAAACAAGAAACCCAATGAGTTGAATATAAAACATATAAAAACATAACCTAAATCTTACAATTTCATTGATGAGAAAATATTTTTGTAAATAACCAAAAGTCCAAAATAAAACAAAAAAAAACAAGAGAGAGAAAAAGAAAATACTAATTTGTTCTCACTCTTATTGTGTCTTAATCAATTAAAATGAACATTTATGTTCACTTGGTAGAAACACTGGTAGACACCTTTCTTTACTCTTTTATGTTTACATATTAATATACATACTAAGCATCTTTCTATTTCTTTGGCCCAGCACACATAAGAGAACTCACTGAGCAGCCAGGACGGAACTCAAAGTCACCAGCCCTGAAATCTGGTACAGACCTTCTGGTGCCGGTGTTCTTTGTGAGGAGTATATTTTGGTATATGTAACTATTTAGGTAAACACACTATGAAAGAAGATATAGATCTACCATTGGCCCATTAGTGGGCTATTCCCACTTAGTATCCATTACCAAATTTTATATTAATATACAATAAGTTTCAACTTCAATAGTTGCAAAAAATAAAAATAAAAAATACAAATTCAAACCCAGGCTGACCTACACATTGGCAAGCTAAGAATCCCTGAGAAAACTTCTAAGTTCTTATAAACATTGTTAACATCCTACTATCTACAAAAATACTCCATCAAACCTTGCCTTATCTAGGAATCTTCCATGTGTCCTTGACAGAAGCAAAGTCCTCTCTCCTGGCCAAGTAGGTGGAGTAACAAGGAAGGGACCAGCTGCTTGCACTGCCAGATATCTGATGATCAATGGAGCGGACACAGGAGTCTGCAGCAGAATCAGCCTTGTCTTCTAATTCTTTGAACTTCCCTTCTTTAATGTGAAATAAGTAGTCTAAATTAATGAAGACAGTGGGCAGAAACTCAGTAAAGAGCTGTTGGCGATTGTCGTGGGGTCTGCTTAAATCTAACATAAACCCAACATAATTCAAACACTAGGTCATTGCAGATGGCAAAAGATCATTGTAATCAAGCCTCTACTTGATCGATCAGGGGTATAGATCAGACTTGGGACCTGAACTGTGACCCTGAGGTAAAGCTGCACAGTGTATTAAAGGTTGAAATCAAAGTGAGAGGGAACGAGGTGTAACAATTTCCAATCATGTTTTGACATAAGAGGTTGAGCAAGGGAGTTTTCACCAAGAAGGTTAGGGCTAGATTCTTGGGCCTGAGAACATGGACTTCATTTTACTCTGCCAGCAAGATGGAGAAGTTGTCTTTGAGATGTCTCTGAACTCAGACAACTGTTCCCATATAAGTTGTCCCTTATGTGTCTGGACTCAGGCAACGGTTATGTTCCAATAGAAGTGGTTTGGCTATTGGAAAGTCCCCAGATCCCCTAGGGCCTGGGACCTTGAATTTAGTTTCTATGATTAAATGGAGTCTGAAAATGAAATGGTAGTACTTAGAACAAATTTCTTTCTCTTGTACCCAACAGTGATGGACACATTAATTTTCGATATATATATTTTTTCCTGAGTCCATACATTGTGCAAAATACTATACATTGTAGGGAGCAAAATAATGACTGAAGCTGATGTTCAAATGGGGGAAGACTGACAAAAGTAAACTTAGAGATAAGAGTGGTAATTGCTCTGGTCACCAATACAGCAAGAGGTAGGAGGGTACTGGGAGGAAGCAGAGAGGAGTGTTGAGAAAACACATCATTGATAAGGTGGATTCAAAGAGGGAGACCAGGAGGAAATGCAGAGATCAAGCTGCGAGGTGTCTCTGAGAAAACGAGACATGAGTGAGGTGGAAGATACAGGTAAAGGTGCGAGCCACAACTGGGTGTGGCTAGCCTAAACAGAAAGCAAGCGCCCTACAGCAGAGGCTGCAGCAGATGAGCGCAGAGGCATGCTTTTGTTAAGGAAGTCCATAAGGCTTTTGTGGGGGCCATTGTTAGGGGTTTGGGCTTCTTCCTGGAGTAAATGGGAATTCACTACAGGGTTATACTGAGGAGATGATGTATTTTACTTCTTTAAAAAAACAAAGACGGTAGAAGTGTTGAAGGTACATTGTTAAGAAACCAAGGCACCTGCAAATTTCGAGTGACTGTACGTTTCAAGAAAGGTAGAAACCCTGAGGGTGGTGTCCACACACCTTGGACCTGACAAGCAGTATGATGTGAGGGAATGAAGA
Organism: Rattus norvegicus; assembly: GCF_021556685.1. Classification (NCBI taxonomy): domain Eukaryota; kingdom Metazoa; phylum Chordata; class Mammalia; order Rodentia; family Muridae; genus Rattus; species Rattus norvegicus. The sequence goes on along the minus strand of NC_141535.1, from coordinate 217,318,348 downwards.
GAGACAACCACAGACAGAAGCTGCTGGGGTTAGGTAGTCTGGGCTCTCAGCTGGAGAAAACCCAGCAGCCCAGCAGCTCAGCGTATTTACTATGTAGAGCTGAACAGACAGATGAGTTATTGGATACAGCTAGACAAGGCAGCAGATAAATAAGGGGGCATGGTTTATGGCACAGAGCTCAGGGAAGCAGTTTTAGCTACTCTGTAGAAGCAGAAGTCTTAAGGCTGTAAACACCCACAGGGCGAGAAAGCTATGGAAGACATACTATTAATATACTGTCAACACTAGCACTTGGTCCATAGGAAGGTCTTACTATGCCTCTGACGCTCAACCAAAGGAAATGGCTCCACAGGTCTGAGGCTCCAAGCCTTCAACATGGCTGTGCCTATGTCAACAGTACACATTCAGTTCTCTCCCTCTCCTCTCCCTACAATTAAGGGTGCGGGTTTGATTAGCTGATGGGACCTTCTGACAGACTAGAGGTAGGGTATGAAGTAACAGGGCTTCAGGAGTTTTAACTTGTGTTACCCGGAAAGATGTGAAGTCTCAGATACAGAATCAGATAGCATTCATTTAGACCCTTATTTGGTCCCTAACCTTGGGACAACATACATAGATCTCTCCGTTTTCCCCATAAGAATTAGGACAACAAAGTCAGATGGCTCAGCTCTAAGCAGAAATAACCCACTAGTATCTAACTTAAGCAGCGAAGTCAGAGTTAACACAGAATTAGCATCGTGAAAACTACTGTTTCCTTTAAAAAAAAAATCCCATAAGGTTAGTATCCTACACACCTAGAATCATAATTTTTAGGCTAATCAATATATAGACTTGCTTTATTTGTATTTCTGTATAAAGGCAGCTCATTTAATACAAATTATTGACATACTGACACTGAGCCCTGAACCAAGAGCACCATAAATCACACACGAATGATGCTTAGCTGGCACATTGTAGCTGTTTTCTCCATAAGGCACATAACGGCCTTCTTGAACTTCAAAATATCATGCATGGAGAGACCCCTTCAAAAGAGAGAGAGAAGGATATCAACCAAACACTGCATCCCACAGCTAGTGAAGAGAGCATGTATTTAAAAGTTAGCACAAAAATGGATCCTTAAGCACTTCACAACTCCTGCCTGTGACTGTCCACGAGTGCCCACCAAAATCCTCTCATGTATGAGCCCAGCTGTCAATAGGTCCAAGGCAGGAGAACCTGCAGATGTTGAACCCAGTAACAAGGTTTAATTGTGCTTTCTGTTCAACCCAAAATGATCCTTGTTTTTAAGCTCTTTATATTTATCTGCTTTAGAGCACAATGATCAGCATACTATTTATTAATAAGCACAAGAGTTGTGGTTGAGGAAATTAAACACAGCTGATGAACTACTCATAATTTAAATTTTTATAAACCGATTACTGCATAACCTATGTACTTTGTAAACTTGTATTTTTAGATTCAAACTTCTAAATAGTTAATATTTCATGCCTAATTATAAACATTATGAAAAAGTCCTAATTTATTAGCAAATTGAGCCACAGGTTAAAACCAACTGTAAGATATAGTTTCTATTCGGGAAACGGCATATAAAAATAGAACAAGATATATCCTTGATAGTATTAGAAGGTCATACTGAATAGAATATGAATTAACTTTAACATTAATATGAAAATTATGATTAAAAATGAGCAAAAAATATCCTAAGGTCTAGGTGACCTTCCTTTTGGATTGACGCCTCAGGCTAGTGGGGTCTGACATGAGTTTGGTATCTGTCACCCCCTCTCATCCTCTCAGAGGACTTATCTGCCTTGCTACAAAGATTCTACATGTTTGAATCATTCATCAATTTGTGACAGATTTGGGGCTCCCTGGAAAAAGCACCTCTCTAAAGATGATGCACGCAGACTGGGCTGGAAAAAAAAGATAAATCACAGAATGAGAGTGAAGGCCACGCTCTTTCTGGCAAAGGTGAATCTCTCTTTTTTCTTTTTCTTTTTAAAGGATAATACAATCTTAGGAAATGAAATGTTAGTCCAGCGTCATTTTGGAAAAATATTCCATTAAAAATGTCTCCTGGGGCTGGGGATTTAGCTCAGTGGTAGAGCGCTTACCTAGGAAGCGCAAGGCCCTGGGTTCGGTCCCCAGCTCCGAAAAAAAGAACCAAAAAAAAAAAAAAAAAAAGAAACCGAAGCCCACCCATGGGGTTGGGGATTTAGTTCAGTGGTAGAGCGCTTGCCTAGGAAGCGCAAGGCCCTGGGTTCAATCCCCAGCTCCGAAAAAAAGAACCAAAAAAAAAAAATAGTAAAAAAAAAAAAATGTCTCCTAAGCAGCAAAGCTTCTGAACTAGTATGTGGCAGTCTGAGTCCCAGTTACCCTTGGTAACAGCACAATCCGTTGGAATGACTTTCCACTAGCCTACACGTCTTCATTTCTACAACTGGATAAAACGGGTAAACAGTGGAAGAGTATTTATAACCATAAGAGACCAAGACTTTTTTATTGGGAGCATATTATTCCCCAATGGTATCATTCATTACACACACACACACACACACACACACACACACACACACACACACACACATACACACACACATACACACACACACACACACACGAGAGAAGGGGGGGAGAGAGAGAGACAGAGAGAGACATAGAGACAGAGAGATAGAGACAGCGACAGAGACAGAGAAACAGACAGAGATAGAGACAAGGACAGAGACAGACTAAAGAGATGACTTTCAGCACAACCTATATTATATACAATCACTCCAAGTTAGGGCCCTCATACTAGCATTATTGAACTGACTCAATATGACAAAAAATGACATCTCTCAAGTTCATTAGATGATAATCATGTCATATTCTCTGTTGTCAAATAGATTATGTTCTTAGGGAAAATAAAACAGATGAGAGAGAGAGAGAGAGAGAGAGAGAGAGAGAGAGAGAGAGAGAGAGAGAGAGAGAGAGAGAGGAAGAGGAGGAGGAGGAGGAGGGGAAGAGAAGAAGGAGGGAGGGAGTGAGGGAGGGAGGGAGAGAGAGAGAGAGAGAGAGAGAGAGAGAGAGAGAGAGAGAGAGAACCAAATTCGCTATGTGATGTTTTATTTTGATAGCGCTCAAATTCAACTTTGCTCTGGAAGAGTTTCAGGCAGGAGATGATGAACACTCACGACATCTATAAAGCACCTCAGTGAACACTGCAGTGTTGACTAATGGGGGAGACTTAATTTAGCATCACGATGAATCACTTCTAAATTATCCGAAAGCCAGGCAATGAAGACATATAATCCTACCTAGGTTAATCATCTTCTTCCCTGATCACACAATTTAATCACAACATGACATACTCATTTGTAGGCAGCAAACATGACTGCTTAGTTATTTTCCATGAAATGTTCTATCTATTCTTTATCTGGAAGAAGACTGAAGACAAAGTGGGAATAGAAGGTTTTTAAACAATCCTGAGAAACAGACATTTTACGATTCTATCAATAAGAAACTGCAGACATGCATTATCCATTGCAAATTTTTAATTTGTCATTAATTCATTCTACTTAGAATTAACAACATATAGTTTTAGAGAAAATAACTTAGACATTAGCTTAACTGGGTCTCCATATGACTATAGTGAAGGCAAAGTTTTGATATAAATCCAACTAGTCTAACATTTCCTAAATTAATATAAAATATCTTTCTGCATCATAGAGCCAGGTCAATATGGGTCCAGGAAAAGCTATAAAAAGAGAGCTATCACAGGACCACCACCATTAACACCACTGATGACCCCACTATCAGATTCACCAGAACAAAAGCCATCGGGAAATCTAGATGGAGAGCTTGGAGCTTTGATGTCTCAAACCTGCTTTGCACCATCACACTCATGGACAGGAAAGACAATCTATGCAAAACCTTCCCCAGCAGGAACTAAGCCTCAGACTGTGTAGGGCAACTGTTAGTCAGATTAGATAGGACTTCAGTCTGAAGATATGCCTAACACAGGGAAACTGATTGCTACTATCTAAGATAACAGATCTGGAGTTGAAATGCTTGACTTTGATAAATTTAGAAAGCCTACTCAGAATAAAATGGTAATTACCTACCACACTCGTACCTCGTGTATCATATCATACACACACACATATTTTCTTTTTATAAATCATGTCTTATCAAATAAAATTTGGCATGAACCTTACTAAATAATTACAACCCATCTAGTCTAGAAGAGTTATTAATTTAAAGCAAGGAGCAAGTTGATGTATTCTTTTTTCTATCTTCCTTTTTTATTTTAGAACAGGGATTTTATTTAGTGTGTATATGTGTGACCATGAGAGTGTCTTAGTGGCTGGAAGGATATATGTGTGCACAGGTCTGTGTTTTGCACAAGGAGCAAAATGGGTTCTGGCAGCAGAGCTCAACCTCAGTTGTCACTCTTCATGAACCATTTATCTTATTGACTGGTTCTCTCACTGGGACACAGGCCTCCCTGGCTAGGCTACTGGTCAGTGATTCCAAGGGATCCTTCTGGCTTAGCTTCCCCAATAGTGAATGCCTCCATACCCAACTTTGGGTTCAAGGGATTAAATTTGCACCATCATGATTGTTAAGCAAGCACTTGGCTACCTCCAGCTTAAGTTGTTATTTTAAAAACTATAGTATATTTATTGGCTTAGTTAAAAAAAATAAAATGAAGTTTCCCATATCCTATCACGAGTATTATTTATCAACAAAGAATGGCTGTGTTGAAAAAGCATGGAACTATATCATTGATTGTACATTTGGGGTATGCGTGTGCATATAGGTGTATGTATGCACTCACACATGCCCTCTACCTCTGTTACGGTGCTGGCCATTTGATGATTTTAAACAGTATCCAGAACTACTGCTGCCAATATATTGACCAGTGGCTAACATTCTCTCACCTCTAAGAATTTGTTAGCTTGGGATTTTGTAGGCCATCTATAACATAACAACCTTCCGGAATATGTCTACTCATTTCCATCAACCTAAATACATGAGAATAAGTTTAATGTCCTAGAGTTATCCCAAAATCAAAAATTTGCTGGGTACATGCTGCTTTGTTTTTCCTTGGAGCTACAGCATCTGAGAGATGAGTTGAGCACAGAGGACCGTGTTAAAGTGTGGACGTTGGACTTGTCGGTGCTTATCAAGAGATTCTGAAAAGTAGTTGGCAAGTTCAACACTGAGTGAGGAGACGCGAATCTTGGCTGACAGCAGCTTCTCTACAACAATGCTGAGAACAAAGGTTCTTTAGAGTTCAATTTTACTGGTTTCTTTGAAGAAAAATATATAGAAGAAATGGACCCCTCCGTGGTGGGCTTGCAAATACATGTCTACTTAGGTAATTCAAACAGTATTCTTTAGAGTTAAGAGTGTAACAGCAGGCCTGTTTCTGGCCTCTGTCTGGAGCTCTGTGTCACAGGAGTACATTTACAGCATAATAGCGATCATCTTTTTTTTTCTCCAACAGAGTTTAAATAATTTTTTTGGAAAGTTACACAGAAAGGTATCTTCAGTATAGGTACCACAATTACTTGGCTGTCTTCAGAAGGTTATTTTTAAAGTATATGATAGAAAACAAGAACAAAAACAAACTAAGAAAAATTGGTGATGCTTGGAGGCCAACATCAGTAACACAGAGTACAACATTGAGCACCAAGTCAAATACAGCAGCCATGGCTCCAAGTAACGTCATTTGTAAATCAATTAAAACCAGCGTCCAGAGGTACCACACATTCATTAGGTTAGCCAAACATAATCAAATTACACTTCCAAGGGGAATTAATGTCACAGTATATTTGGCCATTACTGTAATTGTCATTCTAATAAGACAAACAAAACAATCCCCGATTTCCCCAGCTGTCACTGAAAGCCAGAGTGCAGAAGTGTGTGCGCCTCTGACAGCAGAAAGCCTGACCTGTGACCCCAGCTTGATGGTGTGGAGAGTACTGGCAGGCAAAGTACTTAGTATGTCTGCCCTCCTTGCTGTACTTGGGCAGATGAACGTAATAGAAAGTCCCTGCTCAGGCAGTTTTTAAAATAAGAAAAATTCAAGAATACCATAAAACACTCAACATTGGCGGCGGCAGTGGTGGTGCTGGTGGTGGTGGTGGTGGTGTGTGTGTGTGTGTGTGTGTGTGTGTGTGTGTGTGTGTGTATGTGTGTGTGTCTCTGTGTGTGTGTGTGTGTGTGTGTGTGTGTGTGTGTGTGTGTCTGTGTGTCTGTATTACTTGCTACTAGGTTCAAAATGCAGTATAACAAAAGTTTAAAAGAATGACTGGGAAAATTACTTTAAAATATGTGAGGGGCTGGAGAGATGACTCAGTAGGTGTTTTAGTTTGTTCTCTAATTCTAATGCTGGAGCAAAACACCAACCAAAAGAAACTTGGGAGTAAACTGTTTATTTCAGATTACACTTTCTAGCCTATCCCTGCAGGAGGTTACAGAAAACACCAAAGGCAGGCACTGAAGCAGGACCACAGTGGGATGCTGCTTGCTGACTAGCTCCCATGACTTGCTCCCATGGTTTTGCTCCCATGGCTTGCTCCCCACTTTCTTCTCCAGCCCAGAGGTGGTACTACTCACAGTGGGTTTGGCCCACCCACCTCAATCAGTAATCAAGAAGATGCCCTCCAGACTTGCCTATAGAAAATTTGAAGGAAGCATTTTTGTCAAATGGGGATCCTCTCCTCAAATGGCTCTAGCTTCTGTCAAGCCAAAATAAACAAACAAATAAACAAACAAACAAGCAAACTACCTAGCCAGAACAGTGGGTAAAGGTGCTTATCTTCAACCCTGACCATCTGAACTTGATTCCATGACCCAAATGATAAGAGAGAATGAACTCCTGAACTTAAGTTTTCTTCTGACCTTTATACTAAGATTCAGGCATACATAGGTGCAAATGCACGCATGCACACACACACACACACACACACAGAGAGAGAGAGAGAGAGAGAGAGAGAGAGAGAGAGAGAGAGAGAGAGAGAGAGAGAGAGAGAGAAATGTAATTTTAAATATTTTAGGAGAAGAAACAAGCAGGCATTGGGTGCCTTGGAACTGGAGTTACAGAAGGTTGTGAGCCATCATAGGGGTACAGTGAATGTGACCCATCTCTTCTGGAAGAGCCATCTCTCCAGTCCCCTTTCATTCACTTTTTAAAATAAGGGGGATGCACAAATAGAAAGAATAGCCCCAACTCCACTAATAAAGTTAGAAAGAACATTGACAGTCATTCTTCAGCTCTCTATAGTTTCATTTAAAAAAAAAAAGGTTTCATGTTTTCAGATTTTCTTTCCATCTTTGATCCTTGTGGTTGCCCACATTTTATTGTATGCCTTTCAGAACAACATCTGACTCAGGGCTTCATCCACTTCTACCTCCTGATAATTTCATTCAAGCTTGTCTGGCAGATTAAGGTCAGTATTCATAAACACTGACGGGGACTTCTGGGAAAGAACTTTTACAGAAATGTGAGAGGTGGACGATTAGTATTGATTCACTGAACGCCGGGGAGCACAGTTTCTTCTGCATCCCTTTGATATGGCGCAGAGCTGGTAAGTAAAATCCATAATTTTAACAAGGAGGGAACATGAAGAGCTATGTTGGATGTGACAGGACCCCAAACCCAATAGTGTCTGTCATAGCTTCAAGGGATGTCATTTGTAAATCAATCAAGAGCGCATTCACCAGAAATGAGCTGCTCTCGTGGTATTTGTTCCCTGTAAAAATCTATAGGCGCTGTTGTTTGATTAGAGCCACGGTGCTTTGTTTCCATTTATCAGGTCAATGGATGTCCAGACTATTTATTGTGTGCTGGGAAACTTTCTAGTTACAAGGGAAATAAATAGGAAAAAGAACAGCCTTGAATAAAACCTCCTAGAATTTACAGTCGTACTTATCTGTGAAGCAAGCACCTGAGGCCTCCTCCATTCTGTCTAGAACAAGAAGCATCAATTCCTCAGACTGCCAGGTCTTCCGAAGCCTGGGAGGCCAAGGCTCTCCTTGCCCCAGTATACACATTTGCTTATAATTTTTACTTAGTAGTTATTTATTCTCTTGCAATCACCCTTACACAAGAGCACAAATTCTGTGTTTTAGAAAATCAGAAGGAAGAGATGGAGTCTTCGCTTTGTAGGAGCACGTCAAAAGAAGGGAGAGGTGGCAATCCGCTGGAGAAAGTGTTATGAACAAATGATAAAATCATATAACCGATATGCCACATGGCAGGAGAAAACACTTTGTGCTGGATTAATCCATATGACTTTTAAGAAATGTAAGTTTAAGCCTAAACATTTCTGTCTGAACACACATCAACTGGAATCTGAATCCAACATAGATGATGTTGGTTGGTGTAAGACAAACTTTGGGGTTTTTTGTTTGTCTTGTTATTTGTTTTAATTTCTGTACTGCTAGGATGAACCCAGGACCTCATGTACGCTGGGCAAGTGCTTTACCACAGAGCCACTGAAACATAACCTCAGCTCTGGCATCGGCATCAACACTGTTAAGATAACTGGAATATTTACTATTAAAATGCAAGTTGAATAACAGTTGAAACTCTAAAAGCACATGATTGAGGTAGGAGGTTATTCATAGATGGTAGGCGCCTTGGTAAATCCTTCACGTATGTTAGGAATCCTGACAAAGTGACGTAGAGTGGCTGTACAGACATGGTTTTCAGAGCTAGGGAAGGAAAAAAAAATCTCATTTCTGTAAAACCGGGTAGAAAATGGAAGGGCCAGGACTCAAAGTGATGAAGTACTTGAAAGTCAGCAATTTCAAAATGGGCCTTGGCTTCAAAATTATGATAATACGCCATATTTAAACTCTTCCTAAAAAAAAAAAAAAAAAAAAAAAAAAACAGTGTATAATCAGAAAGTGGAGAAAAGTCAAATGCCTTTGGATTTAGTGAGGAACTCAAATTTTTGGTTTCGACCCTATATTTGTAATCTCCCTGTAAGCACTGAGAGTAGCCAAGGTAAGAACAGAATTCGCAGCCAACGCCAGCGTGCGGGACCAGCACCATGCCTACAGAGACCTGTCCTGCCGTGCCTCTGGCATTTGCCCTGTTTGATTCACACTCAGAGCGCACCATTAGTTCAATATTTTAAATAGCACTTCTCTTTGCACATTTTCAACGTCTGCTTCCACATTTCCAGCTCTGCCCTCCCCTGAACCTCATCCTCGTATCCAGTATCTCTGGTGTCTCAACCTGGAGATCTGACAATGTTTAGAGATTAATGGACCAGCAGCTCATCCTCTTCTCTGCCCTTCACCACGTGCCCTGGGGAAAGTCCACTCGTCTAGTTTCCCAGACCTTCTCCCTGACTTCCCCGGGACAAGTCCTGGTCACTGTACCCGTGTATTCACCTCTACCTTCAAAACACACCCTGCGTCTGAGGCCAGGGCCATCTCCACTGCTGCTGCTTCAGCCTGACTCGCTGATTACAGCAGCTGCCTTCTGAGGAGTTTTCCAGCCTCTGCTTTGGCCCTTCTCAGTCAAAGGAAGCTCAACCAAGAAACCAGAGCAGCTCCCTTCTCCCCTCACGCTATCCAAAGCCTCCCCAGCTGTATAAATCAGTTTTGGCTGCTGGAGAAAAGAGCCTGGGTGGTTTAAACAGCACACACTTAGTCCTCAGTGCCTGAAGCTCAGAAGTCCAGGTCTTAAAGGAAAGGCGTCCTTTCTGGAAGGCTGCTGCTGGTTCTTGTAACCTCAGACCAAAGAAAAGGCACTCTGGTCTCTTCTCACTAAGTTCTTTCATCATCAGAATAGTCCACCCTACCGACACATCATTCAATCACCCTCCTAAGACCCATAGGTCTCAGCCCCAAATACCTTCACATCAGAGACAGGTCTTCAACCTATGTGCAGGGTCAAGCCAATATTTACTCTGAATGCTATCTCCTAAAGAAGGAAAGGTCCTCTTACAGAGTGTAGCGCTCCTTTTCCCTTTCTGGTAACATTACTAAGACTTCTGGTCTCTTTGCTCCACATAGTGCCGTCTGGCCGGGGTGTGTCTACCCTCATCCAGGTCCTCCGGGCTCCATATTGCCTGTCCTTCAAGACTTGCAAAGCTTCGTCCACTCCTTCTTAGAATATAGCTCATAATAGCAACAGAACCAAGGGCTGGCTTCCTCATGTGTTAATTTGCCCTTTTGTTCACTATTGCGGTGAAGGTGTCTGGAAGACAGAGTTTTAAAAACTGGTTGATGAGTGGATTAAAGAATGAGGTTGCTTTTGACTCAAGCTTTAAATCCACCATGCTCTCTCTATATTTCGGTAAATAGGTCTATATCCAAAATAGAGCATGCCCTAATACTTCATTTTACAAAATACCAGAAGCAACAACAAGATAATATATCAAGCATCAAGCAACAGGATGAGCACCTTTCTTCTCAGCACTTGGGAGGCCTAGGCAGATGGATCTTTGTGATTAAGAGGTTGACCTGGACTACACAGAGAGACCCTGTCTTAAAAAATAAAATAAAAAAGATAACAAGGCCAGTTGCGGGGAGAAGGGGAGGGCAGGCGCAAGAGACCACAGGGGAGTTATTTAAAGTACCATTAGCTAGTTTGATAAACTTGCAGGCCCTTATCTCTCTTCCCGTGGTTTCATTTGTGTTTGGTTTCACAAGTCCTCACTGAGGGAAGCTTAAATGCATTCTTTTGTTTCAGTTTGGGCACAGAACCAACAACTCCAGCAGGCAGCACACAACAATCCAGCCCTTCCGGAGACTGAAATCCGTCATCTTGAGATTTACCATGGCATGGACTGGGCTGCCAACCAAATACTCACGAAGGAAGAAACCACCTGAATCCCCTTTCACAAAAATTATAAAACCATAAAAAAGAGAGCTTGGTTTTGGTCTCTAGGTCGGTTGGTTCCTAAGCCCTTACTGAGTGGGCTATGACAGGCTACCTAGGCAAACCAGAGCCCGATGCTTTGGAAGCTGTGATAAATATGCAAATCTCGACACAGAATTCAAGCCCTCAGAACTGGTTAGTGGAGCAAAAACAAAAGGATTAATAGTCCTGTCCTTGTCCACTATATCACACACAGAGGACCCTCTGCCCTCCCTTCCCTACCACCCGTCTAGCATTGATCCTCTCCTCTTTTCTCCTTCCCTTCCCATCCCCTCCCCTCCCCTCCCCTCCCTCCACTTCTCCTTTTAAGTCAGCAGAAGAACTGTTGTGTGCACTCCCTTCTGTGGAACCCCTTATGTGCAGCACCCGTGTCTGCCTCAGTAGATAAGGCCAAATTTCCAAGTCCTCAGACTGTAAACAACGCGCCGTGATTATGAACATTGGTCTAAGTGATATGAAAACACAAGTTCACTTGAGAAAAGGGATGCCTGGAAAAGATGGATCTTGAGGAGAACCAGAAAAAGTTCTGCTTAGAGCAACAAAAGTCACAGGCTGCCACCAGGGGTTGGAAGGGTGGTGGGGGAAGTTGTGAGAGAACCACAGTGTGTGAGAGGGGTATGAGTTAGGGGTTCTAGGACAAGGGGAACAAGTGAATAAAGAGAACCAGGCAGGAAGCCCTGTGTTGTCTTTTCTGAGGTGTGACTCTCACAGAGGGTAACTTCCAAAAGAGAAGGTTGGGTATTTACAAGATACAGGATGTGCTCTTCTTTCTGCCAACAGCACTTTCAAAACAACAGCTTTGAATTAGAGGCAGGACCCAATGGCTAGTTCATGACAAAGGGAGGATTTGCAAAGTGAGGTTTAGGAAAGAGTAAAAGAATTTCTCCAGCTTGGCAAGAAGCTATGGCCCTTATACCCCTTAAGGCTTTGTTCCTATGCTGATTTTTACAGGAAACTCTAAAGAAAGTACTACCCAAATATCCTCCAAATTCGTTCCTTTACTAGCCGCATTCACTAGAAAAATAAAACTTAGATAAATACAGAGAGATTCCAAGGATGCAAAGCTGTGTTATGGGTAAGATGTTGGGGAAATGTTGGCAGAGCTTCCCGAGTGACTTAAAAGGTGACACTTAATCTATTTTCTTCGCTGTCCCCAGACTTCTTAGTGACACTGAGGGAAAAAAAAATGAAAACACAAAATATAAAATTTGAAGCTATACTTAGGGATTCAGATGATTGGTAAGAATATTTTTTTATACCACAGTTTTAAGAGCAACTTGTGTGATAGTCTGTTTCTAAAGATAAAGCTTGAATAAAATCCCTCGGGTCAAGGAGCTAAATTCTAGGGCAATCTCATGTGTGAACAGAAGATAACATGGTACCTAAGCCATCCCTGACCCACACAAGGCCTCTGGACAAATAAGGAAAGGAAGCTCCTTCTCAGCTCTGAACAACCCACCGGATTAGGAATGCCACGAAAGACTGGGGCTGACATCAGAGAGGAGGCTGAAAGAGAAAGGAGGCCATAGGCTGTGGGATGCAGTGTATCCCATGGGAATAGCATGCCCCAAAGGCTCTAAAACCAGGGTCAAGTGCCTGGATTGGGAGAGGGAGGGGGAGAGAAAGAATGAATGAATATAAGTTAATTAGACAGAAGGAGAAGAGGGGGAAAGTGTATTAGCTACCCTAAAAGTACAAGCGGGGAAAAAAACTCGAGAAATACCGAGAAAATAAGAAATCGAATGGTCTGAAGATGAGTGTATGTGTTTTGAAAACATAGAGAACAATTTTAGAAACTTAAAGTGTTAGAATTTCCAATGTCAGGATTTTAGCTTGAGGAACTAAGGACCTCAGGGCTAAGAAAAGGTATTAGGAAGGAAAGTGGTACTGAATTTGCAGTTGAGAATTCCTCACTCACTAGCCAAGGGGAATTCTAAAAAAGGCTTAGTGCAGCAGGACTGTGGAGTGTGTACCGAGGAGAAGAGACCATTTATAACTTGAGGAAGTTAGAGCCAGAGCAATTTGGTTATCTAAATCATCAAGGAAAAAGAGGTGAGCAGAAGGACACAAGGATTCTGCAGTCTAGGTAAATATCTAAGGAAAGACAGGAACTTCACAGGCTGACAGAAGCCCAGGAGCAGGTCTGGTAGGGGTGCAAACCCCTACCATTTCCAGTATAAATATAATTAAGAAGGTATCAATACAAATCCATATGAAAATTCTAGTAGGCAACAAGGAACCTACTTAGAGGAAAATGTCAAAATGAAGGGTGGAGTAAGGAAAGCCAGGACATTCATGAGAAGCTCTTGGACACAGAGGAAGGAGAATCCATGACAGAGACTAGGAACAAGAAGACAAAGGTGTAAGCCTAAAACCCCTAGTATCATACCAAAGCCTGAGGAGGTAACTCACTTATCAAATCTAGAGGGACTGAGGAAGACTAGAACCAAGAAGGCCCCAGTGGACTGGGTAGCCAGGAGGAGAGGGAGTCACCCAGAGCTTTTCACTCACCAACAGCAGAGTGGGGGCCTGAGCTGAACACAGACATTTTAGACAGGAAAGGCTGTGATAGGCTACAGGACCAGAAAGTCCTGTTCAAAAACTGGTCAGCAATCTGTTTAATGCAAACATGATCATTCTCTGGTAATGGCCACAGGCATAGTTTTGATTTAGGGGAGATACTGTTGCTTTTTCTCATCCTTAGTGATAGTCAAGCCTCTAGAAAATATTTCCCAGCTGGCTCAACCCTCTCTTCTCCATAAACCTAGGGTAGGCACTTCCTTACGGCTCCCTTGAACAGCCCTAGCTTCCTTCACAGGACTGCAGCTCCTGACATGGCTGGCACCATATTTTAGTATTTTATGCAAATGAACGCTGTCACAGAGGGCCAAGGGGCTTTGTGCAGATGAGGAAGCAAACCAAGGAAGGTTTGTCAGACCGAAATGTGAACTTCGGAATCAAACAAATGTATTTGAATCTTGGTTCCACCCTCTGTAAACTAAGCAAGCTCAACCAAATTTAATTAACGTCCCTGAGACTCACAAAGTACCGATTTATATAGGCACAAGAGATCAGTTACCAACAGTGAACTGAGTTTTAAAACAAAAGTTAAAAAAAAAATGGAGATTCAGTCTCCTGAGACGTAATGAGTAGTCTGGAAGTTAGTAAGATAATTATACCAAATGTTCAGAATCAGTAAATTTCAGGTTATTACTGTCTAAAAATCTACGTGTCATTCCTCAAGCTTTCTTCTTCCAAACAGAATAAAGAACTGGAAGTGTGACATTCTGCGTAATTATGACAAGGTTATCTATAAAAATAAACTACTATCAAAATATCTAATAATTAGAATACTGAATTAAATAAAATCGATAAAGCTGTTGCCACTTATTAAAATCATTACATAATCCTCACTGTGATAAACCATTAACTACTCTAAGTGACTGCTAAAGTTTTTGGTTTGCAAAATAAACCCTAGACTTGGGCTATGAAATAAAAGTGATACACTACACTTTAAAATTAAGAACAAGGAAACAAAAACACCTCAACAAAATTATAAATAACCTAAGACAGATTTCTTTTAGAGAAATGGGGGGTTGGCCTCTGGATGCTGTACAACCCAAGGACGAGGAGTTAAGCAATCAAAGAACTATGGAAATCCAGGAAAAAAAACTAGGAAACATTATGGAAGATCAGTTGTACCACGTCTCTTCCGTTTATATTCATCCCAATTAGTAGTGAGATATGTGACATTTCAACAGGAAGAGAGGAAATCTGTCCTGGAGGATGAGACAAACAAGGCAGAAAAAGTCCAATAAGGGCAGAGGACAAAAGAACAGGGTCAGAGGATCTGTCATGGAACCAGGCCGTCCACAGAGCTGTTTGTGCAGTCGTGCATGGATGCCCAGGAGCCCAGCCCGACAGTGCATAGAATAAATTGCCCAGAGCCTCAGAAGTCCACTTCCAGCCTGAGCCGAGACAGCAGTATCAATCACTAGCAGTAGGAAAGGGACCGGAGTGGTGACAGCCTGTGAAGCCAGGGACCTCTGCAGCACTGTCTGCACAAAGCAAACCGTTCCCTTTCTGGAGGCTCCCACTGTTCCTATCCGTGCCTAAGCCAGAGCGAGCATGCGACTTAGAGGCTCTCATGCTTTCCAGTGACCCCAGCAGCCTCTCCTGCCACTGACTGTCTTGATGGCCTGCTGGGTCTGGATCAGGCCTTGGTGTGATGTGACTATTTCCTTCCTTAGGGTAATGTGTATACCGGGTAAGGGCAGGCATGCTCAGAGCTGTCTGTCTTTCTGCATTTCTATCTTTCTATCCTTCTGGCTGTGTACTCCTTCTCTCTGCCATTATACTAAACATCGTGATTAAACTGCAATGAGTTTTTAAACTGATTAAAGTCAGCTTCATAAATAATAAAAAAAAGAAGGTTCAAAGGATAATAGGAATTGCCTCATAAGAAATTTGCAAATGAAGATGGATATATTTTCTTCTCTACTAGAAAAAGCTTTTATGATGCCAGGGTATTTCACTGTGGCTTATATCCACTGCTGTCAGAATGGGTTTCTATTACATAAGGAGGAAATCTCTCAGTGAGGGCCACTCTAAAACAGTTCCACTAGAGGGACAACTGGAGAACTCAAGGGATTTGGGCAAAGGTGGGAAAGGATAGAGCCAAAAAGAAAACAAGACATCATCAACACAATCAGGGAAAATACATAAATAAGCAAATGTGTCTCCCCAGTTTCTAGGCTGAGATGGAAGTGAATCTTTCAAAGGATGACGAAGTTGGCCTTAGAAAGATGCAGGCCAGAAGCTTAAAATACGAGAAGGAAGCAGAGTCAAGATTATTCTAGTGACACCACGTCTGTATAAACTTGACGATCATCTGAAACGAATAGCCCGATTATGTGAACCAAGAACAGAAGACTGGGCATGGTGGCATAAGCATTTAGTCCCCACACGTGGACGATGTAACTGATCCCTATAAGTTCCAAACCCTGGTCCACACAGCAGGTTGTAGGGCAGGTAGAGCCACATAGTGAGAAGTGAGATGCTGTCTTACAAGGAACTACAACAAAAACCAAGGAAAGCCTGGAGTAGTTTGGCTTAGGTTATAAATCAAACTCCAAAGCCGGTGACCCGGAGGCGGTAACTGGGGCATTATGAGATGGGAGACAGACATCCACAGGAATCCTGGGACAGAAAGTCTAGCGTGCAGGTAACTGGGAGCACAGGTGAGGGAAAACCAACCAGGAGACTCAAATAAAACTGAGCAATTGAGGAAAAGCCTTTCAGGGCATTTGAGACATAGAATCTGGAGCAGAACTAATGTACAAACTGGACCTGTCTTCCAGAGTAAGAAGAATCTCAAATTATAAATCCAGAGAGATTATCCACGGAGTCATTAGTTTAGATTCTCAGAATATGTGAGGTGGCCAGCAGTTACAGAGCTGTTTCCCTGAGTCGAGAGAGACTCCAGAATTCAGTTCAGAGCCCAGATCCCAGTAACCCATGCAGAATTGTCTTCTAGACTCTCAAGCACAGATTAGCCAAACTCACTCCACTACCTGTTTGTGGAGCCCATAATGAGACCTGACAATAGTCTTGCCTTTTTCAATTGCATGAAATTAATCAAAAATCATATTTCTAAGGATTTATTTCTTTTTATAAATATGTGTATATGGCTTCTAAAGTTTATATGTTCCACATGCATGTAAGTGCCCATGGAGCCAGAAGAGGGTCTTAGTTCTACAGGTCATTGTGTGTCCCGCTTCTTGTGAACTCAACTCAGGTTCTCTGCAAGAACGGTAAGGCTTCCTCACTGCGGCGCCATCTCTTCGAACCCCTGACGAATAATGTTTTATGACATATAGAAATTAAATTCAGCTTTCAGTGACTATCAATAATTCTGCTAAAATGCCATCGCTCTTGCCTTCCTTCAGGAAATGGTGTGATTGCTTTTGAGCAATGACCATCAAGAAAGTGAAAGTGGAAAGAAAGCCCAGCCACCCAAGGCCTGACTATTTATTATATGTGTGCTTCCTGGGAAAACTTAATGATCCCCTTCCCAGCAGACTCCTAAGTCCTTGAAAGGAATCACACGAGGCGCCAGGGCAAGCCAGTGATAACAGCAGTGCGAGGTAGCCAATCCTCTTTCCTCAGTGACTGGTTTGGCGATTTCATCTGGAGAGCAGGTTTTGGCTTTAAATAACATGTCAGTCTATTAAGTGCTAAGTGTTTAAGAAATGTTCATCCAAGCATGGTGGCATGGTCTATAATCCTAACGGTCTGGAGGCCTGAGTTCAAGGACAGTCTGGGGAGGGAAAAAGAAAAAAACAAATCATAACTTTAATTCATGGTTATGCTTTCTGATGTATCATTTAATCACTCCCCTGGAGGATGAGGAAGCAGCCAGCAGCTGGAGTAGCCCATCAGATAAAAGAGAACATTTACTCTCCTGACAAGAGGACTCGAAGCTCACTCTAGAGTGTGGGAAACAGCAAGAAGCACAAAACGTACAGGATCTAGAAGCCAGCACCTTGGAATATATGGGTATATGTTGAGAGGCTGCTTATGAAGGGTAGGTATAAGGGAGTATAAGGAGGTATGCTGCCCTGCCCCCCAAACCTCTCCACGGCCGGACCAGAGAGAGTCCACACCTTTCTTCATGGGCTGCAATCTTCCATGAGGTGTGGCTCGGCCTTAGGCCCCTGGCATTCCGTTTAGCCAGAAGAGAACCAGAAGGCTTTCTTGTGATTGCATAAAACAGGCCATGTCATTAGTCAAAGTTTAAGTGGCTTTCTGAATTGTAATAATAGGGCTTTTCTTACCTTTCTGAGTATCTAAACTTGAGCTTAAGAAAAATAAATAGGCCTATGTCATGACTCTACACAGGGGCTGTTTCAAATGTCAGTCTAAGGGCGAATCCTGAGGTTTACATGCTACGGGGAGGGAGGCAGTCAAGAAATAACTGTATAATATCATGGTACGTACAACACAGAAAAAGCAAGGAATTTAGTGAGGGATGCTCTGCTAGGCTAGGAGGCAAGGTGCCACTTCGAGTTGAACTAGTGGGTGCAGCCGTCATTCTTCCCCATCAGGGTGGGTTTAGCAGAGGCCTGCAGCGTGCATAGGAAGAGTGATGGGCACTGCCTCGCTGCCCCACTCAGTTAAAGCTAAAGAAACACAAGTTCTCCCAGTGACTGGAGAAGAATTCCAGAGGAGAACCAGAAGATGGGAGGACCGGAAGGGTAAGGAGAAAGGGCAGCAATTCACCGGGCTGGCCTCCCTGGTCTCTGGCTGTCCTGAGTGCGGTCAAAAGCCACAGGTACATTTCTGAGCAAAGAGAGGAAGCAGTTAAACTTTCAGAAGCCACGGCCAATTTTTAAATTAAACTGAACACTGTCACGTCGCTCCTAAGAAAATAAAATCTCACCAAAAGAAAAGCAAACATCTGCGTTCAAACACCCGGCCTATGTGCTGTCTCAGAAAAAGTGATATTTATATAAATCACCATAGAGGTTGGCATTATCGTCTTGTTTTTCTTCTTTCCTGTGGTAGCGTCTCTGCTGGGTTACATATCACAGCAACATGGCACTGGCGCAGATTAATCGAGAAGGCATGTTAAAATTGGGTCAATGTTTGAACTGTTTTAACTTTATTTAAATAAGCGTTGCTACCATTTGGTGTGTGATGGTCGGAATTAGGTTTATGGTTGTAGAATAAAAGTGTTTTGCAACACTGGACTGCGTCTGCTTCCCTGGCAGTTTCTATGCTGTGCATGTAAACTACAAACTAGTTCACTCTCCTCACAGGGTGTGCCTTTTACTGAAGGTGCTTTACTGACTGATTCTTCGTGCATGTAAGGAAGACGAGTGAGTATGGGTGAATAAGACTGGCTACGTGTTGCTCTGCTCTTATGGTTTCAAGCCTTTTGAAGTCCAGGTCTCACAGCCTTGGACCTCGTAGTTAATGATCACGATCATGATACACTGCCCTTTGCAGTGAAGGATGCCCCACAGCGTGCCCCAAAGATGCCATCAGGGTACTCCCAGTCGTTATACTAAAAAATTACTTCCCTGGTTTGTCAAATGTTTCAGAGAAAAAGGAGAGAGTAGAGGGGCCAAAGTCCCTGAAGGCTGAAAAACAAATTTATCTAAAAAATTAAACTAGCTATTTTATATATAAAGTTGACTTTAAGCATATCCAGAATGGAAAAAAAAATCTAAGAATCGAATTGTTACTGCTCTTTATAAAACTGTTTGTTAACCAGTTCTCCCGTCTGTCCACAGTCCTTCCTATAACCTAATTAGACTATAATGGTGGTAGGCTCGCCCACGTTCACTATCTGCTGTATGTAATGGGCTCAGAACATATTCATACCCTACATTTCCCTGCACTTTTACATCATAGAAGTAAAACGCAAATGCACACACAAATTTAAACAGCTGAGCCGATTCGGGATGGACAATAGCAAAGGCGTGGAATAGGTTAGAATACACTAAGCCACAACTGGAAAGTTCTGTTTCTGCATGCGTTATCTCTACTGAGAATCTCGCTTACAGTCTTGGCCCAGGAGGGACAATCATACCTGTCTCCACCCACTTCTATTCTGAAGAGGAGAGTACAAAAGGCGAAAGCTCACAGATAATGCCGAGAGGTCACAGATCAGAAGTTTGAACAGGCGTGTGTGTGTGTGTGTGTGTGTGTGTGTGTGTGTGTGTGTGTGTGTGTGTGTGTGTGTTTCTATGGTCCACTAAAAAGGGAATAAAAATTCAATTCTTCACTTACCAAACTTTCTTCTACCTCGCAACTTTGTTTCTCTCCTTTGTTCTCTACTAGACAGATGGAGGGCTGAGCAGCTCTCTAACTTCCCCAATTAGAAACTACAGGGAAATCTCCCTTCCCATTTGTCACAGTGTAACTATTGCCCAGGCCCTCCTGAAGTTACCCTATAACGATAGAGCAGCATCTCTGCTAATTTTGCCTTTGTCATCCTTGCTGTTATGCTATGATTCGGGACCCAACATGTCCCCACATCTAGAATAAACTCCAAAGGCTTTTCAAATGCTCTTTCTACACCATTTTCCCCTGATCCCAAGCACCTTTGCCTTTTACTACCAATGCATTTTTCTGAGAAATTGATACTCTCTAAATCTTTAGTAAATTCTCTAATGCCTAGAGATTAAAGATCAAATCCCTTCCCTTTGGAGGCTGAAATTCTCCACTATTACTTCCAGTCAATCTCCATAGCCTAGAGGACAATAGTTTCAGTTCTCTGTCTTCAGGAAGGATAAGGACTTTCAGAGCTTGTAATTTTAATATTCTTAGTCTGTATTTCCTGCCTCAGTGGCACCTAGTTAATAGCTTCATTATACAATGTAACTATACTCTACTGTGGCTGCATAAGTAACTATGGGCTCTCTGCTTGGGATCAAGGACCATGCCTTGGTCATCTGCATGGTCTTTCAACTCTTTAACTCTAAGTTAGTGACTTGGCTACTGAACTTAGTCAAACCTACCCTGTTCACTGAAACAGTTGACAAACTTCTAAACTGTTAATGTAGTTTTATTCATTCACCTTTTGCTGCATTTTTACCATTACTCATGCAAACATACTTTTCTCTAATTCCAAAATCAAATGTGTATGTAAAACTCATTTAATGGAATCTAATAAATTATAAACAAAATAATGAGTAGGATAAATTGTATTTTTTAGGAGCATTTAAAAACATATTCAGAACTAATCAAAATACAATGTTGCTTCACAAAGTCCAAGGCACAGAAAAATAGATATGATAAAAATTGGGCTGTTGGGTTTTTTTTTATAAAACACAAATGCATGTAAATAAGCAAAACACTGATTCGGCAAAGATAGTAATTATGGATGTGCTTACAAAGCAATACTTATAGAATGGAAAGATAACCGTGAAAACAACAACAAATGGTCCGTTGGCTTTCGCAGAATCATAGATGAAATACAAACACTTCAAAATGATATGCTTAGGAACCTTCCAACTTCCCAGGTTTCCCAGATATCTATTCATTATTTTTAAAATATATAGTTCATTCCTAAAAGTCTAAAGTTGGAAAAATGAATTATAGAAGTTCTTAAATGTGATTAGTATAAGCAAACTCTTACCAAATAATTTTTTTTGTCTATTCATGGGAAATAAATTTAAATTACTGCTTAAGCGAAACAGATGAAAGAATGCGTCAAGAGAGGAACTGAAGTCATTTCTCTGAATATTTCTATTTCCTTCAGTGCTGGCCTTTGGTCTTTAAGCTAAGTGCTAAATGTAACTTTATGTAAAATATTAAGACTTATCAGTTCATTGTAAGCTAATTCAACTTGAATCTGATTTTGTTCCACGATGCTCTATGAATCAAATTCAGAGGAAAAAGTGTTTACCTACAAACTATTTCTAAGAAAATAAAAGCCCATATTTAAATGTACTAGTAATAAATGTATAGAGATACTGTACAGCAACTTTTCTACCATAATAAACGACATCTAGAAAAATGTCCAAAAACAAGTGCTATTGTCATATGCTAAAGTGCATTTTCAGAAATCATCCCAACACTCTAAGATGGGCGGGGCCATGGTGGCACACACCTGTAATCCAAGCACTCAGAAGATGGGTGGCCCAAGACAACATGAGCTTCGCAAACAGTTCTAGGCAGTCTGGGCACATGGCAAGACTTTGTAAAAGGATTTAAAATTTTAAAATACCTTTAAATTAATTAATCGCTATTCTTCTGAGTCCTTTGGGTAGTTTAAAGATGCTCATGTGCTAGCGTGGTACGTGATGTCAACAGCTGTGACATACTATTCAGGGTCACACAGCAACTCCATCCTGACTTCTCCCTCACAATGTAAAACCACAGTGTTTTGTAATTAGTTTTGTAAATAAATATTATATAATATCGCATCAGTTGCTATTATTTACTCTTTTCTTAGTGTTTACTTCTTTCTGATCAGTATTTGGTCCAGTTTTCCTCATCAAAGAGGAGAAAACAAAAGACTGTCTCTCATAACATGTAAAATACAGAATATTTTGCAGGTCAAGTGTGGTCACCTAAATGACAGGGCAAATTTGTCACCAAAATACTAATCCTTGTCACGGAAACGTACTTGGTTCTATAGAATCTGTGTCATCGTTCGTTTTTAAATTATCCAATGCTAATGCTTCCCCTCTGGTGAAAGGGTCTGAAGATAAAGACCCAAACTAGTAATTTCTCTAGGAAAGAGAACTGGTCTAAGAATGTTCATAAAATCTTAAGGTTCTTTTCTGTACATCTTGAAGATGGGGTGACTGACTCAGGCTGCAACACAGAGTGTGGGAAAACTGCGTTGTGATGCCAGAGTAGAGGTGTGGATTCCAACCCGACACCCATGATATGTTAGACAGCAATCTCTGTGGGCTTTCCTTCCTATTCCTGTCAATAAATGGGGGATGGGACTGGGGAGGCGATAAATTACATGTGTTTCCTGCAAGAATTATGAACATACAAACAGATTCCTCTTAGACCAGTTCCCAGTAACACCATTTTACTAATTCTAGTGACCAAGCTCATTGGAATTCTACCACCACACTATTTATTGCCATTAAGGCCATTTTCGAATCTTAATGCTACGGCTTGTGATGGGTAAGTCTCTATTAGCTGTCAATAATACAGAAAGAGTTGGTGGGCAGGGGCATGATAATATTAATATGAATAAGTTGTACTACTAGTTCCCAGGCTCTTGTCAGGAGCTCTTTTACCTCGGTGGTGAACGGGCATGGAGGTTGAATCATACGCAATTCAAAGCCAGACAAAGCAAATGTGAATGTGTGCATATGTGTGTGCGTATTGGGGGTTGCCCTGGAGAAAACACTGCTGCTGGGCATAGTGGCATGTCCCTGTCACCACAGCAAGCAGTAGGGCTGAGATTCTAGGCAGGTCTGGAGGTCAGACTGTCAAAGGACCAAACCAACCGAACTCAATGGAAATGGTTTCCAAACAAAACCATCTGGATTTATTTTCCTTCCAAATCTCAGTTTAACAGAATTCTCACTCAGGTCAAGTGACTATCCATGTTTCTGGTTCTCTGTGATGGGATTCCAGCTTGACTTTTAGGATAAACACATCAGAGCAGGGAGAAATGACTCAGTAAATACTGGATACTGATAGAAGTCACTACTCACTGAGTCTAAGCCACATTGTTGCTTTGTAATATAGGACATTTTTTCTCGATGACTTCACAAATAAATCAAGTGTCTCTGTTGTTTTCTGTTTTGGGGTTTTTTGGGGGGCGGGTGGCGTTGGTGGTGGTGGTGGTGGTGGTGGTGGTGGTGGTGGTGGTGGTGGTGGTGCTATGTCTTGTTATGTAGCCTAGGCTGGCCTCAAATGCACAATCATCCTTTGTCAGCCTCCCAAGTGCTGGGTTACAGTTAACGGCTACCATGCCTGGCTAACTCCAACCATTTCTAATGTAATTCGATAGAGCTGTCTTTTTACAAAATTACAAAAGAAAAGAATCTTTATCTACAAAGAAACAAGTAACTTCCTATTCAGATGAATAGATTACCAATTTAAAGACTTTAGAATGTCGTTGAATACATGACGTTTATATTCAGATTGCCTTTGCAGTAAATGGACTGCATAAAAACAAGGATGAATTTCACTTTCAGTCAAGAACTATAAAAGGCATAACACTGGTGTGACACCGGCTGTGTAGACAAAGAAGAGAGGGAGGAAGAGAGGGAGCAGCGAACAAAGAGGGATAGAAGAAACTAGGGAGGAAGGAGCAAGAAGAGAGGAGAAGGAGGGAGGGAAGGAGATGGGAAGGTTGGGGTGGGCAGAGCAACTGAGCAAATAAAAAGAAGTTTGGAAAACATTTCTTTGTGAGGAGAAAGTCTGTTTTTCACATTTGTTGGAAAAAGATAATCAATTACTCAGACAGTAATATATTATAGGAAACAATTTAGCCTTCACACCAAATAATCAAGATGAAAAGTGAGATTTAATCAAATAAAAGCTAAGCATAAAACAAGAACGCTTTGCTGTTTATACTAAATAATGTGATCTTTTCTCCTGCCAGAAGATGCTAGAGACAGTAGCTAAGTAGTAAAAATCATTCCCTCTGTGTAAATAAAATGTGACTATTAGTATAATCAATAATAAATGAGGAAGTCATGTGGAAAAACTGTAAAGTGTTACACTTTGGGATGCTGAATTCTCATCATCCAAAAAAAAAAAAAGGAAAAGAAAAGGACTCCTGGGGGTTTTAGGTTTTATCCTGTTTGTTCGTTTTCTTACAGACCAATCAGGATTTGCAACTCTGTTTGCTCTCTCTGTGTCACTTGATTGGTTATTTATTCATTCATTGAGTAATGACAGTAACATTCCAGTGTGACAGTCACAGTGTCTCAATGCTCCCCTGCAGATGCTGGCAGAGTAGAATGGAAAATGGAATTTACAGGTAAAAAAAAGTGATCAGTTACAACAGCAAAAAGATAAAGAAAAAAGGCGGTAATATCGTCCTATGGGAACTCGAGGAACGGTACATTGCAAAGACCAGGAAGATGGAGAACGCAGGATCAGTTTGGGGTGGGACCCTCACACTGCAGAGGCGGGAGAGGACACCAGCATCGATTGGAAGATCGAACGGTGTGGCGTTCACATGCTACTTCACTACTGAAACCTCCGGTCTCTATTGGCAGAATCTAAGTTGGACTTAGATGATTCTTAAAGAAGCATCAAGGCTTACATAGTTCAGCAAGAAAAAATATTATGCAGATCGTAAGTGCACTTAGCGCAGCCCTAGGAAGACATCTTTGTAGAAAGCATAGCATCTCTACATGAAGTCAATACTTGTCAGCAGGTAGAAACTCATGCACTGTTGTTGAAACGTCAAACTCGTGCAGGCATAACATCCTTCCGAAACAGCTCTTCTTTTTTTCAGTACTTTACCTATTTTGCGCTATTACACTGAGATGGTGTCTAATAAGGGCACCAAACTCACTTTGTAGCTGAAGTAGACTTGAACTTCTGGCCCTCCTGCCTCAATCTCCCAAGGGTTACAGGTGGGCCTTGCTATGCCTGTCCAGTCAATGCCTATCCTACATGATCAGAGGAATGCTATGAACAAAAGAACCTTATTGTATAGAACATAATCTACGACCTGTTGTTCAGGTGCTAAAATTGTGATGCCCCAAACACTATTATCTCTTCCTCTATGCACTGCACTTGGCTATAATGTGCGTTCCACACAGAAAGGAGAGCCAATTAGACTAAAATCTTTCTACTGGCCTCCCATTGCACTTAGAAGGAGAGCCAAGCTCCCTAACCCAGTGTATGTATGCAGCTCTATGAGCCAGAGACCTTCCTACCTGTCCTGCTCTGTCATTCCTTTCCTGTCTGGAAGCGCTCTTCACTCTTCCTGAAAAGGGAAGTTCCCTCCAGCCTGAACTGCTCTCTTCCTGTGCATTCTCAGGATCGTCCATTTGTTTTCATGCTAATTTAAACATGACCTCCACGGTCATATTTTACAAGCCACGTTGTTTTACCACAGTGACAAACACATTCCCTTAATCCAACCCTAGAATCTTCTTTTACAAACAGTCCCTGCCTTGAACCCTGCACATGACCTTCCTCGGACAGTCTGTGGCTACAGAATCCTGTCAGTCATCCTATATGTTAGAATGTGATTGGCCATGAAGCTCAGTTCTTTCTCATAATGCACTAGTTCTGAGTAAAATCTATCTTCCTCTCTAACTAGCATCTAACTCCTTTTTTGTTTTGTTTGTTTTAACAGGACCTGATCAATCTCCACATACCCAATTACCCTACATCAATTACAAGAAGAGAAGGAATCGTTATGACATTATTGTTTATACGCTCAAATGCAAAGACATCATTGCTAATGACAACCCCTTCTTCACCTTTGTGACAGCCTAGTTCACTGCTAGCCCAAGCTCACTAGCCTCCAGTCACTGTGTTGAGTGGCACAATTCTAACACAATGGGTAAAGTGATTAAAAAAATGTGCACAGGAGAATGGTCAAAGTTAGCCATGCATAAGATTTGTTATAAAACGTCTCAAACATATAAAACAAAGGTTAGAGACTGCTTCCTCTGGTTTCTTACCATAATCTTTTTTCTAAAATCATTCTCAGGCATACATATTACTTTTATAATTAAAAATATGGTTTCCAAAAAAAGCACTGGAAAAAAATGTCATTTCATAAATTGTCACTGCAGGTCAGTTGAAAATGTTCCCCTTTACAGAAAAAAACACAATACTTTTAATTGTTATAAGCTCTCAAGACTTGACTCTCTGGTGGTGATGCCTTTAGTTCTAATACGAGAGGCAACAGATGAGTTCTGGGCCTTCCTGCCTACAGAGTGAAGTTCAGACCATGCACTGATTTCCTGAGGAAGTGAAAAATGAAAAATCTTCACGGGGGGAACAACTGTTAAAAATAGTGTCTGTGTGTTTGAAGTTTTAAAATATAAGAGGATTTAAATGATAAAATAAATTAGTCAGTAAAAAGGAGCAAGTAGTAAAATAGAGGTAAAGAATCTCAGAAGACATTAGGAGCTGCAGGGCAATCCAGGGCCTTCCAGACCCTGTGCAGCCTAGGGACCCAGTGAATCAGCAGCAGGAAGCTCTGCTCCCAGGCTGCCTGGCTGCTCTCTCCAGGTGGTTCAGGCTCTCTTTCATACTCTCCATCCGTCCATCTGTCCATCCATCCATCCACTCATCCATCAATCCTTCCATCCACTCACCCATCCATCCATCCATCCATCCATCCACCCACCCATCCACCCACCCATCTATCCATCCATCCATCCATCCATCATCCACCCATCCATCCATCATCCACCCATCTATCCATCCATCCTTCTAGCCACTCACCCATCTATCCATCCATCCATCCATCCTTCCATCCATCCATTTGCTGTTTGGAGACATGTCTGACTGTGTTGCTGACTTGGAATGCAGAGAAATTTGCCTCTGACTCTCCTGAGTGCTGGGATTAAAGGCCTGTGCCACCATGATGCCCCTTTAATGTTTGAGTCATCTCTTGTTTGCTGGCTACTGACTACTGCCTGTGCTAGCTGCTAGTGCCCTTTGTAAATCCTGCTTCTCACAGAAGGAAATACAACAGAGTCAGATAAGGTAATTTAGGGACCATAACTTGAGTAAAGCAAAAACTCAATCACCCACCGCGATCTCCTCCACTTAGAAAACAAGTGTTCTCGGAATTCAGTGGGTAAATTCACCTTGGAGTTCTCCCCCTCTTCCTATGGTCTGCCTGTCTGTTTCCCCTCCCTCATTCCTCCGCCCCATTCCACCTCTTGCTTACTATAACCATCTGCTAGCCCCAGCAGGCCACATGACCAGGCCACATGACCAGGTCACATGACCAGGCCACATGACCAGCTTCTTCTCATCTCCATTCTGAACAATGTGGCCCCCACCCGTCTGTGTGCATCGCAGTCCCTCAGCGGGATGGAGTAAGAAGTGAGAGTAAGGGAGTGGATAAAAGCAGAGCTCTTCTCTCCATCCTGGACCAACAGCAGCCCACAACTCTTAATTACACACACACACACACACACACACACACACACACTGCAATTCCCAACATTACCAAACATTGGTTATTTTTTTCTTTTCTTTCAAATTTCATTCAAGTTTCACGTGATGATAAATATATTTTTACACTGTCTATACAAAATTGCTACTCCTTGAAAAACTAAAGCTACAAATTTCAAAACCGCGTGCTTGTTTCATTTTCACTTTTACAACTCCTCTTCCAACTAGTCAAAAAGATGATCATCTTTATTTCAGAGGCATCCAGAAGAAAACCAATAGCTAATATATGAGACTCCAAAACGTGTAGTTACAATGAAGCAAGTAAAAAGACAATCAGAAATCGCCTAATTTTAATTTCTAAATTATACTCAGCTTGCTCATTGGCTAACGGGCAGTCAATCTTTAGCACCACAGGAAGCATGCAACATTTATTTCATTACTATATTCATTTCTACACACCGGAAACGGTTAAGATAATTACTTGAAATTTCTAAAAATTTTCACTCTTGCTTCACAAATTGTATCAAAAAAAGGATGACTTAATAAATATGTACACATGAAAACTTCTGGATAGAATGCAAGCGTGATGAGAGACTAGAACCTATTTGTTACCAGTTGTAAACATACTGGTTACTGAAATGAGCATTTTTACTGTAGGTTCATACAGTACACATAACATATATCATTTAAGATATCTGAAAATATTTCCTCACCAATATTGGGGTGCTTCAAGAGACGGCAGATTCTAGCTTCCCTTTCCAGTTTCTGATGATCTGTTTAAAAAATAAATAATAAAAATAAATTACAAGAAAGCCAAAACTAGCAAGTCATAATCAGCAGCGTAAAGGTGACAAGCTCTTGTTGTTACTTGTGCTCTGATTCCTTTTAAAAGCAGTGATCATGTGATGCTGCATTCAGGTGAAAGCCACCCAATGCACTCGTCCATATGTTTATATTGGCTTAGTGTTTGAGTTACAGAATGTGGCAGGATTCCAAAGTGGAAGGTTGGGCATGGTAGGGCTAGCACAGAACAGCAACACCCCAGGTCTCAACCTCAAGTAAAAAGCACTGAACTTAGCTTAGTATTTGTGGGGTTTTAGTAGGTTTGAGGCACATTCTCACTTGGTACTCCAGGCCGACTTAAAGCTCATGATCCTCCTGCCTCACTCAGCTTCTCGTGTGTTAGGATTTTGGATATCCATTACACCTGGAATCACTCGATATGAGTAAACCTGTACAGGATGAGCATCTGGAGGCAGGAATCCAAATGTTACCAGTGCTCACAAGGTCACTGTTGTTTACCCCTGGGAGCAAAGTGGCTCCCGTGTGGTCAAATGCTCTCTATACATTGCCAGTCCAAATCCCTATGAGAGTGTTGTTCCTCCAACAGTATCAACATTGAGAAAACTGCATATCTTCCTCAGTTCTGCCTTAGCATATTTTTCAAATGTACAAATATGTAAATACACTACATTTTCTCAGGAAAACGAAATAATGATGAAAAGAGAGAATCCATTTTACATCAGACCTTACATGTATACACAGGACATAACTTAATTGGCTCTTAAAATAACGATTAATAAGGGCTTTAATTGTTGTTTTAAGCTCAGGTGCAGCATGAAATATGGAAATCAAGTTTACGACCCCTATCAAATGAAGTATAGAAATACAAAAACAGGTTGAGCCACTGCCTTGAGACATTCAAACCTCAGGAAAGCTCCTGACTATTTCTTTTGAATTCATGACACAACACATACATACAACTGTTACTGGCTGGTTTCCAAAAGGGAAATAGGGTCTTAGCTTTATTGAAAAATACACTTGACCTTACACATCCGATGAGAGAAGTCCAGGATGTCCTCAGATCCATATTTTGAAAACTACAAGCTCATATCTGTCAACCTCTGTTGCACTCTCCTGGAGTTCTTGAAAAAATAATGTGTGTGTACACATGTATGTGCATGCACATGCGCGCTGGGAGAAAAGCAGTGTGTTCGTGAAGTGGATGCGTTGCATGGAGAGGCCACCATCAAAGGGTGTCTCTGGATTGCCAAAGAGACGTCTACACTACCTAAAACAGTATGTCTAGAAATCCTTCGAGCCTTGAACAAGTCCTAATTCTTAGCTACTTAACAATATACAAGTAAACAGAAAGATTACACCAAAATTTGGAAATGCACTTATTAACATCTTAAACAAGAAAGTGTTTCATGTGAAGCATATGGAAGACATATGCTTACAAGGTTTATAATTTCATTAGCGAGGTAAGGATATGCAAATAGACGCTAACCACGTGACACCCAGAAATGTAAAAGCTGAAATATGTTAAATTACATATTTATAAAGGAAGGAAAACGAGTAAGGACAAGACCTCTACAGACAATAACTTTTATATAGTTTTAGCCTTAGAGATAAAAATAATTACAGATTTACTCTTTTTTTTTAATTTTTGTTTCTATGGCTGGCCTGAAGTGGCTATGTAGAACAGGATGACCATGAATTTCTGGCTGACCATGAACATCCAGCAATCCTCCTGCCCCAGCCTCCTGAACACTAGGATGACAGGCATGAGCCACTACACTTATCGTAGTGATTTTTATAATGCCAACCATTATTGGCAGAGCTGCTGCATTCCAAATTTCATATCCTGAAGTCCTCATTCCCAGACCTTTGAAAGCGACTACAGTTGTAGATAGAATGTTTTAAAAGGTAATTAAAACAAGGTCAGCAGTGTGCGCTCTAATCCAGTCTGGCTTGTGTCTATGCAAAAAGTAAAAACCAGGACATTGACACACATGCAAGAAAAGCAGTGTGGAGAGAGAACAAGTTTGGTGTCTAGATGTCACAGAAAGAAGTCACAGGCAACACACGCCTCTGGAGGGGGAGGTGCTGCTTCCCTAATTGGTTCTTGATTTGGGCAAGAAAGAAGTGGAAGCTAATTTTTGGGCAAAGTGTAAAGGTGGGACTTCCGGGACCCAGGGGAAAGAAGAAAAGTAAGGAGGGAGAAAGGATTTTGTTTCTTTGTTTTGTTTTGTTTTGTCCCTGGGCCATGCTTTGGGACAAGAAGAAAGCAGCAGTCATAGAAGATCTTGGGGAAATTAGAACCAACGACGTTTAACTGGGAGGCTGGCTGATATAGACTAGCTGAACTGGCAAGGTTAGGGCAGGAGATTCTGCACCCAGCAACTGTGCTATCTGAAAAGTTCTAAATTAATCAAGTTATCTAGTGTTTTTCTTCCTTGGTGGCAAAGAAAGAGAGAAGCCAAGAGGGGCCAGTGGAGTGCAGATGGCAGCTCCTGGCTTTCCCAGATTGGGAGTTGGTTTCGATCAGACCTGAGCTAAGTGGGAGGAATGGGCAAGTTGAGAGAGGGAGCCGGGGGCAGCTGATCTTGGAGCTAAGCCAGGAGCATGTACCTGGGAAAGATGGTTTGTTTGTTTGTTTTTAATTACATAATTTAAAAAGAAACATGCCTCTGACACCTTGGTTGTAGACATCAAACTTACAGAACTGAATGAAGCAGTAAAATTGGGGTAACTGTGCACTTTGTTACAGCGGCCCAATGTACTGTACCCATGTTCCAGCGTTCTACTGCTGTGGGTCAAACATCACAGGAGTCGAAGCAGAACACTACATACACTTGTTTTTGACCCTGGAATTAACAACACCTTGTGATCAAGACATTGGTCAAGGCTTGGAACTCAAATGCTTCCAAGTTTGTGTTTTTGATTGGCACCATTCAGTTGTTGAAAAGGCTGCTAAGCTGGAGGCCTCAGTCCTTACCATGGCTGGAGCCAAGCCTCAGTTCCCATCACGTAACATTAGCTCAAAGCCACCATAGGATAGAGTCAGGGAAGGAAAGGTGAAAGCCATTCTCTGTTTAGCCTCATCATGGAAGATACAGTCCATGCCTGTCATTTCTATTGAAGGGAGGAAACTGGACTGGCTCTATTCTGATCCAGAAGGTCACGGTCACAGGCAGTGAGAGGCGAGTGTGGAGGACTCTCTCCTCTGTGCTCTGCCCGCCACAGCGCACTTTCCAGCACTGTGGTTTCGCATCTTTCGTTCTGTGAGCAGCTTCACTGACTTTTTGACTCACACCCAGCCATGAAGCTCTGCATCTCCCGTGAATCATCAGGCATCCTGAACTCTCCTGGGTGCATGTTTTGACATTCTGAAAAAAATGATGATATGACTGAATCCTAATGTTCACTAAAATGAGGATTTTATAATAATGGATATGCGTATCACCTGGTGTGATTCACATTCAACATCAAGTTCACAACTTTACTTCTAGATGGAGTAGGTAAAGGAGGAGGAGTAGGAGGAGGAGGAGGAGGGCTTCTTCAAAAGCACGTGTCTGTATTTATCCTGCTGAAGAGATAAATTATCCATTTGGTTTCCTCTACTTTTTATCTGCAACAAAACTCCTACCTTCTACCCCACATTCCACAGCACTCACAACTACAACAGCAAAGGACAAGGGTGCTTATAAAAGGCAAGAGACATACGACACTATTTGAAAATTTTTGTTTATTAAGATACTGCCTTGTATAGCCCATGCTGGCCTTAAATTCAGTGTAGAGCTGAAGATGATCTTGAATTTCTGATCCTCCTACCACTACCCAACTGCTAGAATTACAAGTGCGTATCCCTGTACACAACTCATGTGGTTCTGGAGATAGAACTCAAGGCTGAGTGAATAACAGGCAAATAGCTGTATGTGTGTATATATATATACACACACACACACACAGATATATATATATATACATATATATATATATATATATCCATCCCCTGACCTGAAGATGTTAGCCACAAGCCTTGAAACTAATATAAAACCATCCTTTTTTTTTCATTTAATAGTTATTAAAGCACTCTAGCTATAATAGGTGGGCCTCATTTTTCTATGAAGCTAAAACTTATAATTTTGTGAATAAAAATCAAGGTTTCAGGCTATAATTTTTCCAGATTTGGTTAAAGAGTGGTGTTAGCAATGCGTGGTTTAAGAGCTGTCGTAAACAGTGCTGGAAAAACAATTCATTGGTGCATGCATTCCTTTCACTTGCTACCCAGGTCCTCGCCTTCTGAGACCCTATGCTTTAGTCTGGGATCCATCTCTTGGGTCTGTTTCAGCCCAAGTTATCACTGCTCCTCTGACTTCTGTAATTTTTTTTTCGGAGGTAGGGACCGAACCCAGGGCCTTGCGCTTGCTAGGCAAGTGCTCTACCACTGAGCTAAATCCCCAACCCCTGGCTTCTGTATTTCAGTGAGCCCAACTCCAATTCCAGTTCTGTCACACGTGTTCAGTTGCCAAGCAATCACAGGTTCAAGTGAGAAAAGACGCCCCTCACTTCCAGGAACTAAATGTGGCAAGTGGACCATTCCCAGAAGAGGAAGGGACTTAAACTACTTTAAATGCTGTACTGTTGCTAGGTCACTGCGTGTCTTCCTACCTTTAAAGTTTTGTTCTCTAACAGAGATTATTACAACCAACCAGAACGAATCAAAATAGAGTCGTACAGCCCAGTCTCAACAGATACTTCTACTAAACATTCCTTTACCTAAAGCTTGAGGACCATTTAGGAAGAGAAGTCAGAAAGAAAGAACCAGAAGATCAAGAAGTTTGCTAGGAAACTGTGTCTCCTAATGCTGTCACAAGTCCAAAGTCTCACCAACATGACCTTGTGAATGAGCAAGGACAATGACAGATATGCTAACACGGAAAATGGGAGCCCAGAGGCCTCAGCAAATGGTCAGCCCTGAAAACATACACACAGGTAACATTACACAGACTGATCAGGTTGCATTTGAGGAAATATGTCTATATGCATGTATATGTGTATGTGTATGTGTATGTGTATGCACGTAACTACAATTACTTTAAGAGCATAAATTTGAAAAGAGAGAGGTAGGGTACACTGGACAGTTTAGAGGATAAAAGAAAAGAGGGGGGATCATGTAATTATTATCTCAAAAAAAACCCCAGAAATAATAAAAATAAGTTTTGTGGTTCACTTGAATTGCTGGAACTATCTTATGGCAATTTCAGATGCATGAACTAGACATTAAATGAATATTGGTGAATTTCAAATAAAAAGAGAAAAGAAGACAGACACTCAACTGAAATCCAAGGCAACAAGGTTACAAAACTGTAAGGCTCTTAGCAGGGAATTCTATAGAGATGCTGTCTTAGAAACGGTATGATCGTACATGGTCTTACCCCTGAAGTTCCAGAATTACATTCTGAACATACTTTCCGTATGAAAAAAAAAACACATCTCAGTAATTAAAGCAGTCCTCTGGAAAGAATGTAAATTTTGTCCATTAAAATAGGTCATGTTAAAAACACATCATTAAATATGGATTTAAAGTCATCATATTCACTCAAGTAAAGGTTTTAAAAATCCATTAATGTTTTCCATTTTATCCTTCTATTGTGAGTGTGTTACAACACAAATTTGACCTTTTAACCATCTGATCTAGATTCTTTCTGATATTAGGTATCAGCAAACCCTTGCTATTTCTGCTCTCTACTGACCATGTCAGTGATACCTTACAATGATATGGACTATATTCTAGCACTGAACATTCATTTCTCATGATTTAGAAGTGAAATCTTAATGTTTTATCTGTGTAGGAATATCATACAAAAGTTAAATTATGAGTTATGAGGTCCACCCAATGTCCAGTCCATATAGACTAAAGAGAAGCCACACAGCCCTTGTGGAGATGTCTCCCCTCCCCCATACTATTTCATAAGATTACTTTCACTTTTTTAAAAGGAGGGGCAGGATAACATAGTGGTGTTCTGCTTGATTTCACCTTACTTCTGCAGGTTCACCTCTAAATAAATGAAGGCCTATAAAGTTTCTGATGTCTTAGAAGTTCTTAGAATATGTTGTAAAAGCAACCCGGAGAGACAGGAAGATCCTTGGCTTCAGGGCGGGGTAGACAAGAGGTCCTATCCTGGTTCTAGCACTGAGTGGCAACTGGATATCCAAATTACTTGCCCTAAGTGTCCAGAACTTGATGGATATTGTACTTTCTTCTCTGTGTAGTTTTAGCGATGAGATTGGAAAGATCTGCAGATAATTTCACTTTTATAGCAGGCACCACAGACCTCAGTCGCTTGACACACAGCGTGACTTGTGAGCTGTAAGGTATCTCATTACATAGGGGGATTAACTTCCCATGCTTTAAGGCATAGCACAACTGTAGCTGACTACAGTTTAGGGAATATTCCTTATCTTGAGTAAAACAAGCCTTTCATGTTACAAATACAGAGAAATGATGAATCTTTAAGATAACAGATATGTAAATTTGACCTGATGATTACATGTTGAATATATTATCAAAATATCACTGAAACCTATAAACATGTGTTAACTAAATGCAGATTTAAAAACTTATTATTACAGGTGAAGATTAAATATTCACCTATAAAATCTACATGACACATATAGCACTAAGTAGTGCATATAGGTTGAAGTAGGTTCTCTATGAACCATCAACATGAATAAAAAAACGGCTGTGATTGATTTTAAGATAGACTATTAAAACTTCCACCAAAATCATATTCATCCCACCACATAATGAATATCATACATTTACAGGTAATCCTAATACAGTACAAGAATAAAATTTCACATAAATTATATGATTATGCTACCTAGAACGCAGCTTCTAGAGAGAGTGTGAGGACTACTGTTATCAATCAGACGAAGATCAAATCTCAGGCCATCGTTTAGTAGAGTGGACTCAAAACACCGACAGGTCAGTGGTAGTAGGACAACTGCCTCGACTTTTGCAGCATAGATTTGTAAAATCTCATGTCAGGAACAGGACAGTGGACTTGGGTACCCCTGGATTTCTTTGTCCTACCTTCTAAAGTAATTTTCCTGTTTTTCACTATTAAAGTATGAGAGAGAAAATGAAAACATTCTAAAAAGTTATTCATGTTTACCATATTTTTTGCCTCCTAAACAAACCCCAAGCCAGGGAAATATTTAGTCTATGTGTAATGCTTTTTAAGCAAATTAGATTGACCAAGGCCATATATAAGCCCTCTATGTAATTTTTGCTAGTTTTACTTAGCTGGGAGGAGGGGAGATACACAGAATCTTACTACACAGCCTAAGCTGCCTGTGAACGCCTGATCCTGCCTCAGCCTCCTCAGTTTGTATGTCGCTGTGCCTGGCTCACTGTTAGGTTGGTCATCTACTTCACAGATTCCAACTGGACACTGTTCTGGAAATAATGTTCTACACCAAGTTATCTAGACATAAAGCAAAATCTGTATCTTGTAAGGGTCTTATTCATTGTAATCCGAGTGATAGATACAGTGTGTCTTCGGCCTTTTAATGTTCTAAATACAGTATACATCAATTAATGTAATATTTTCTGTGACTATTTATTTAATGTCTGACTATACAGAATATAGCATATCTATATACAAAGATGGAGATCCTTGCCAGGACATAACAAGATTTAGGAGCGCTCCAAGGAAGTCTGTCACTATTTCTAAGTGATGGACTCTGGATCTGACAGAGCTTTGATCCACTAGGAACAAAGAGGAAACCCGGATAAACATTTAATTGCAAACACGTGGATGCAAAGGACACTGGTACTGGACTGCATTGCTCTATAAAACCAAGAGAGCGTATGGGTGGTCAGTCCTGCTCACAGCTTATAGTCCTGCCTGAGGTTAGCCAGCTCTGATCCTGGTCCCTTCAATAGTTTTGCTACTATCCCTCAGAGGCCTTCTTGGCTCTCTGCTAACATGGCTGAACCTCTGGCAGCTCCGACACTGGGCACTTGAGGTATTAGGGTTGCCACAGACTCAGACAGGAAGTGCAAAGTGTCCTAGACAGTCCCAGAGCCAGGCACAGCCCTACAGGGTAAAGGAAAACAGTAGGGGAAGGTCAGATTAAGGCCAGTACAAGGGGTAGGAGGTTAGGGGTGGGGGTGAATTCACCAGACTGCATTCGTAGGACAAGGTGTTTATCGGAGAGTTTACCCAGAAGACGTGTATAGGATAAACTATTCTGTCAAGGAATTGTTAATATCATTTAAAAACAGGCCCTATGGACAAGGACGGGAGCAAATAAAGTAGTTTATATTTGCATAGATATTTTAACTGTGTCCACACTGTGATTCTGTAAACAGCTATGAGATGGATTCCGTGTAATATTCTACTTTGTTTCTACAGTCGCAGATTCCCCAGTGTAGTGTTACTGGGAGGGCTGGAGGGACTTTAAGATACAACTCCAGGTTGGGGATTTAGCTCAGTGGTAGAGCGCTTGCCTAGGAAGCGCAAGGCCCTGGGTTCGGTCCCCAGCTCCGAAAAAAAGAACCAAAAAAAAAAAAAAAATACAACTCCATTTCCATGTTAGGAACAATGGAGCTGAGTCATCTGACACAGTTTGCATGAAAATCCTTTAAACTTTGGCTGCCTAGAGATTAAAGAGGCCCAGAGTGGACACAATGCCTACTAAATATAAATATAGTCCACACTTTTCCATTCTTTACAGCAGCCCTGGCAATTCTAATAAGCAGCCGACTGATAACACAAGAGTGTATTTGCTTCTGGGGCTTTTATTGTTATTGTTTTTAAATAAAGGTGTTTTTCTCTCCTTAACAATTAAGTAATACAACTTATTCACAAAGCGAAAAGCATGGCTGTCTTTTACAGCTTTCTGAGGGGCAATTTTAATGTAGTTTAATATTATCACCTTAGAAAGAATAACTTTGAATAACAATAAAGAAGAAAGGAAAAAAACCCGCATGTAATGTGAATTTTTTATGGGGCTTGAAGTGCCTGAAGTATTCATTCCAGTAGCCAGTTTCTCTCAGAATAAACAGGAGTGGAGGTGGCTGCAGCTGCAGGGTCTCTCTCCTGTACAGAGACTCCGGAACACGCCTGTGCACTGAGTCCATAGACTGGCATGTTTTCAGGAAAGCTTCAGCACAAGGTATTCTAACAGCAATCAATCTCTCGCCTGTTCCTCTTCCCTTCCTAACACATTAGTGTCCGGTGGCACTGGAGAGGCTGGAAAGGTCTCTGAGAGCCAGTGAGGGGAGAGCCAAGCTGAAGATCTATTTAGTAGGTAAGATTCAAACAAGTGTACCTGACTTGCTTGCAGTGATGTCTGTGCAGAGCTGTGCTACTGCAAGCCATCCCAGTGTGAAATCTTTCCAGCAATGCTCAGTGCCTGGGCTTCAGCAGGAGGATGTGACACTCCATTCATGGTATCATGATCATGGACTTGTATTACAGGGTGTTCCACACATGTATGGAGAGAGAGCTAGAGACATTCGATCACTATTTTTCTGAATTTTATATATTACTTAGTACTTGTTGGCTCGATAAAACTAGGCGGAAGCGTGGTGATGCGTGAGGGTCGGGAGTTCCACGTCATCCTTGGATACACAGTGACAGTGAGGCCTGCTCACCTAGGCTTCAGAGACCTTGTGTCAAACATTGAGAAATGTAAAAAAAAAAAAAAAAAAAAAGAATAACAAAAAACCTAACAAAATAAAAATAATAAAATAAAATTGCCGTGTTCATTATAATATATATTTTGAATTTACTTTTAGAGGCTAACGTGTGTCTATAATTTTAAGAATTTTATAAACCACACTGGCTTCAGGTCCACCCAGACCTGTGTGCTCTGGATTTGCTATGTTTATGATGGAAAGTAGAAAATGACTTATTGTTCAAATACTAAAGGTAAAAGATGATATTTGTATAGTAGGATAGTTCTCAAAAGTTATAACACTTGCTTTCCTTTTAAGTGAATAGTTATTTATTTTGCCAACAACTCACCAAGAGTCTATTACTACAGTAATGCAGCCACAAATGATCAGCCAACCGCACAGAAAAGACACCAACTGAAAACTTGAGGGAAAATTAATCCTCACAAGGCTCTCCCAGCAATAACGGCAAAGAAACAAAAAAAGCTTATGAACTCAAAACAACAAGACCAAAAGCTTGTTTTTATTCCTCTCCATCTCATTAAGACACTAAAACTTGAGATAGCATAACTGCATATCAATGAGACAATAATCCCTCTGCCATGCATTAGAATATGTAACTATTCTGTTAGATACAGGTCTAATTAACTCATAAAGGGATCAGAATTGTGAATAAATCTCTGAGAATTTGATGCTGATAGAAGGAATCCTGGGCAAAGCACTTTAAGGTCCAGGATTGGTTAGACTCTCGGAAAAATGAAAGAAAACCACAGCAGTACACAAAAGCTGTTCGCCATTCTCTAGATCACTCCCTATGAGTTGTTTGAATGAATGAGTTGTTCGTGAATGAAAGAAGAAAAGATACAGGCTTAAGTAATAGAGAAAGAAGCAGGGGGATGGGGACGGAGATGAGGGATAGGGATAAATCAGAGTAGAATGACAGACGCTTACGGAAACGGCACACTAAGCCATTACTTCCTATGCCTGCTTAGGACCATACTTTCGAAAAAATGTGTCTATTTTTATTATATAGTCTTAGTCTGTCACACTCTGTGAGTGCTTTTACTTCCTACTTTGCAATAAAGGAAGGCTAATGCAACCACTTAAACGTAAAAATTCCTACTGAGACAAGATATTTAAGTGCAACCACCTCCATTTTAGTGGAAACCCTGGCGGGTAAAAATTAAGTGCTTATCTGGTACAGGGCACCAAAATCATGCATTTGGAACCAACCAACGGGTGTTCGCATCATTTTGCAATCAGGAACCCACTGCTCACTTCCAGTTATATAAGCGCGAGGAATGAACTCATCAGAGGGCACCACTCTGGACAGAACGGTCCTGGAACCCCTCCCCTTCTCCTGGCACGGCAGGAATTTATTTGAAGTACAAGACTGTGGAAAGGTGCCTCTGAGAAGGGAGAAGCTGAAAGGATCCATCAGTGTAATTCCTGCTGTTTGAGAAAAGCCAGGTGACTCTAATTGACAGGCATGGAACTAAGGGAGGCTTTCTCTTCCTGGAACCTCTCTTGTAATGGAGCTATCCCTCCAGCAATCAGAAAAGCAAAAGCATGTTTCTTAGGACGGGGCTGTGATATACTCCAAGCCTCCTGAGGAACAGCCCTTACCTACACAGCCCACGCTCTGCAGCCTGCCTGCCTTCCCAAAGCAAGCCCCTTTTCCTCTCTTCAGAGCTCAATTCCTGACTTTAATTCCCCACCCTGGTTTAAGCTTAACTTTTATTACTTTGAGATGTACTCCTCTTAAATGATATATTTTCATAAAAAAAATCATAATATTTTTCAACTAAATGAAAAAAATATTCTCCTAAAACTTGACAATCTAAATAGACCACTGCTGACAGCTTCAAGGCAGTCCTGCCAGAGTTTTTCTACGCACACACGGCACACTGCATGGGCTTTTTGTTGTTTATAAACTGTCTCAGTCCCTCTTGACAGTTTCTTGGTACTAAGAGACTGCAGGCTGGCAGAGAACAATTCAAAGGCAGGTGAACGGAAACAGGGGTTGGAGGAGCCAAGAGAGATCCTTTCCAGACACAATGTATCATACCAAGTCAAGGCCTCCATAGTGCCACTCCATCTACAGAACTTAACTGGCTCTGTGAAATGTCTGCATAACTGGGAAAAAATGGAGTGCATTCAGAATTAATTGTTCCGACTAAAGGGGTCGTTTTAAAAAGAAATCCCAAGAAGCTCCTATGTTCATAAAGCACAGGGGAAGAATCCTGCAGTAGCAGAAATAAAATTCCAGTAAAGTTTAGGAAATTTTGTTGACTTGAGCAAAGATAAAAACAGTGTCATATTCCTTTAAAAATAACCACACTGCCTAGTACTTTCATAATTTATCACTTCACTGTGGCCATCAGTGTCTACTGCTTGGGTAGGCAGCAGAGCATGCCCTAGCGAAGAAGATACAATTCCTGTCATGTTGGAATCTCCAACCAAGATTGGGCTGCCCCTGCCTTCCAGAGTTTGATCGATCAAGATCAAACAAGCCAAAGGATGCTGAGAAATGGAGAAACAATACCACCGAGAATCCAGGGGTTGTGCTGTGCAGAGCCTCTGAGGCTTGAGGGCCACTTATTTGGCACACTGAGTGGCTCTCCATCCCCCAGCGCTCAGGCGCAGTCTACCTCATTGGTTACAGGCCTGGCATGCTACCAGCACTGCACTACCGGAGAGCCTTCCAACGCTCTGTGCCACTTCCACAAACACACAGAACTGGCCAAGTGCTCGCTCGCTCGCTCACTTGGCCTCTCAGTTCCTTGACCTCCCTGTCACCAGTGATCTGCACTCCTGCTCTATCTCTGTCATCACTTCTGCTCCCACTCCAGAACCAGGAAGTTAAAATCCCCAGGCTCTGACCAC
Source organism: Rattus norvegicus (assembly GCF_021556685.1). Taxonomy (NCBI): domain Eukaryota; kingdom Metazoa; phylum Chordata; class Mammalia; order Rodentia; family Muridae; genus Rattus; species Rattus norvegicus. Next base: position 217,277,510 of record NC_141535.1, on the reverse strand, counting down.
CAACTGCTCATTTTCCAATTCGTTGGCAGACCCATCTGCCCCAGGGGTAAGTGCGAATTTGTAAATTCAGCTCAACATTAAACCATAAACCATTAAACCAGTTACTTAAACCATTATGGTTGTTTTATTTTGGTGTGTGTGTGTGTGTGTGTGTGTGTGTGTGTGTGTGTGTGTGTGTGTGTGGTGTGTGTGTGTGTGTGTGTGTGTGCGAGCACGCATTCGAGTGCATGCACGTGTGCAATTACAGGGTCCTGGAGCACGAGCTTTGTAGATGGCAACACTGTGCTGCAATGTAAAAAGGGTGGACAACCTGACAAAATGACTTCCTCAAGAAGTCTACTCCTCCACTGTCCCCTTCCCTAAATTCTTCTCCATGCTTAATTTCAAATGTAAAATTTAGTAAACATATGTATAGGGCATGTGTATATGGCAAAAACATGTGTATATGGCAAATATACAATAAATATTGATTAAATTGATTCAAAAATAAGGAAAGGGGTGGGTCAGCAAGTGTAGATCACTCATGACCTTCAGGAGCCAGAGAAATAAGAACATAATCTGGTCTATTGGTTAAAGCTGCTGTGAGAGTCTCACAATACAAGGCCATTTGATAAGAATCTCAGGCCATAAAGAACATATAAATGTTGACTTAAGAAAGAGCTAAGTGGTTTCTAGAAAATTCAGTCTCACTGATGAAGGTTAAATACACATTCTTGTATACACACCTTCTAACCAAGATGTGAACAGCAATACCAGTTGACATGCCAGTGTAGCTGGAGGAAATCCTATAAGCTCCCAATTCTACATGAAGGAGGCTAGGAGGAAGAGGCTTGATGTTCTCCAGGGACAACCCTGGTAACTGGTTATTCAATAACAGTACATCACATACATACATATATGTGTAACAATAGTTGTTAAAGAATAAAGAGGTCGTGAATTTAAGAGGGAATGGGAAAGAGAATGAAATAAATTAGAAAGATGAGAAAAAAGCATGGGGAAGACAGATACTAATAGGAAATTCTCAAAAAAAATTTAAAAATACAAAGTCTCAACTATCTCTCTTGAATTAAAAAAACAAATCAGTCAAGACAAAAAGAGCCCCACATACATGAGGAAAAACGGCTTTCTAGGGCAGCAGAGCACATGCAAACCCAGACAACATATCACAGCCGCGTCACCTGACACTTGGGAGGCGGGAGGCAGGAAGACGAGGAGTTTGAGGCCAGCCTGAGTTACATAGTAAGATCTTATCTCAAGCAACAGCAAAAGCCAGTTGTTTTTTGAGTTTTGTTTTTTATTTTAATTTAGCTGTGCCATAGAAGCTACTCTCGAGAATAACGGACATGGCAGGAGTGGTTTGAAAGGCTATAGTCACAACCCAAATAGGGACCATTCCACAATTTCCTAGTTCTGCTCAACTCAAAATCAGGTTATCCCATGCATCTGAGTTGCCATTAAAAATCCTCAGAGGCTATGCTCAAGCCAAGCCTTCAGTGAGAAGAGAGGGTCTGTGCAGGAGCGACACAGCAGGGACCTCATCTGTCAGAGGCAGGGAGATCAGGGTGTTCATCATCAGCCATGGAAACATGGGTCATCTACTAAACCTCTGAGATCATCTGGTTCCTCAGCCATACATCATGAAATCATAGTACTACCATGTACCGACCAGACTCCAAAGCCTATGGGTATCTATCTGTTCCTCTTAAAGACACCAGAGGACTCAAGACCGTCTCCAATTTGGGGATCCAACACTCAATTTTGTGATTCTTAAAGTGCATTTACTTCAAGGGTATTTCCCAAGCTAGGTGTAATTTTAAATTATTTATTTAACACGTGCCTCCAATACCGGCATGTAGAAAGCTGAGGCAAGAGGATCATACGTTTAATGCCAGGTTGAGCTGCGTAGCAAGTCAGTCTCAAAAAAAAAAAAAAATCCAAGGAAGTCTTAGCTCAGCAGTAAAATGTCTGGTGAGCATATGCAGGGCTCTGGGCTTGAGATTTTACACACACACACACACACACACACACACACACACACACACACACGGAGAGAGAAGGGGGGAGGGGGAGAGAGAGAGAGAGAGATAGGTGGTGTATGTATGTGGCGGGGGAGGGGGGGGAGAAAACATGCCCTAAGTATAGTACACAATGATCTTTTACAAAATGAACATTCATTTAACCAGTACGCAGATCAAGAAACACTGAGTCCCCCAAAGCTCCCAGCCCTATCTCCCACCCCACAGTCCCCACAGTGCCCAGCATTTGACTACTAATAGCAGAGGTTCAGCTTGTGGTTAGACACTACACAGAAACGCCAACACACTCTGCACTGAGCCTTAGAAGTGTGCGTTTTCTCCTTATCTCTGGAGTACATTTCGCTGACGTGATACTCCTCTGGAGGTCTGTCATAGCATTAGCGAAAAGAGCTACAGACTCCAAGGACAGAAGGACACAGTATGAATGGACCCTAATGCTACAGAGATAATTAAGCTTTCTAAACCATGGCATCAGAAACACGATTTATTCTCTGATCACAGAATAGATGAATGGAGGGTGAGGGCAAAAGAAGCTTAAGCTTACTACTCACACTAGTCAGAATTTAGTCTTGTCCAATACTGCTCGTCAAGAATAAATAAATGAAAACAGCAAGTCATGTAAAAGGAAACAGCAAAACAGTTAAGTCATATCACTGAATCAACAGATAGGGAAAAATCAAAAATCTTCAAGTTACATAACTTTATGCAATAAAATGCAGTAAATCTCACTTCAAAGAGAAACAAAAATGCAAAATGCTTAAAATGGGAAAATTACCAGCAAGGAAACACCAACCTTCCATTCCCGTGTAAAACTGAATGTCTTGAATTCAGAATCTTGAATTGTACACTCGTACAATTTTCTTTATAAGTTCAAGTTTACAGTGTCTGACAAACAGCAACTTTGTTTTTTTAAAGAAAACCAAGTCCAAACCATGTAAAACAAAAGACATAGACAGAGGAGAAGGAGAAAGAAAGCAGTCTTCGCTGCTGATCTGAGAAAGACACCATGTCTCTAATATAAACCAAAGATATCTGGCGACAGTATGTTTCTTTCCAAAATTCTCTGAACCAAGAAGGGGTTAGAGATGGGTTTGGAGATGAAGCAGGTGAGTAAAGGCTGAGTTATACTGACACTAACAGGACTGACAACCTGGACTGCCAGAGGTGTCCTGTCCTGCCTATCACACAGCCCACGGTAACAAACTCTTCCTGTCTAAGCCTCTTTCGCTTTCGGTTCAAAATGCAGTTTTCAAATGAACAAGGCATACGCTGAGAAACAATCCTTTACCCTTCAGTTTCCCTTCAGCTCGTTCATTTTACATTCTGCTTGAGGTCTTTTCACCAGGTCAGACTCTTCAGAAACAGATGCTGAAATGCCATGTGTGGTGCACGTTATTTTTAGGGGATAACCTCTAAGATCATATTGCTAGATCCAGAGAGAGTATACACCAAGCCATATAAGAAGCAAACTGAGAGGAAACCCATCAAGGTTTCTGTCTGGCCAGGAGCTTCAGAGTAAATCCGTTCCATCAGTGCGGTCCAAAGTTAAGACCACAGTTCCCTTGTGGTCATGAGATGTGAGATGCCACAGGAGGGCTATGATCTCTGAGAAACAGCTGTCTCTACCTGAAACTGACTCTGTCAGTACTGGCCATGATGGGTTCTTCATCAGAAAGGGATCTGAAAATCGGCTGCAGCACTTTAATGGGACATGTGAAAAATATCGCCACAGTAGTTTAATGGGTGGGAAAGGGGAATGGAAAAAACATTGATTATGGCATGTCAGCATTAAGTTCCTCTTGGTGACTACCTAGTCATGGGCTGTTGACTTGACCGATGAGGACACTAAGGAACACAGTGGGGAAATGAGCCTTGTCAAATGGAACTAGAACAACGGAACTAGAACAGATATCCCTGGTGTCACAGGAAATTCTGCCTTTAGCCTGAATGTGGGTGGTTCCCTTTAGAACAATGAGTGAGGGTCCCATCTCATGAGGCCTGAAGAGAGAGTGGCTTCTTAAGTAATGGTCTGACCTGGGGAACACATTTCTCAGGGCTGAGCACTGGGCTGTCACCAACTAATTAATCTTCATTTTTTTCTTCATGAGAGAGGTGGGTCACCTTCCTACAGTCATCCATCAATTAAAGAATACTGGAAGACTCGGGAATTTTCAGGTCTCCATTGACTACTGAAGCAAACGCTCATTACTCCCAGTGACACCGGAGATTAAGCTATTTCTCTTTCTTCTCGTCATACATGATACTTCAGAATACAAAATTTAAAAAATGAAAACCAGTATGTTCTTCATTTTAAATCCAAATGCAATAAATGGCTTGGTCATCACCACGTCCACTCACCATTGCGAGCCTGAGTTTCATCCCAGGTTGTACCTAGAGTTCATTCCATTTAATAAATGATAATAAAACAAGCAAAAAAAAAACCAAACAAAACACATACAGCTCATCTTAAAACCCTCGTTAAATTGCCATTTAATTAAGTGATCTGTTGAAACTTATATAATTGACATATGAATTAATATTTTACTCAACTTAAAAATTAAAAAAAAACCTTCTTGAGTTCCACTTTCACCATTGGTTGGTCTTTATCACTTCAGTGTATATGTTTCCTTAATTTAAGAAATAGTCGTACTTAAAACTTCATCTCTCAGTATTGTGACACACTCTGAGGCAGAGGCAGGAGGATCTCTGTGAGGTCAAGATGAGCCTGATCTATATATCTACAGAGTGAGTCTCAGGCCAGCCAATGTTATATACTGAGGCCATCCCTCCCCCGCCCCCAAGAAAAAAGCAAAACCAAGCACAGGATACTGAACCACATGGATTAGGTCAGCCCTTTCTTTTCCTTGTTTACAGAACAAAAGAAGATGCTTTATATGATGCTATGGCTTGGACATGGTTCATATTCCCAAAGGTTCCTGTCCTTGCACTGCAACAGCAACAATGGGTTGTGGTAGAACCCACTCTAAAGAGATGAGGCCCAGTAGGTGTTCAGTCACCAGACAGCACCTCTCACGTGAGTGACTGAAACCTCAAAGGAATAAATGGGTTAACACAAGACCAAAAGCATGTTGGACTATCTCTATTGGCCTTTTGGCTTTCTCCTATGTAAATGACTCTATCCATTGACACTAAGCAGTACCATGCTCTAACAGCCCTAGAGATGTAAAAGGAGCTAAGTAGACCTCTTTTCTTTACAGGGTGCAAGGCTCTGGTGTTTCAGTAACAAAAACTGACAACAGAAAACAGAATACACAGGGTAGAAAGAAGAATTGTTACATGTTTCACACACATAAATATTCACACATACACACACACACACACACACACACACACAAACACACATAGGGAGAGTAAGATAGAACTTTGTACCACATAGAAACAAGCCAAAGGTTTCAGATGCTTGGAGTTATGAGAATAAACTATTTTATTTCAGTGTAAAGGATTTTCAAAGTCCTACAAAGATATACGAGCAAAACAGGTATTCAAAACTTTTCGAATTGATGTAAAAAGTTACATCAACTTTTTTCTAAGCTACAAAATGTTAGCATTTACCATTCCTACACATATTCCCAATCTGCCTTTCAGTTGGGTTCCCTGCTATCTTTCAGTGCCCTGCAGACATACCCTTCTAGTCAGAAAAATCGTAGTGTACTGAAGAACAAGCTTGTCCGCCTTCCTGTTTCTCTACTCCAACCCAATGTCCAGCTTTCTCAAAACAACCTCTCTCTCAGGCTCTGCTTTGCGGAAACCATGCAGAGACCTTTACTTTGGCCTTTTTATTTCATTTGAAATTAGGACTTCTACAACCTTGTACTGGTTCAATGTTCTTAACTATCACCGTGAATGAAGTTTTCATCCAAGCATTCCGCAAAACCAAGCTGAAGTGAGTCACCAGAGGTGTTGGATCAAAGAGGTACTAAGAGCACAGGGTAACAAACAGGCCTGGATTCCCTGTTTTCCTCTTAGCTGCATGAGTCCAGTCATCAGCTAGTTCCCCTAAATACACATGAGTCAGATGATTGACAAATCCAGAAGACAGAGAAGGAGGATACAGGGGAATTAGTCAGCGTTCTTCTAGCATCTGAAAATGGCCTTTCTAAATTCAAGGCAACAGAAGTCAGAGAAAAATGTTCTAAGTGCAACCAATACATATTTTTTTTCCTTTTTGGCCCATTCACGACATTTAATTGGTGATCTCAGCTTCAAGTAATAGGCTCTGTGAACTTATTTTTCCCACCCACCTCTTATCACGCAGATGAGAGAAACTATTTCAAGTGGGTGTAATGGCTTCGTTTCAAGCATTTCAAAATCCTCTGCCACCTGCACAGGAAACTCTGACTGAAAACCAGACAGGTTCCTGTGGAGCATCGAGGATGTGGAGGGTGGGTGAGGCCAGGGTCACATCTAGTTATCAGAAGGTGGAATGGAATCAACAAGTGCGACAGATTGGTGCCCTCCTGGAGGGCATAGGACATTGTTGGCAGGACCCTTGCCATCTAAGGCCCATCACTGCTAACTGTGTGGGATGCACTGGATGGGCCGTGCCGAGGCTGTGATGACACCAAGTAGAATTCTATCCCAGAAAAGGGTGCAAGAATAGGTAAAGAGTGCAAGTCACCAAGAGTAGGCGACAGCACATGACATAAGAAACACCCGACAGGGGGACATGCTTACCACTGTGGGGACAAGTGAGAAAAAATAAAAGCAAGGAATAGGTGCGGGAGAACTCAGCCTTGTGAGTGAGTAGAGGCTTTCCACTTTGCAAGTGATGAAGTGAAATTCTGACAAAGAGCACACACAGCATGACTCACAATCAGTAAAAAACCTGCTTAGAGGGCTTGAAGAACAGCTACGTGTATGAAAGATTCGTCTGGGGACCACAACCTCAAATGTGAGCCAAAAGGAGTTGAGGTAACCCCACGCAATAAACAGCCAGGGTGTACGATTGCAAAACAGGACACGTGGACATGAAATTGGAGGGGTAAGGCAGCTAGGTTTTATATACAAAACAGTGGAGCTAAGGCGGTAGCTCAGTATTCCCACCTCAGGGTAAGTTGCGTGTGCTCTCTAGTCATCTCTAGCACTTAGGAGATACGTGGCTAGGAGAAGGCCCCAACCTCACTGGGCTTGGTGCGAACATGAATAGCATCTAGTTAGAGGACTGATAAAAGATTTCCATTTTAAAAGTCTAGATGATCAAAGAAAGAAAGCAGGTGAGCGTTAGAGGCCTGCCGCACAAGCGCATGTAGACTGGAGTTGAACCCATGAAGGTGGAGAGAACCTGAAGTTGGACTTTGGACTGAGACATTGTGTCTGCACATACATCCCCAACACACACACACACACACACACACACACACACACACACACACACACACGTAGTAAAGAGATTAATTTAAAAAAAAAACGTGAAAGAAAGGTCCTGCTCTAATTTTACTTTAGGAAAACAGTAGATTGTGGAGTACCAGTGTAGAAAAAAAGACTACAGGGAAAGACTCCAATTAGGATGCTACTGAAAATTATCTATGGGAAAATTAAGTGGCTTTGAGGACATTTCTCTGTACAGATATCCGTATCGTACAATGAGTATCCATCATATTGTGTGTCTCACAAGTAACACAGAATCTACAACACACATATATGTTACTACTCTTGCATTCCAGCTTTGAGCATTTGCTAAGTCCTATGTGCAAGCAGACAGGTCATCTTACTAATCAAATGGAAATGTATTTCCTAGACATGATCTAGAAAGGGCCACACATGTATGTATAATTCGAAATGTAGTAAGTTATAAGGGAATGGCTTAAAATAATGACTTTTTTCTTCGTTGTCTAATCAGGAGACTCTTGGAATAAGTAACAGTATGATGACAATGTATCCACTAAGGGACACTGTGAGTCACAGTGCCTGACGCAGTGGCCAACAAGAACAGGGGAAGCTTCTGGTTACCCAGTCTCCTTTCTGCTCCGAAAGTCTCAATTACTGGGAAAAAAAAACCTTCAGAAATCTTTACCAAAAAGCCCATTTAAAATCCTGAAATTCTACTTCTCAAAAATAAAATAACATTACTCTCTAGTCTAGAAATAACACCCAAGGCCCAAAGTACTACACTGTCATTACATCTAAAAATAACCTGAACAAGTCATTCTTGAGGTCAGTTTCAAGTAACGTGCCATGGCAGCCATAGGAGCGGTGGCCCCACTATGTCCCACTGAGGGCAGAAGACTCCCTAGGGCAAATCTGTTTTCTCTCACTTCAGACACCTTCTGCCACGGGCCAGCCGCTGTTCTCCACACAAACCTCTCTAAAATTCCCCAGCACTCTGCCAGCGTCCCTTTAGGGAGAGCACCCTCCCAAACCCAGTAGTTTTTACAGAATCAGCTCAAGTTCTCTCCTAACACCTACCATCTGCCTAAGTCTGAAACCACCACCCCATGCACAAATTCCACCTCACAGTAACACTGCAGAGATCATCTAGCTCTTCAAGTCGGAAAGTCGAAAGTCAATGAAAGCTATTAAATTCATTTCTGGAGCTACGAAAACGTAGACAAAGCAGTCAAAATCACTACACCGTAGGGTAGAAAGCAGAGACTTTTCAACTTTATGTGAACATAGTCATAAAAAGTGTCCACTTACCAGAATACGTAATGGACAGATTTGAAAATGACTGTCCTCTTGGGGGAAATGACAGAAAATAAATCTAATGAGACAGTGAACGGCGAGTCATTAAGATGTGCTTAATTTTAAGCAACGTGTTTGCTATTAAAATATTTCCAAACCAAAAAAATAAAGCCCAATTGTTGACAATTAGTATAGCAGAAAGGTGACCCTTGGAAATTCTTGTACAAATATTTAACCGATGTCATGAAACGGAACTTTTAAACTTTCTGTTCCAAGTATTAAACCTGCCAAGATTCTAATTCAGCTCTTTTTTTCACATCTGCAGTGGTCTCTGAAAGCTAGTCTTCTTAGAAGGTCACTTTGGAACAGGTATGGCGGCAGGACTGCTGCAGCCACAGCAGTGTGGAGACTGAGGGTTCCAAGTTCAAGGCCAGCTTTGGACACACAACGTGATGCTGCTTTAAAACAGGCAGCCATTGTTGTTTCAACCACAACCTCCTTGTGTTTTCCTTTAAGTTAAAAACACAAAGCTTATTTCAGAGACACTCTCTTCCCTGAGTAATTAAGAATATTTGAAATTAAATCTACACACACACACACACACACACACACACACACACACACACACACTTCAAACCGTATACCACAAATCTAAAGTCATGCTATGTCCTGGATATATTTTAAATATAACCACTGGGAGGGAAAAAAGAACAAAAACCTTCAGTCATTTTTTCTCAGCAATGGCAACAGAGACAGCTACTCTATGGAAACAGCTACTCTATGGTGACAGCTACTCTATGGAGACAGCTACTCTATGGAGACAGCTACTCTATGAAGACAGCTACTCTATGGAGACAGCTACTCTATTGTTTTTTCTTTCTTTTCTTTCCCCCTTTTTTTTTCCTCTTTGAGATGGGATCTTGCCTTATGGCCCAAGCTTTCTCAGAAGACCTAAGTTTGACCCACATATGACACTGACATGTGTACCTAAAGTTTCCCAGGTGTCTAGGTCTAGAGAACTTAAGTCATAACATTCTTAAGAAGAGATACAATTAATGTTGGTCAGCAACAGTTTTTTTTTGCCAAGCTCCCACATACATTAATGTGAACTCATAAGCTCCTCTCTTGTTTTCAATATAGGATTGAAAGCCATCAGATTGCTCAAATACTGATTTCTTTTCTGACTTAAAAGGATGTTGTAAAACAGAAAAAAATAGAATAGTCTAAAAATATTCAAAAAACTTCAAGAAAGGATACAAATTTCCCACAAATACAAACACTATACATATACAAAATGTTCACCAGAAAGTTAGCAGGAATGCACACATTTTCCTCATTTGTACCAGTTTTGTTCTTTCCAAATTAAAGCTCGTGGAACTATTAAACATCCTTCCCTTCTCTCCTGACCCACTGTGAGGGAAATAATTTCACTAACCCTCATATTAGGGTTTTCAGCCACATATCACTGAAGTGGAAGAAGATATACTAAGGGGTATTTGATCACTATGTTTTAAGCTCCACCGTATTCTGTTACAAACCACTAAGTTACAGTCAGCAGCACTTGTCTAAGTACAAGGCCCATATAGCATGGTTGGCTGGAAGTTTTCTACCTGACTAATACTGACTGGCTAGACACGGTAATTTGTGTGTCCTATAGTCACAAAACATCTTAAAAGCAAGTCAGGTCATCAATCAAATCTAATTCAAGGTCTAACCTACTGGGATTAAAAGGGAAGAAGCTCAAAATCCCCTTTATAGAGCAGTGATGAGTGGAGTGGACCAAGGGGCGTGTCCACACATTTGGAATTAACACAAAATCCAAATGGAGGCAGTGCCGAACAGTGCGCTTCAGTAAGTGCTGAGTTTCTATTATAGCTGAACAAGGAAACCTTTCAGCCTCAGAAACCTTTTAACTGGCATCTGCTTTATGAGAATCGAAAGCTCAAGAATTCTTTGGCTGCCCTGCTGCCAGAGGGCACAGGCAGCCTCTGCCTGCTCCCATCAGAACAGCCAAAAGCAAGCAGGAAGCGTCCATGCTCCCTCCACCCTGAGATGGAATGGTGGATCACCGGGCTCCGTTTCCTTTATCTGTTCTTATGTCACTCATCACAGAGACTGATAAGCCATTATCGGAGGCTTCTGTTACAGGATGATGTCTGACAGATATGACCAAATAATGCTGACCTTTATAAAATGAAAACCAGCACTGGTGGGAGGAGAGTTTTCTTGCAACTAAATAAGACATTCACATCTAACCAAATAAAACAACCACGGAATCAGACTCAAGGCAGAAAAAAATCTCTTAATGACCAAATAATGACTTAACAGGGTTTAATCTCAAAAGTCTTCTGGAAGATTCTACATTGTAAGGTAACCGAAACTGCTCACGTTACAAAGCTGTCAAAAAACTCTTGTGTCAGGAAAGCAGCATGAGGCAAAATGAATGACTCTCCCCATTACAACCTGGCTGTCCTTCACCAGCAGGCCAGAAAGTCTACAAAATTCCAACTGGGAGACAAGCTCTTTTAAAAATGCAAGGCTAAGGGGGTTAGGAGGGAGCCTTCTTCCTTCTAACTATGCTCATGCGGGAGTAAGATAGTTCTTTACTGCTTTCTAAATAAACTGATTTCTGTTATCTGAACTTGACATCATGAGTAACATAGTAAATTTCAAGGATTTACACAATTATTATTTCTCCATATTTCTAAATTCTGTCTGTACCCTGACTTCTGCTCTCATTCCAAGTAAACGTCATTTCCCATGGTCCCACCTTTACACAGGAGTCCTCAGGAATATCCTTCAATGGACAGGACTCATCCTCTTCTGGTTTCTGAAACCAATAAGCTTTCTGACCTCCTTTAACCTCCCACTTCCTTCATTCACGTCACTGAATTACCATCTGCCTCACCTTCCAACTTCTAAGCCTTCAGCCTTTCCCAATGAAGGGAAGTGACTGTCCTATTGACAGTTAACAGTGGACATCCAGCATTCTTCCTTTTAAAAACACACAGGTGTAACACGAGAAAACTTTATACACGCATGTAATACTGTGTGTGCACATAACATGATCTATTGTCGTTTCAGTTATTTACAAGTGTTTAAAGATAACACTCATTGTTGACTTCTTTCCCATGGTGTGACAGATTCAGGGCCATGGAAAGGATCCCCCAGCTGCTGCGGGTATGGGAGCAGCGGGCTCAACTGAGCCTTTTCCTGGGAAGGCTCTGGGCCAGAAAGACCTGCCCTAGCCAATGTTGATCTAGAGAAAATCTCCCCAATAACATTTCTTCTCACATTTCTACCCCAGGCCCTGTTGCCTGGGGAACCCTACCTAAGATGGATTCCTACATAGGTGGGCCCTTTTTAATCTCTCTGACCTTACTACGGTCTTCTCTTTCTTTCATGACTGTTTCAGTTAGATGACACAATACCCTTTCCTTCACGCCATCCTACCCTCCTTATTCTCATTCTTCATTCTGGTCTCCACATCTTTCTTTCTCTCTGGCTTACATGTGTCTCGTTGGCTTTTCCCATGTGCCAGTCAAGTGTGCTCTACTGAAATGCTAGCAACTGCCCGTCACTGCTGGTTGTCAAGCAGCTACACTCTCAACCTGTTCATCTGCATGCCTTCTTCGTGGATATCTCCTCAGAGCACTTCTCACGGTCTGAAACAATCACACTAATTTGACTAGTTGGGTAAAAGAAACCTGTAACCACCTCCAGCATTCTTACACTCCCACTAGAGTATTAACTACTCCATGGCAGAGAAAGCAGGGGAACGTGGTATCTTGTTTGCCAGTCTTTCTCCAAGGCTCACATAGTGCCAGGAACATAATGGGTGCCTAATAAGCACTGTTCCGAGAATGAAAAACTTATTATATGGGCATTAACTTTAAGTCTAACTGACATCAATATCACGTTGGAGGAGGAGGTCACAAGGAGAAACAGCGACATATGACAAAGTGAGGCCAGACCAAGAATAGCAACCTGAAGGAGAGGAACTTTAAAAATAAGAGAAAAAGCTGGATTTTGCAAGCTTCAAATTATGATGACCAAGGGGAGCACTGGATTATTGTGCAACTCATGTGACCTATGATTCATCTCCTTATGCAGCTTTACCCTGACTCCTGAGCCCAGGGTGGTGATGGTGTTGACAGATGGCAGGAGAGACCAAGACTGAAGGTCTATAACCATGCGGGCCACTGATACATCTCGCCTGTTGTACTCACAGTAAGGAGTCTGTGGGGGGAATGTCCTGAATGCCTACATGAACAACCTGTGAAATAAAGAAAAGGTGTCCCTGCCTGTAGCAGTAGAGAGCCTCCTGGACAGATCTGCCCATTTATCATCTTAACTTTTGCCTCAGAGACACTGCATTGAATTGAAAATGCCATTACTTTATACCCAAAGGTATATCGCTCAAAGTATTCACTCCATCACCTTCATATTGTTAGGAATTTCCCATCAGACAACTTATTTTTTTCATGTATGATCATGCAATTTCTCCCTCTATTTAAAACAGTAAATATTTCCTTACTAACAATGAACAATAACTATTTTAGTCCTAGACAGCCTTTAATTTACACGATTTACCCAGTATGACTTCACTTATTCCACAGTGACATATGAGTTGCTTGGAAACTAAAATTTAAGTACTGCCATTCTATATATAAATATTAATTCCCTCGTAGTCTTAAAACTGTTGTCTCCATTTTCCAAACACTTCTCTACTGGTAATAATGATAGATAGCACAGGAAATATGAAAGAAATGTTTGCAAATGCCAAGAGACCCAAATCCAAGATTAGATTAATTCAGTGCACTAAAGAAATCATTACATCAGACAGTAAGAATGGCAACAGCTTGGTATTTTCAATCAGGGAGAATATCAGCCACAGTAGTCTACATTCATAATAACCCAGATGTTTTAAGGAAATTTAGCATAATACACGCATACGCAAATGCACATGGAAAAAGAAAGAGCAATAAATATGTGCTAACAAAAGAGAAGAGGGAGGGAAGGGGGGAGGACACACAGTTGTAGTTCATGCCTTTAATATCAGTACTTGAGAGGCAGAGGTGTCTTTTAGATCCAGGCCAGTCTGATCTACAGAGCAAGTTCCAAAATAACCAAGGATATGCAGAGCAATCCTATCTCAAAAACCAGAAACCAACAAAAGTCAAAACAACAGCAAAAGAGGTTAAAGTTGGAAAACTCTATAGACAACCATGCACAGCCTAATTAAAGAGATAGGCAATACCTTCAGGCTAAGTAGAGTTTCCTGAGTTGTGTCTATACTACAAAAGATGAATAAATGTTCCAGAGCAGCTGGGGAGCTCCCAATTATATTTGCCCCACTGTTTAAGTGGGGGACAAGGCAGATGCCAAATTGTGTGAGCCATCTTCCACGGAGTGTGGCCAATAATATAGCTCTATTCTATGCCTTAGTAATATTTTCTTCGTATTCGTGAGGAAAGACAAAGAAAAACAGCAATGAGTGAGATGAATAAAGTCAACCCTGAAACAACCTCACAGGCGAGAATTCAAATGCCCCTAAGGAGACCCTGAGTAAGGGTTTTCTCACAGGGTTTCAATCTCCCATCTCTTGATCTCTAAGAAATGATTGTCTCACACTCGGGGCCTTTCTTCCTGATGTCTCAGTTTAGCATCTTCTGTTGACCACACTTATTCCATCCAGACATTAAAATACCAATCCAACCTTATCCATGAGAGAGGAAAACAAGCGCCTTTAAAAACATACTTCAAATATGTAACATCAACATGGTAATATCACACACTACACAAAAATGTCTAGAATCTTCAATGTTTGTGAACATTTGAAAAACACAGCATTTGAAGGACTTACATTTACAGAGCGTTAATTTCTGTTGCACTAGTCACAAGAAAGATAGACACACAAATTTGGAACTGTATATATATATGTTACTATATATATATGTGTGTGTGTGTGTAACTGTGTATATATATATGTATACATACAATATACATACATATACACACATATATATTGAATTAAACTCTATAAGGTTTACATTATTATTTTTAATATTTTCAACTTTGTGAGGCAGGATCATATGTTCAGGTTTCTTTTGAACTTGGGTTTATTTATTTATTTATTTATTTATTTATTTATTTATTTATTTTGCCAACTGTCAAAGCTAAACCTTTTCAAGTTCCTTTTCTACCGTTTGCAGAACTTCTCGCACAGGTTTTCACAGAGCCGCTTGGTTCTCAGCAGTTTTATTTCCTTAGTAAAGTTGGATCCTTGCACTTATTAAAACCTGTGTGCAGCATCTCTCCAGACATTGGCACTATGCTAACTTGGCAAAGGAGCACTATGCATGAAATGGAAACATGGGTAGGAAGTTCTGAGGGGTTGGGCTGAATAAGTCAGTCGTATACAAAACCAAGCAGCAGGAGCAGCAATGCTGCCCTGTACAGCTGCAGGACCTTGGTAAAAATCAAATGAAGAACCTGAGGTGATGACTTCATGGCGATATGTGCTTGTTGTGGAACCACGAGGACCTGAGTTCAAATCCACAGCAGTAGCATGTATCCACAATCCCAGTGCTCCCACAGAGTAACACACACACGAGAGGCGGGGACAGTCCAAATGCTCGACGCTCTCAGGCCTCCTGAGCCTGGCTCATGCAGCTTTAAACAACTAAGTAACCCTGTGAAGACAGACCCTGAGGCTGTCCTTTGACATCCACACTATGCTATAGCACAAGTGCATCCCCCCCACACACACATACACACATACACACATACACTCGTACACACACATACACACATACACACATACACACACATACACACATACACACACATACGCTCATACACACACATACACACATATACTCATACACACATACACATACACACATACACACACATACACACTTACACTCATACACACACATACACACTTACACTCATACACACTCATAAACACACACATACACTCATACACACATACACACATACACACATACACACATACACACACATATACACTCATACACACACACATACGCTCATACACACACATACACACATACACTCATACACACATACACATACACACATACACACACATACACATACACACATACACACACATACACACTTACACTCATACACAC